>NC_044288.2:2959081-3281808 GCF_004027225.2 Strigops habroptila | reverse complement strand
CAGCAGTGATGGGGTTTGGTACAGCAACACTGCAGTGAGCGGCTGCCACCTCCTGACACTGGCAAACAGGCAGGGACAGAAATGGGGAGGGAACAAGGAGGAGCCAGTAGCATTTTATGACTGTTATGCCATCCTCTGAGCCTCAAACAACAGCCATGTTTTGATATTCATTTACTTGCTTACTCTTTGGAACAATAGAAGCCACTGCAGAGTTGTATCTAGAGTTTCTTTTGAGCTCTTGGGTCCAAAGAATATACCCCAACCTGGCTGAGTTTCTATAGACACAATGCATATGCAAATGCAAGGTAACTTACTTTCCACTTCACCAAAGAAGGATAAAGCAAAGCTACACGTCCTACATCCAGGACACAACTGGCAAGTTACTATCCCTTAGCAATCACTGTGTGACTCACTGAGAGCTCATCTCATCTGTCCCAAAATGATTAGTGGCAGAAAGATGCCATCTGCCTTTGCTATGGGAGCATCCCTGTTCCTGGGAGCCCACGGCACAGCAGCCTGTTCATGGCATGCTGGAATGGGCCAGCTCTATCCCTAGCCCTGTCCCCAGCCGTGTCCATGGGGAAGAGGCTCAGCCTTGCCATTGCCTTGCCATTACCCTTCAGTGAAGCTTTTGCCTTCATTTGGGCAACTGGCTATTTGACTGGGAGACCCAAACTGTGCTTTGAGCAATAGCAAAGGGCTGTATCTTCAGCAAAGCCTAATGTAGCAGAAGGCAATTGCAGGGGAAATTACATCTTGTGGAAGCAGGTAGCCGTGCAGTGATGTGAAAAGTATTTCCCCTCCAGTGAGTGTGTGCATGCTGTTGGTGTTTTGGCTTTCTTTCTATTCTTAAAAGGCAGAGCAGGATTCCATGCTCACAGTTTACTGCAGGCAAAATGATTTCACAGGTCTGCACGCCATGTAGTCACTTCCAGGCATGGCTGCTGGGGCTTGCTACACCTCCTTCCACCCCTAATGCATTCCCTAGTGTGGCAAGAACATCCTTTCTTGGAGGGGGGTGAATGGTGAGATCAGTAGTGCAAATATCAGAGCAGTGCTGAAAATATCTCTGCATCCTTCAGGCCAGGGAAATGGTGTTTGAGGAAGGGATGAGCTGGCTGCAGGGTGCAGGGAGCAATCCATATATCTCGGTTTAGAAGCAAAAATTCTACTTGTGCCCATATTGCTGCCCTGCGCAGGATTTCACCAGGCAAATATTGCCCCTCAACACAACACCCAATTTCTCCCTGTGTTTTGCTTCCACAAACATTGAGCATCTCTATGGCACCTCCCCTGCCAAATGCCAAACCCTCTTCCATGGTTTCTTTGGTCCTCTTTTGGGAGGCAAAGACCCACTTTCCAGTGTAGGTAGGAGGGAGAGCCAGACTGACCTGCAATCACAGTAACCCAGTTACAGCCCTCACTAGGGCTGCTGCAACCTGATTTCCAACCTGTAAATGAAACTTCCCTTTCCCAGTCAAAAAGAAGCCACTTGCTGAGGAGCTCATGAGTAACCAACACACTCATCTGGGATCTCCAGGCCTGGATCTATGTATCCAGGTGTGAAAATATCAGTGCTGGCTTATAAACCACTCTGTCAACCCTGCGGGACAGGAGATGCCCCAGAAATATCAGCTGCGATTCTATTACTTTCTCAGTGGGTCAAGTCCAGTCTGGGTGTGAGCAGCCTCTGCATGCTGATTTGGGGATCAAAAAAGCCACTAAATGAGTTTTGTGCAGTACACAGCTCATCAAGGATTCAAATGTAATAAGGGTGTTTATAATGGATTTAAGGACAAAAAAATGTATTCCCTTCATGCATAATTTATTTACTCCACACGTAGATATAGTTGAAAATGTGCTGTGTTCGCTGTGAAAACTGCACAGCTAGCAAAGGGAGAGAAACCCCCCCCCCCCATCCTCTTCATCTGATGGGTCAGAGAGACATCACGAATTGTCAGATGCTCCTGAAATTTCATCTTTCAGTCATTTCAGTGTAAGCTCTTTCTCAGAACTAGACCCCAGCTCTCATTTCCAGGCTGGGGGCTCCATGTGCCATGTGTCACACTGAAGCCCCAGTGCCATAGAATCATAAAATCCCAGCGTGGTTTGTGTTGAAGGGAGCTTAAAGCTCATCCAGTTCCAACCCCCTGCCATGGGCCGGGACACCTTCCACTAGAGCAGGTTGCTCCAAGCCCCTGTGTCCAACCCGGCCTTGAACACTGCCAGGGATGGGGCAGCCACAGCTTCTCTGGGCACCCTGTGCCAGCGCCTCAGCACCCGCACAGGGAAGAACTTCTGCCTAAGATTTAACCTGCCTCCAGCCCAGCCAGTATGGCAAAGGACACCCAGGAATGTAGGCAACCTAAGCCTCCTCTATCTTACACTGTGTCGATGTATGTATTTGAGCAAGATGGGCTGAGAAAGACACCAAACCCCTTGATTTTATATCCAGAGAGTTCTGGATGATGTTGTACGGATAGATGCTCCAAGAGTGTGCCTCCACCAGGGCTGAAGTCTTGCAATTGCATTGCACAGACATGTGCTTGTTGATTTAATGTTGGGGAAGATGCGATGAATGCTGAGAGTTTCACCTGGCAGATGGAGATGGAGATAGAACCCACCATGGGGGACCAAAGGGGTCATTACTGGTCTTGCTCTTGGTTGTACAAATGAATTTTCTCCTCCCTTCCTTCCCTGCCTGGCAAGATGTTTAGTTCAGTTCTGTTGGGACTTAGTGACCTCTCTCTGACCTGGTAGCTGGGTCTCAATATGCCCCAGGGAAAACAGAAACCATAAATTTACCTTCACTCACTAAAATAAATTAGAAGAAATTAATGTCCCATAATGAGACAATTTGTCATTGCTGATAGGCCTGGCTTTAACGGAGGGTTTTAAAACAGCACCATTAATTTATATGGCTTTGCTATTTAATACTTAAACAGGATGAATCTTGCTATAAAGGCAGTGTACTTGGAAAGCAGGCAAAGAGTGGGGGAGGAAAGGAGCAGAGGTGCATGTGTGTCTGGGGAGCACAAAACTGCTTCTTGCCTTCAAGTGAAGGAGAGGTGGTTTAGCTCTATAAATCTGGCTGATGAATGCAACTCCTTTTGGAAAACAGGCTGAGGCCCCATTAAAGTCAAGGATGACAATGCATTCCTTAAAATGGGAGCATCCTATCTCCCTAAATGCCCACCGAGGTGCTGGCTCCTGCTTTCCATGAATTACTCCAAGGTTTGCCCATCTCCAGGACCACTGGCTTCTGGTTGGTCCATGAGCAAATCTAGAAAGCAAGATATTTCTTCTAGCAGGGGAATCTGAGCTGCCTGTAACATTGACTTCCTTTCCTACCCCCTCCTACAGAGCTTCTACCTGAGGTTTGCAGGACTGCTACAGGCTTTACAGATAAACAGAGGTGCTGGAGCAGAGGATATCAGTGCTTATGATCAACAGCTAGCCCTTTTCCTTTCCTCTGGCTTCCGCAGGTGGATTTAGAGAGATGCACACAGCAGGGTTAGTACCTTTACACTTGTATAAGCAGCTAACTTCTTCCTGTGTTTTCAAGATACCTCCCCATGTTTTCACTACCTTCTCCACTCCGTTTACTGTCAGTCTGCCACACTCTGTACCTAAAAAGGCTGAAATACAAGGGATGAGGCATTTAAGCAGCAAAAAGCATCAAAATCCTTTGGATGGACCTCCTCCATCTCCTCTTTTCCTAGAGGTAACTTTCATGTCAGCCAACATACCCTGCTCTCACGGGGTCTCTTGTCAAGCCCTGGAGTAATCTCCTGCGGTCCCTGGATGAACAATCCTGCAGCCCTGGTCAGTGACTTTCATTTGGATCTTGCACTGCTGCAGAAACAGCAGGGGAATAACAGTTCAGAAAACAGCATGGTGCCTGCCCAGCAACACAGCCAGCCCTGCCGACTGCTCAGCCTGTACCTGCCTGGCGTGGGGGCCTTTGGGAGCTACGTTTAATTAATTTACTGTTTATGGAGCTGAGCTGACTCCCTTCTCCCAGAGATCTTTGTATTGTTGCTATTGTTTTCCATAGCCCTTTGTTATTCTAGAGAGCTCTGCTTTCATTCTTCTTATAAAGGGCACATCTGCCCTGCCAGGGTGGCCTCCCATTGGGTTCAGAAAGGGAAGGGTTTAGTATCAACCAAATTGTCTGGGAGCCCTGCAGGGGCTCAGCAGAGCACCAAGCCAAAGGCAAACACCCAAACTGCTGGAGGTCTTCATTCTAATCAGATTTACTTCTTACACTTCATCCTAATTAGAAATCATTTTGGTGGCATGTCCTACATTGCACTCATAAATTAAATATTTCGACACCCAAAAACGTTTAGCTTGATGCCTTCTTGGAATTACCCTGCTTATGAAAGAAAGGCAAAGCTACTCCAGGAAAACTATTGTTCTCCTAGAAATGTCATTAGACTTCATTTACTGCAGTGAGTTATCACCTGCAAGGACAGTATGAAAATGCCCTGAAGAGTCTGACCTAGAGCAGGTATTAAGTCATCTTCCTTTCAGTGAGGACTTTCTGCTATCTTTATCAAAGCAATAGCTCAATCGGAGCCTTGTGCTGCTGCAGTGTCATCATAGCAAAGGCCCATCAAGAGACCTCCTGCTGCTCAAAGGCATTTCATCCAAGGACCATCCATATATAGGGATTCTCCAGATGGGAAGAGACTTTTAGCAAACTATCCTTTACTTTCTCTCCTGATCCTCTACCTTTCAAAAAAAGACATTTAGCAGCTCCTACAGTGCTTCAGGCATTGTGAGAGGACCTGGGTTTGCTCATCTCAATGTCCTAGCAAGTTGGTTAGACCATCCATGAATCACTGAACTAATTTTCTGCTTAGAGTTCAGTGAATACAAAGTTTTGGGACTACTGTGGTTTATGAACCTGGTTTAATTCTGCACTGGGATGAAAGGAAGTCTTTTTCAGTAAAAGTGATGGTGTCAGAGCTTCTGGCCTGAAATTTGAAAGGCCAAGATTTCAATTCAGAGCCCTGCACTTCTCTGGAGAGGACAGAAAAATTCACACTTCCCCTTAGAAACATGATGAGAAAATATTCTCATTACATGTTTCAGCTGGAACAAAGCATTTCATTTTGAGGAAAAAGGAATTGGGTCAAAATATTCTGGCTGCTGTTCTGCTGGGACAGCCCTGGAGCTGGTTTATTACTGCTCTCAAGGTTTTCTCTAATCTCAATTTTACCTCCCACCAGTGACCATCATGACAGAGGTGCAGTGTTCAAACCCCTTGCTTCACACATCAGAAAAGCTTTGCACACCCAGATGTACATTACATGGGGCATTGCAGATATAATCTCAAACATCTTGCTCTTAAACTGCTGGAACAGTCAGTTATTTTGGGGGACATCAGGTTGGTTTCTCTAACGCAGAACTCATTTCAAGTTGCAGGACTACTAGTCTGTCAGCATAAAGCCTGCATTTCACAGTGGTCAAGTTAAACTCGACTAAGATGGGAGTGATTTTTATTGCAAAACACATTTAAAATCCCTGTTCTGAACTAGCTTAATCCACTGAAATTTCCTGTGGGGAATTTGGGTGCTCTTAACCCAGACAAGGGAGTACCCACCAGGAATTAATAGCATATGGTATCCTGTTTGCACAGCTTCTTTGAGGTGATGTTTAGGGCTCATTCTTAAATAAATGTCCTTGTGCATTTATCTTTAGCAAATAAAATACTTCATGAAACTTAATCAGCCTTTCAGGACCTCAATTTTCCTTGTAAATTTGGGTGGGTAAATTCATAAAGTATCCCCTGATACCGCTGTATTAGAAAGAGTGGCAGCACGTCCTACTCTGGTTGATGTTCACATGATCTTTATGGCATGCACCTAGACAGAGAACTCTGCCACATTGTCTTCAGATTGCACACCAACTCTATTACTCTTTGGGGCCAGAGAATCAATAAGCTTAATGGAGCAGACATCCCATTTATTTTTATGGGATTTAGCACAGTGAAAATCACTGTTTCAGGTAGTAAAATTCCACGTCTGACCAAAACATTTTCTATTGGGTTCTAGCATCCTTCATCTCAAAGTGCAGATAGGGCCCGAAGCTTCAGAGAAAGGGCAGAAGCACTCATAATGTGCTTAGCCAGGTGTTCAATGGGCAAAAGCAAATTCATTCCTCTTCCTTTGCAAGTGTTCTTATGTCCTGAAGCATGAGGTTTCATTACCCTTATCGTAGCCTTAGTTTGCAGAGCATCAAAGGTTATTAATGGTCATAAAATTACCTATTACTGTTTCATCTGTAAGCACTGTATTTCTTTTTATGGCAAGCTTGTTCCACACTTTGATTACCTGGAGCACTCGCAGAACAATGCTGTAATCCTGCAAGTTGGATCAGCAGCCATTTTATTCACATTATCTGTGTGCACAATATAATATAAGCAATAATCTTTGCCTATTATTCTGACAACACAAAATCCCATTAAGGTCAATGGTTCAAGAACTCATTTGGCTTTGGTGGAACATGAGCTAATCACAATAAGGCACAAGTGCCATTTGAGGAGGACCTGGAAGATCTCTGGAAATGGGAGCAGAAGGGCCGTATTCTTCTGTCTTTTCACTCCCTACCTTAATAGGAAGGAGTGTTTAGGGATAAGATTTCCATCCTACAAGAAATCCCATTTTTGGGGAGCTTTTCTTCAATCCAGATCAGAAGGATATTCATGAGATGTTGCACACAAGTGGATGCACACCCCACTTTGCCCCCATGAGGCAAAGCATCTGCAGCAGGGATGCTTGGCAGCTCCCTGGCAGTGAGTGAGGAGTAAGCATCAGCAGAGGAGAATGTGCTCCCTGACTGAACTATGTGACATTCCCAGCAGGAAGATCAAGGCACGAAATGATAAACAGGCTGTAAGGAACATAAAAGAGGAACAAGAAATGAGTCTGTAGGCATGTTAATTGATAAGGAGGAGATCAAAGAAGTGGCTGGTGCATTCTTCAATGGAAAGGCACAGATGGGGACAGATAGGATGGTTAGTGTGCACAGTGATATGTTTGCAGAGTCTTATTCAGGTAGGCAGTGTCTGGCTGGACTGCACAGTTAATGTTGGTGACAGCAGAGTATGTGCTCATGCTACAGCAAGTTAAAATAGTGAGTTGGGGAATATTTCAATAAATTGAGTGCTTTGAGATGGACTTTCCTTGGTAATGTCTGGAGCACTTGATGGCCTAAGCAATGCAGGCTCATAACTGGTGCGATTCTTGTCAAGGACACTTGGACAGCGGGTGATGACCCAGCAGGCGCGAGAAGGACAAACATTGCACCTGTGTGTAGGGAAAAGGGCACCCCACGACTAGACATCAGTTACCTGGTGCAGACCCAATGCACACAATCACACTGGTCCTCTCTAATCCTCTGGAGGATAATGAGGAGATGAATCACAGCCAGGATAGATTTGTCAAGAACAATCCAATCTCCTCTCATGGCAGGGTCACAGGCTTTGTGTATAAGGGAGAAGGATGTGCTCTTCTGGTGCTTTGGATGTTGTTCCACACTGCTCAAAAGCAAGGTGGGGAGACACGACTGGCTACTTAGTGAATCCAAAACACTTGAAAAAAGCCTGTTCAGGGAGTAGCTGACAGTTCTCTGTGCTGTTTGATGTTGAGCAGGGCCCCACCTTGGACGTGGTGCGATTCCATGTGTTCCTTGCTGACTTTGCTTATGAAGTGGAGAGTATTTAGGTTAGGCGTGGAGGAAGCTATAAATGCTGGCGTAAACTATTAGTTAAAGACAGTGCATTAATAATTGAAATGCTATAATACTTACATACTGTAGTAATTAAAATATTATCTCAGGAAGGAAATGGCTAGTTTTTGCTCTGCGGAAGAGAACCAGGGAGTGACAGTGGATTGCACGGAGTCAGCATCAGCAGAAGAAGATGTCCTGGTATATATATACCTACTTATATATGTATAAACATATAGATATATATGAGAGCTGTAGCAAGACATGGGAGAACCTCATTGATTTGTTCAGCCCAGAAAGGTCTCAGCTGAATGTGAGAGTTCATGGATTGATCCAGAGAGCATGGAGGCATCCTGAGGACAGCAGGGAAGGACAGGACGAGCTGGGGCTGTCTAGGGAAAACTGACCAAGAGGAACATGACAGCCCCTACAAATATGTCAAAGTAAAGTGATAAAAGGAAAGGAGTGAACCATTGCCCATCAACTTTGGAGAGAGGACAAGAACTAATGGGTTCACCTCCATCAAGTACTATTTATATAGGCATTAGGAGAGCCTTTCTAATAGTGATAATGACACAGCACTGGAGGAGGTTATTCAGCTGATTGATTGCAAAATCTCAGTTTCTAGAGGTTTTGGGAGAGAGATTTTACAAATATCTGCTAAGGAGGGTTTCTGCAGAGCAGATTCTATGTTGTAGCTGTGACTAGATTAAATGTCTTCAGTCCTGTCACGGCAAGGCTGTGCTCAGGTATCAAATGTCATTTTAAATAGCAAAAATCTGTGTAAGATGGATGTTCTTTATATCTTCAGATTTGTGAATATATGTATCTGAATATTAACCTTTATATTCAGCAATCATATAGAAGCCTATAATTAATGAATTAAAAGAAAGGATGGTGTTTATTTGAAGAGAACATCAGAGTTTTCAATTTCTCTGGAAAATGTCACTGAAATCAGTGATGAAAGCTTTTATTAAAAAAAAAATAATAGTTGCAACCCTTCATTTTCCAATAGGAAATGGATCATTTTGAAGTGCAGAGTCACCCTAATCCCCAGCAATTACCTCTGAATGGCCTCCAGAGAGTTTTCTGCTGTAGAGAAGAGAGTTAATGTTTTAACTCACTATGCTCTTTGAGTCTTTATATGTGACTTATTACTGTCATTAATAGATCCTTATCTTTGCATGGATATTGATGAATAGCGAAGTGTTAGCTCCATAGAGGGAAGCTTCCCCACACCGCCGAAGGGGCTGGAAATCCATCCCCACCTTCACAGATCTTGGCCCCTGGTTTTACAAGCGAAGAAACCTAATCCTGTGGAAGGACAGAGACTTGCTTAAAGGCTACAAAGTGAATAGCAGCTCAGTACCCAGGGCAAGTGTGAACTCAGAATACTCCTTCTAAACGACAGAGGATGTGGAAGGGGTATGAACTCCAAGATGACGCTGTAGAAGGGCTAGAAAGAAGGTCAGATCAGGGTTATGGTTTCCCCCCACACACTCCAGCACAGGAACAACTTGCTTTTGCATACATCAGACATCATTTCATCCCTGCAGCCTTCTCAGGAACCGAAATCCATCACCCAGCTTGGCAAGCCTGGAGGGCAGAGAGGTGAAATGTCTCTGTGGAGGTCACCGGCTGAGTTACTGGCAAGCCCAGGGATGGAGCTCAGAGGACTCTGTGTCCACTGTGCTGCTCAAGCTGCTGCTCTGGGCTGATACCTGGCATAGTTTATTAACACAACTCCAAGACTGAAGTTCCCCAGTAAATAAGTAGAAGGAGGAGGAACGAACAGTATTTATCAGCAGATTTTCCAGCTCCTGGTTTGTTTTTTTTAATTCCTGCTTACTGCTCCTTTCCCCAAGCTGAGAGACAGAAATGGCTCCTCTTTCCTTTGAGAATCTGCCCAATATTTAAACATCAAGAGTGACCCTCAGGCGACTTTACCTCTCCATCACTCCTGCAATAGAAGCAACCCAGACAGCAAAGATCTTCCAGTCCGGAGAAAAAAAAAACAAGAAGAGATGTAGAGCCTAAGGGTCCCTTCTTTGCTGACCTTTTCCATTCATTTTCCTCCCATCCTACCTCTACAGCCCCAATTTCCTCCACTCTTTTCTCCTGCACTCATGAAAACAGCAACAAGTGCTCGGCTGCGGGTGCCTCTGCTGATATACACGCTTGCTGGTTCCATCTTAGTAGGGACACACGGAAATAGCTGAGGGTTCCCAGTGGAGGAGGGAGGTGGATCGAGGAGGTGGATAAAGCAGAGAGAGAAAATGAGGGCTTCGATCTTGCTGTGCTCCACTGAAGCAGTGCTGAGCTTGTGTAGGCAGAGGCACTGCACCCACACCCTACGTGAGGAAGATCATGGCTAAACAGCCATGAAGATGTTGCCCAACAAATGCCAACAACGCCTTTGTTGCCACATGCAAACATCACACTTGCATGAGCAATGCTGTTGTAAGAAAGCTTTGGGAAATCAGTGCTGAGGTTATTTTCCAGCTGGTTTTCGTTCCTTGCACTGGGCAACTTTGTGGTATAAGCGTGGAAGGGAAGGAGAGAAAAGCAAGCAGCATGCACTGAAATGATGTGTTCATGCTATCAGGGCAGGGGATTGAACTTGGCTGTCCTCTTATGGCAGCGGGAGCCTGGTTTTAGCTCCATGCCTGCATGAGGCTCCCTGCACATCTGATTACTGCTGAGGAATGGGACGTTTCTATTCCATGACTCACCAAGTACTGGCCAAATACCAGTATATAGATGGTGGGAAACTGAGGCACAGAGGAAAATCCCTGATGCTTAGAAAATCCCAAGTGTCCAGGCTGTGATTCCTAGCTATGCAGGAAATCACTGCCTTTCAAAGTCCTTACAAGCTGAAGGAAGGAAAAACTGGTGGAGAGCCACAGAAGCGGAAGATGCGATCTCCCTTCCACAGGCAGCTGTCTCATATTCCTGCCTGTGTCAGACTTCCCAAGTCTTTTTCTAATGTTCCTGTGATAAAAACATCACTGAAGACTTGAGAGCAGCACTGTAACTGCAGAGCTGGCCAGCACCTCTGCATTGTTTCTGCCCCATCCATCTAAATCCACCTGTAGCCCCAAAAAATACTTTAAGCTCTTCAGTTACTCTGGGTTTGTGGAGCCTCGGGGGGATTCCTTTGCACTAATGAATATGGCTTTTACTGAGATTACTATTATCATTTTCCAGAAGCCTTTTACTCACTTAAAGCATCTCATCTCTTACACTGGGTTTCCCTTGCAAGGGAAACTGGAGCTCAGTATTACTGAGGAGTCCTGCACAAAGCAGCCAAGATAAAATGCAGACCAACATCCACCCTGCTTGCAACCTCATTCATCCAAATCCAGGCTGACCGCAGTACTTGAGATCTGGACCTACTGATGTCTGCTGTATCTCAGCCCAGATAAGGATCTTTACTGTGTCTTTCCTGTGGCTTTGACAAATAATCCAAAGATCAGTCCCTGATTGTTCCAGCAGTGAAAGCACATCGACAATACAGCTCCACTGCTCCAAAACTTTGCAGAATGCCTCCCTGCTTTCCTTTTTTCAGCTCTGTTTCTAAGGTTGCAGACTTCATGAGAAAGGTGGGTTGCCCTGGCAACATCTCAACACTCTGGACATAAATTACCTGTCAGTCTCTGAGAAAATGATGAACTGGATGAATCTGCAGCATTTCTCCTTCTAAAGCAGGATTTTCCTTCCCTTCTCCACAGATCACTTACCCGGTGGTGCTTAAACTCTCTAGGAAATAAGAGAAAATTAAAAGAAAGAGGTGGAATAGCCCATTTCTGAGAATTCAGACTCTCTAACCAGTGCGTAGGGGAAGGGAGGCAGCCTGGTCCAAAGGGAAGGCAAAGGGAGCTGGGGCAGGTAATTTCTGCTCTAAGAGGAGCTGCAAGTCCCTTTGCTCCCCATCTCCCACAACTAAAATCCGTGTTCCTCTCTAAGCCACGCAGGGATGATCAGGGCAAGGCAACATGGTGTTTTCTGAGCTTTAAGCCCTGGCTTAAGTCCTGCAACCAGAGCACCACAGGCTCCACAGCCTCTTCTGAGTTTCTACCCACACCAGCAGGAGATGCAGCTTCTCCCTGCTTAGTGCATCATAAACCCCTCAAGCCAGCTTGGGAAGCCACAGGGACCTGCAGTGTCTTTGAGGGATGATCATTTCTCCATCTCTTTGGACTTCCCTCTTAAAAAGGAGAGGTACGTGTGCACCACAGAGCACGTGGTGAGCAAGGGAGGCAAGCCCAGGCTTGGTTTGCTCAGCAGGAAGCCTCGTCTCATGCAGCAGGAGGCTGTGCTCTCTGCATCAGGAAGGGCTGCGGTCCTCAGTCAGTAAGTAATTCAGGATAATTTATGTAACCAGAACTGGAGCATGTTTGTGTGTTTTTGAGAGGTCTTCCAGGCACCACGGGCTGGATCGATCAGTATGGGGAACTCCAGGCCCAGCATCTGTTGGTGTGCAGATCCTCTGAAAACACATCTGAAAAGTATAGACCACCTCTTGTTTCTTTACAACCTTGTTCAGTGTTTTCTCTTTGCAGGAGATTCTAAGGGTCAGTCTGTGAAAGAGCAGGAAGATGATATGGATGCACAGAGGAGAGTGATGCCCGAAGGTCTCCCATCAGACCTATCAATGGCTTTAACCTGCCAGAGGAGGGATTGAGATGAGCTCTTAGGCACAAGTTCTTCCCTGTGAGGGTGCTGAGGCGCTGGCACAGGGTGCCCAGAGAAGCTGTGGCTGCCCCATCCCTGGCAGTGTTCAAGGCCAGGTTGGACACAGGGGCTTGGAGCAACCTGCTCTAGTGGAAGGTGTCCCTGCCCGTGGCAGGGGGTTGGAACTGGATGAGCTTTAAGGTCCCTTCCAACCCAAACCATTCTATGGTTCTATGATTCTATGATCACCTCTGGCCATTTACACCCCTTTCCCAGCCCTACCTGCGCTGCTCCACTGCAGCACAGAGCCACCACAAGGAACCTCTGAAAGCCAGCCAGCCAAACCCCAGCACATCCTAATGCCGGCCAGGATTTAAAGATCCCAAAAGAATGATGGGCCCAAGAGCCATTAACATTCAAGGAGAGTCAAAAATTACAGCCTAAATCTGCAATGAATGTTCCCACTACTGCTGGAATTTGGATGTCAGGAGCATTTCCACGGTGTCCGATAGCATGCAGGGAGATTTCAGTCCTGAACACAAGTACTTTCATGCAGTTTAAATCAAAAAGTATTTTGGGTTTTTTCTTTCTTCCTTTTTTTTTTTTCTTTCTTCCTTTTTTTTATTTCCTTTTGCATTTAATAAGAAGAAAGAAAGGAGAACATCAGCACAGACCCTGTCAGTGCCAAGCCTGATGCTGTGGCAACATTGGACAACATTAGAGTCGTGATCCTATTATTAATTTCAAAGTGAATTTAATAGGTCACTTAGTACTCAATGAGTAAGAAGAAAAATGTCAAGAAGAAGAAAAACTCAGTCCAGAAGCAACATTATGGATATTGAACCTTGGTGCTTCAGGGCTTTCTGCAACCCAGCTCCTAGGCTTTTCTTCAACGACAAGAAACAAAGGTGTTTCCCTCATCAGAGTTAGTTAATTCTTAATGAGTTCAGTGCAACAAGTAGTTTTGCACACCAGTCACCAGGTCAGGGCAGGGCTTGCCTGACCTGCATCTTCATGTAAATACTATCTCCTCCTGTCATTAGGAGCTTATCCCACAGTGCAATAACGGATTCAAGTCACGTCACCACCTTCCTTCTGGGAGAGCAAGCCTGTAACAACAGGGATGGAGCTTAATGAGGAGGATGGGAGACAACGTTACCCATCTGCCCGGTGTAATGGATGCAGTGCTGTGTTTTACATCCCTTTTGGAAGCAGTTGGTGCCAACCCCATCACAGCCCAGCCACTGGCTGGTGGGGGGGGCAGCTTTGATGCCATCTGGCTGTTTCTGAGGGGAAAGAAGCAGTTGTGTGAAAAAAGAAGCAGAAGTGATGCTGTTACCCACATGTGAACACAGTGGACAGGCAGAAGCGATGACATGAACGAGAGGGAAGTTTTCAATCAAAGTTGGGTTTTTTTTTAATGAAAAAACATTTTTTTTTCCTCAAAGAAGAGCTCTGGGAATTCCTGTTCATTTAATTACCATATCTAAGAGCATGTGTGAAAATAAAATGAAACATTCCCACCCGCACATCCCTGTGCTCCCTCCTCTCCTACCTCCCTTCTTTCTGCTGATGGAAAGGGGGACGAGGCAGAGGGAAAGGACCAAAACCTAAAGGAAATGTGGTCATGTTTCAGCAGTTAATGGTCTTTTTGTGACCAGTTTCAGGTTTTCATAAGAAAAGTGAAGAGGATTATTGTCAAATATCCTATAAAATTCAGTTATACACATTGGCCAGGTCCTGCTACAGGACATGAAGTTATTTTTTCCCTCATTCCATATTCCCACAAGTGCTGTTAAGTCCCTTTAACAGCTAAGGAAACTGAGGCAGGGAGACATAAGGCAAAATACAAGGTCACACAGTAAATCCCGGGCAAGAATGGAGCCAAACAGGGATTTCCTGCTCTGCAGACAAGTAAATGTTCATTATTTACTTGTTGGTTTTAATTGGGTCTAATGAGGACCATCTTCTCCACTCCACTGTGCTCCTGCAGCCTTCCCTCCAGAGGGACAGCGACATGGGGACATGTCCATGTTCTGTCCTTCCACATGAATCGCACCCATCACCTTTGGGTGAGCAGGAGAGCCCTGCTCCTGGCTCGGCAGGGGGCTTGGGTGCAGGCATGAGTTGGGCTTTGCTCAGCACATCCCTCTTTAGTGGGCGCAGCAAAAATCACTGAACAGTCCCAGCAGAGCCCTATGCTGGGAGGAAATGTTTATCAGCCATGACAGCCTCTGTCTGATAGCATAAGGAGTGCCAGAGTGATGGATACAGCCTTTTCTTTCTCTAGCTCTGAGGAGCGTTTTGCTTTTCAGTTGGTGTTAGGGCAGTCAGATCACATCTGCTATAGTCTTTAGACCCTGTTACAGCAGCCAGCAGTGATCCCCTCGGGATGAGCAAGGCAAGTGCTCCCAGATAATGTTTCGGGAAGCTGCTGAGGCACGATCACCACGCTGGACATCCTCTGACCTGCTCTAGCAAGAGGCGTCAACACAACCTTTAGTCAAGAGATACAAGCATGAAGCTAAATGAAACCCCCCAGAAATCCTTGGGGAAGCACCAAAGTCCCTGAAGTTATGCATGCTCCAAACTGTCATCATGCAATTAGTCATCCCAACCCTAAGCCCAGCAGGAGCAGCCTCAAACAGCACAGAAACACATGCCAATGCTCCCATGGAATGTGTCAGTGCTGCCCAATCCCTAGATATTGCTTCGTGCTGTGGGTAGAAGGGGCCATTTGAGGCTTTTGGGGGTAAGCACAAGAATAATTGCTTGCATTTAGCAGCCAGACAGGGTATTTATAGAAAACCATTAAAACAAATCCAATCTTCTTACGTCCTCTCTTGTACTGCTGTTCATTACATTTTGTTTGCTCTTGAAAGCAGCTAGAGCCTGAGCCCGAGGACATCAGGCTGCAGGGACCAGATCACATTCATTTTGTTTTTATCTACATCTGGTAACTAGGTTAAAATCTAAAGTAGGACTAATCAGGCTACAAATACCATGGCTCCCACCACCGGATGAGGCCATCATTACCATTCATATCACCACTGATGTTAGCATACTCCTGACGCCTGACAAATACAGAGCTTTTAAAGGTAATTGAATGAAATTATTAACTTTCCCCAAGCTCTGTTCATTTGTATTCACACCCTGTATTGGGCACTGTGTTCTGGAGCATTTCAGCCCAGCACTAAACATCACATTGATCTTGGGGTTATGGGAACCCTTAAAAAGGAGATTTAGCTGGAAAAGTCAGCCCTATATCTAAAGTTTCTCAAAGTATAGGGGTGAAGAGTGGGGAGAAGTTATGTGGGATGTGTGACGTTATTCCTATCTGGATACTTTGATTGGGAGTGGGATAGATTTGATAATGGGGTAGTCCTGAATTTCTACCCAAGAGTTTCTTCTTGGGTAGACCCAAGAAGAAATTCCTCCCTGGTCCCACACAGCAATGACCCCCTTCAGCCATTGCAGCTCAGGGCTGAGAGCAGGAAAATGTCACTAATCCTGCAGCATCTGGAAGCCCCACTCAATCCAAGCCTTTATTTGATGGTTCCTGGCTGAATTTGTTGTGTCCCCAGCTTGTTCCCTACCCTTCATGTCTCCATGCTGGACCCTGGGTTACTGGGGTTGGTGCATCTTTGATCCGTCACAGCAAAGCCTCTCATGTTCTTACAAACTTTCACCCCAAATTTCTCACTAGTCTTTACTCATTTCAGCCTCACTCACTTCTCTAGACTGGGTGAAAGGCAGAGGTATTCCACACAGACACAAACCCTGGCAGAGAGGGGGATACATGCACTGCCTGACCCAGAAGTCCATTCATACCATCACATTTCCAAGCATTTTGCACTTCTCAGGAGACGTTAACCAGCAAAGCCAGAGGAAAACACATCAGTAGCATCAATGCACTGGATTTAGGAGGACACAGCAAATCCTGAGGCAGAGATGCTGGTTTTGCTCTGTGTTTGTACAGCACTGAGCACGGGCAAGTCCCCTGTGTGAATTGTCACAGTTCCCTAACCCCACATTTGCTCCTTATCTTTGAACACATTCTTAGACTTAGAGCTCCTCAGCTGACGAGAGCAGACCTGCATATTTAGATTTCAAGCTGTTCCATGCTTAGGAGCCTCTTGTGTCCTTGGCTCTGAACAGTTTAAGGAACAGAGCCAAATAACACTCCAGGCCACAATTTATTGTGTTTTTATAAGAAAACGGGAGCATAATTGATCTCTGCACAAATTCTCCAGAAAACTCAGCTCCATGCAAACCTTGTCTCAGTCCTACTCAACAGAATGGGGGCTATTTATGGCCTTGTCTTGTCTAAAATAAAACACATTCTTTAAGCCATTTTCAAGTGAGATCATCTCTGTTTCTTCAGCAAATGTATAAATAATGATAATGCAGCTAGAAACATGCGCTGTAACTAGGTCTGTGGCAGCATGGGGAGTCTGTGCAGATGTTCAACCTTTATGGACGGGCACATGGAGCGTCTTCACTGCAGTCCAAAAACCTTTTGTAACCAGAGAGGAGGTATTTGTATTCCTGGCCTGGCTCAGCCTTGCAGGAGCCATTGGTCACCCAGAAACACAAATGGGTCTTATTCACTTCTCTTTATCTCCCACCACAGATCACCACCTGACTCTCTGGAGGTGCCAAACACTTCAGCCCCCTTTGAAACCAGCACACACCCATCCTTTGTCTGGCACCACCATTTGCAGCTCAGCACCGGGCAGGATTGCTCACTTGCTGAGTGTAGGCAGTGGAGGGCTTGTTTTCCACTGTGAAGATGAGGTGCAGGCATATGGGTGCTCTAGCTCCTTGTTTCAGCTTTCACCCTAGCCAGGGGCTCTCAAAGAGCTTAAATAAAACCAAAACACATAAAAAACATCAAGTTTTCCCTTCCTATGAAAACACAGATATTTTCACCTAGACCCCACACAGTGTTCCTTCTTAATATGTGTTTCTGTTAATAACTGGAAGTCCTAACTTCCCTATCTGCCCTGAAGTGACCACAATGCCTGTAGACCTTTGCCTGCAGCAGCAGATCTAATTCCATCAGGCAGGAGGAAGAAGGCAGAGACACCACATGATTTGCCCACAGTCCCAAAACCAGCCAAGAGAGAGTTAAACCCAAAGTCCCAGGCTGGGTTTCAGGTTTCTTTGATACTGTCAAATATTTTTACTGTTCCTTCTGCATTTTGCAGTTATCATGAAGCAGCCTGCTCCCCAGGGGAATATTTAAGATCGCATTTGGCACATAACAGTTGTCCCCCACTCCACTCATCAGAATAAGGAGCACAGTCCTATGGGAATGGCTTCCCCATCAGTGCAGGGATAAATTAGGCAGGATGCAAATTGCCCCTAACTCCTGCATACATATTGCCCTGCACTGCTGAGGACATAAATGCATATTAGCGATGGAGTTATCAGAAGAGGCATTAACAAGAGGGCTGGGAAAGGATGGGTAGACATATCCTTGGTTTAAGTAAGGGATAGCAGGGAAAATGCATATTCACATGAAGCCTCCTGGGAAAGCCATTTGTAGGAATAATACTCATTTCCACAGTGTGGAAAGCAGCTGGCTGACATAACGCATTCTGTATGAACGGCTGAGAAAGTGTCAGTGATCCATGATCACAAGGCACATCAGTGCTTGTTGTCACATCTTGGGGAGCAGAGAGTGGAGAGGATCTGCATGGGATCCTCACAGAAAGGCCTCAGGGTGCAGGGCAGGTCCATGCAGGCAGCTGAACCACAGAGGCACTAAGCATCTCAGGCTGTCACCTCTTGTCCAAGTTACAACACACATGGATGCTGTTCTCCTCCAACTGAGCCGGACCTGCTCAGTGAGACAGGACAGGGATGCTCTTTGATGCAGGCCTGGGGTGAAACTTTAGGCTAAAGACTTACAGGATGGAGGAGACAAGACCAAGTTTCCCCACACTGATAAATGCATTTCAGCCTGGATTCAGATTTTACCCTCATGGCTCAACTCCTTTCTTGCAGCACTATTACAGAAGTTGACTGTCAGCAGTGGAGCACTGGGTTTTGGGACACAGGCATCAAAGCGTGATATGGATGAACCCAAAGCACAAAGAAGCTCCAGGCAAAGCAGCATTAATGCATTAAACAAGACAGCACCTATAGATGTATTTTTAGTGGTGGGTAGAAAAAGGCTAAAAATAAACAATAACCCAAACACTGATAAAACTGGATATACCCTGAGATTTCCTGCCTAGGATATGTGGGCAAGAAACACATGCTGGTCAGATGGTCATAGCAGCAGATCAATTCACACAGATAAACAAGACCTGGATGTCTGTGCCCAGGGACTTCTGCCAGAGTGCATTGCAGGCTGGCACGTTTCACTTGCTGCTGTTGAGCCTTTGGGAAGCAAAAGCTTCCCAAAATGCGAAGAGGCTGAGCTTTGCAGTGATTCCAGACACTGGGATCTCTGCAGCTAGGCAGCTGTAGATCTCACACATATACACAGTGTAGGAGTCCCAGTTCCTGCCTTTGCTATTTGTTCACTGTGTGAATAAAAGCAGGGTTTGGTTTTCTAGTACTCCCTTTGCCCCTGTACCTGAAGCACTCACCAGCCACAGCAGCAAGTCCAACAAATGATGTTTCTTCAGTACAAAGATGGGAGCTCCTACTTCTAGATAAATACAGCAGAAAAAACAAGCAGGAACAGCCCAACATGTCATCCTGCTTTTATGAATCCAGCCTGTGGAGCGCAATTAAGAACAAGATCACTCAGCAGTGGCTTTCCAAATCCTCTTGCATTGCTTTTTCCTGCCTGGCAGGAGGGAAGGGAAAACATCAGCCTTCTCTGGTGCAGTGCTTGATCGTGAACTAATGCGCAGCTCAGAGCCAAGACAAGGGAACTGAACCAAATCTCATTAATTAGGGTATCCAGACAGGCAGAATCTGTCCTATGCTCCTCACAACACAGCAACAGAGATTATGTTTTACCTTCACACCACAGAGAAGGAAGAACTGATCCTCCAGGGATGGCTCTCACGCCTGCACCACTGCTGTGGTGCTTGGTTCAGAAGCAGTGCTGGCAGGGCATGGGCAAGGGAAGGCTCACAGGGATGCTAATGGCTTCCAGATGCTGGGCATGGAATAAAATAACAAATACACAAGTCCTGCTTCAGGGAAGAGCTCAGATCCACTTTCAGAGTGGGCAGAAGCTACTGTCCATTTGCTGTCAAACAATCTGCAGGAGACAGATCTAAAGAGCTTTCTAGCACATCACCTCAAGGAATGAACTCATGAAGCCAGCTCTGAGGGGAGAGCAGAGACCATGGATGAAGGCTGAGAAAGGTATTCCCACTACATTGAGGCTACTGGGGGCTTCAAACCATCCAGGACCTCACAGTACTGCAGCACTCAGCACTGCTACAACACCACTGCTCTGCATTAGGCAATCAGAGAAAGCCTCTCCCATTCATATGGGGCCAACTGCGCCATGTGAAGGCTAGAGTATAGTGACACACTCCTATTAGATCTGCTAATCTTGAATTTGGACCCAGAAACAGATTTCACAGAGGGTGTGCTGGATGTGTAGCACCATCGAAGGGCTCTCTGCAGGGGCAGTGGCAGAGATGGAGTCTCCTTTATAAGTTTTGCAGCATAGGGAGTGATAAACAGCCTATGAGTAGATTTACTCATAGGGTAATTGTCCTATGAGTTAATTGCCCCATTGCAAATGGGGCAATGCTCAGGCATGGGCCTGTGCCTCAAACAGGGTTGTCTATACTGCTGAACTGCTAAAATGGCCCCAGTAGTGTCTCCAGCAAACATAAATACCCGTGTTTTGGAATGTAAGGCTCCTGTCCTGAGCTATTCTCAAGCTGTGCCCAAGCATTACCTGGAGCAGGATTTGTTGGCTCAGGCCAGTATCATACCATGGTGCACACTGACAGTAAAGTCTACTCATTGGCAGGTCATGCTCAAGAAATGCCTTATCCCTGTCCCCGTCCCTCTCCCATTTGCCAATGTAGCTGAAGCTTGGAAAGGCAGATGGAAGACAGACAATCGGCCCCTACTGCTACCCCTCTCTGGAGTGATTTGCAAACTATTTGCAGCCACTGTGAGTGCATCCACACCTTCCAGCCAGTTTAATACAGCAGCCTGTCTTCAACCACCAGGAACATGCTAGCACAGTGGCCCAGGAAGAAAGCAGGTAAAGAACAATAGGAATTCATTAAGCAGCACAGCATGCTCCTACGCTAGAGTGCTTGGCTCTGATTTCACTCCATTCCTAGGTTTGTGGAGCTATTAGGAGATAATTTGGTCATGTGGTAGAGGAAGAGACTTGCTCAGCTTTAAGGCTGTTGATTTGTTTTGGAGGTTTTTCTCTTCTATATCTCCCAGCCTTTTCTGATTTCTCTTTCAAGCTCTTTCAACAAATCCAAAGCCACTAACAACATGGATGAGGTGAGATGGGATGGGATAACTCCCAGGAGTCTCCCAAGTGGACTGGAAAATTCACATGATTGATTGCAGCCCAACCCGAAAGGAGTTCAATTCCTAGGAAATGCTGAATGCTCCAAGCTTGAGATACCCAGAGTTTTTCATTGTTTTTGCAGATGTGAATGGTAAGAATGGTGCTGCTTGTGGCCAGCTAGTTATATCATGAGATTGTCCATTCTCATGGTACCTCTCTGGTATGCCCATTCTCATGAAACCCTCTCTGAGGGTTTCTAGCCTGAGAACTTTAGCTAGGAAACCTGTTTTAGACTTTTTGTTCCTATTCTTGAAAGAGCAGCTCAAACAGGATAGAAATCACAGACTTAAGGGCTGCTTAACCAGTTCTGTAAGACTTCCAGGGCTGGCAGTTCCTCAACTGCTCTTGAGCAGTCTGAGTCTTATCCTATTTAAAGCAAAACCTATTCATTTTTGAAGCCACAAATTACCACAAAATTGTTCTCCAATCCCAGCTTAATACAACACTGCAGTATCTCTGAAATCATACAGCAGTCATTGTGTGCAAGCAGCACACAGTGGTGCCTGTAGCTAAAATGGCTTCTATGGTATTTATTGTGAAGGTCTTTTGGACAACTGGATAACAGAAGCATCATGCAGCTGCCAGAAGCGTGAAGACAGTGGTGAGAATAGGTACCTTGGCCTGAATTTCCTCTCTCTGCTCTGCAAAGGGGCACACACAAGTTGGCAGCTGCTTTATGAAGTGGGTGAATTGAGTGGGGTTAAGCAGGCTTTGGAGAGCCACGGAGGCTCTTCAGGGGAAAGCCTGGGATGGGGGGATGCATTTGGAAATGGCTCCACGAGACAGTCTGTGCATGGAGCTGGGAAGTGTCTGTCACCACTGCTGCTCCAGGATTAGACTTTTTCAGTTTTGCTCTTTAAAAGACACAGTTTAATTTTAGGAGGAGACGTGTAACCATCCACCCTGGGGAACATGACACACATTCACGCACATGCACAGATGTGCAGCACAGCACTATTCCCACTGCCGACAGCCCAGCCTACTCCTTCAAACCACTCACACCTAGAAAACACTTACACAAGGCCAAAGCTGTGCGAGCATTTCCCTACAAATCCCAAGGCTGCAGAGCACTAAAATCCAGCCTTCAGCTTGCTTTCAACAGCTGAGACTCTTGAAGGGTCTGAAGGATCCCGCATCCTTCCAGTGGTTCCAAGTGGTGCCGGGTCTCTCTGCAGTGATGCTGGCTGTCAGCAGTGCTGCTGAAAGCTTTGTTGCCAAGCTTCAACCTCCAGACTTCCTCTTGTGGTGGAGTTTCTCCTTGTCATCCTGACCCCATTCAGTCCTTGTGTTTAATGAATTCCTGGCACTTTATTAACAAGCGATATCCAAGTGTGATAAAGGCCATTTTATAGTGTTGGATGAGTTGCAAAGAAAAGCAGAATTGAATGCTGTCATCAAAGAGATGCTTAGCTACAGATTATAAGAAATCTTTATATAGCAACAAAGAGCATCTTGAGGTGCAGAATTGGGACTTGGCAGATTGGGACTCATGTCCTTGTTTTGTCATGGACAATCTATATGACTTTGCTGAGCATGCAAAAGGTCTAATCCTGTGAAGTGCTGGACCCTTTTCTATTGATTCAGTGAAATTCAGCAGCACCTGACACCTAGGGCATGCCAAGAGGATTTACTGAACAGTGATCAGAGGCCCAACTGCCCTGAAGGATTCAGGCCTTCTGTCTCTCCATCCCACATCTGCAGTAGCACATCAGCAGGACACAAACCACAGCGCTTTCCTGTGCACATCACAGAGGACCTCTGCTAGTGGCTATCAGACCATCTCACAAAGTCACTCCTGATGCCCTTGTGAGCTGGTTAACATTGCTAGATAGCTCATCTGGAGAAACAGAGGGACAGGACAGACCTGCCCAGCACCAAAAAAGTGGCTGATTTAGCTGTGAACTAACCTCCATCCCCAAGTTTTTTTTTGCATCCCATCACCCCAAACATCAGACTGTCACACCTCAATACTTGCAGATAAGAATCCAGTCACCACCTGGCTATAGGAGTCAGCAACCGCTGCAAAGCTGGTGCTCATCAGGAAGCAAACAGGACACGTCACCCATCACCACACCAGGAAAACCACAGGCACTTGGGTGAGGCACTGTGAGCTCAGGTTCGTATTGTTTGTATGAAATACATTCAATTATTTTCTTTCTGGTACAGAGCTGATGCGTTATGGCTTTGCTGCATCAATGAATTGTAACAGGCAGTGCCCTCTTCAGTTTTATGCTTGCTGTATCCACCTGCATTAATCTCTTCCGTAGTGGGTGTTTCTGCTATGGCTCTCATCTCTGTTGTCTTTTTCACTCCAGACTTTTCCCGCTGCGTTGTCTTTTCCTCACTGCATTTGCTAATGGGGAATCTTCACCCACTGCTTTTCTAAGGGCTCTTTCATCCATGGAGCCCAATGCACCCAGCCTCCTCAATGCCCCTGTGAAGCAGGCAAAGTAACAGCATAATTGACACACACACAACTGAAGCACTGAGGAGATAAAGGGAGGCAGCCAAGACCACGATGGAACAGCAGCAAGTGTTTGAAGCATTAGTGTGGTGCAGATCTCGAGCTCCTTAACCCCTTGGAGAGGCTGTGTATCAGCTTGGGCCCAGCAGTGCAAGGACCATGGATGTTCTTGCTGTGCCGTGGCCATGGATGCACCATGCTGGGCCAGTTGGGGCTTTGCACATCCCACTCCCCTGCAGAGAGAAAATATGCCAGAGGTCTATTCCACAGTGGTGAGTTTGAACTCGGATTTAAAGCTTGAGAGATGCATTGGTGATGTAGGATCTGAAATCCTCAAAGAGCACACTGAATCCGGGTGATGGAGAGCTTCTCCTCACCCAACACCCTCAAGCCCTTGCCACCATAAGGACTTGCAGTGTCTAGTCCAGCAGGGCTGTGCTGGAGGACCGGAGATGGCAAATACGATGTCTGCGATTGACCCAGGGCCTAGGAGCACAGAGAGGCTGATTTCCATATACTGAAAGACCTTTAAACCAGTTTCTAAGCACCTGGAGGATAACAAAGTGATAAAAAGCAGCCAATGTGAATTTGTTATGAATAAATCCTGTCAAACCAATCTTAATTTCTTTCTTTGACAGAGTAACTGGCCTTGTGAATAAGGAGGGGGAGTGGGCTCAGATGTGATGTATCTTGACTTTACCAAAGCTTCTGACATACTCTCACATGACATCCTAAATAAATACAGTTTAGGGGAAACCCCCACGAGGCAGATGCAAAATTGGTGGGAAAATTGTACTCAAAGAGTATTTATTCACATTTGATTGTCAAAATAGGAAGGATTTCTCAACAGGGTTCCCATAGGAAAGTGGTTCGAGTCTAAACACTTCTCTTGAAAACCACAATGATGGCAAAGAAAATACACTTGAAAATTATTGTGTGTGATCCAAAGAGCTCGGGAAGTACAGGTTTAGAATTCAAAATGAAAAGGATGCTAGCAAAATAGGCTGAAATAAGTAAAATAAAATAAGTAAATGTGAGATTAAGAATCCCCTTTTTAGGGGATTGCATTAAGTAGAAAGTAACCAAACAGACAGAGACAAGATGGGGTAAACACCAGGCAGCAGCATAGCTGAGAAGAAACACACACGGACTCTAATTATTTATTAGCTATAGAGGTAGCCGTAGCCTGCATTTGGGGTCCCTCTTGCCAACCCTACTGAAAGAGCAGGGGATCAGTTTACTCCAACTGTCCCGTGGGAGTACGGAAAGGTACAACTGGAACATCTCCAACAATGACCAGGTAGGATGAACATTAAGGAGCATTTCTACAGTAAGAATAGTCTGCTCTGAATGAGCCTAAGTGAGAAGAGAGGGAAGTTTGTGGATACCAGGGCAGCAGAGCAGGTTGGTCTTGATGATACCCTGAAGCCACTTCCAACCATTCATTTCTGTGTCCTCCTCATCTTCCAGACCAAGTATCTCGCAAGGCTACAGGGACCTCCCAACATACCTGCCTTCCCTACTAACTAGTATTTTAACCACGCTCGCACTTCCGTCCTGCTGTGTAAATGTGTTGCACTGATGCATTAGGGGAGGATACAACTTGACCTGGCTCATAAGACAGTGGGCAGTTTTTCAAGATGATCCTTGCTGCCCTCTTTGCTGTAAGCAGACAGGTTTACATGATTACACTGTCAAGGCATCGTGGCCTCCTTCCTGCAGAACAGGAGAGGTCATTTTGCCTGTCAAACCATGCTGACATCCAAACACAGCCCAGGGGCATGTGTAGGGTGCAGGAAGGGATGGTCCAGAAACTGGGTCCTTGGGGAGCATCCTTATAGATACCAGGGACACTCAGTCTGACAGCTCCATTTTCCAATATATCCATCCCACTGGCCAGAAAAGAGGTAACCTTGGTGGGGAGTTGTCTCTAAGGACAACCTTGTGTTCCTCCTCTAGCACAATGCTTACAGGCACCAAACAAGAACCTTCTGCACTACATTTAGGAGACAGTTTCCCAGCCTGAGAGCACAGCAATTCGTCACCACTCAAGAGTTTAGATTTAGCCCCTGTGTTCTCCCCATGCTGATGCATTTGGATGTTAGAAACACATTAAAAATGCAAATAGAGGCAGATCCTAGAGAAGCTGAATGTCATCCCTCTATGTCTTTATTTAAAATCAAATCCAGCTTCATTTTAATGTCCTCCTTGGGCTGGGGCTTAGCAATAATTTTCACTTGTATAAATACACTCACAATGTGTGTATACATATTTATGTTGTTCCAACAGGAAATAAAAAGTCATCAATAAAGCATATTATTTCTACAACTACAGCAATAACAGGAGCAGCAGCAGCAGACACCAAAAAAGACCATCTCTCTGGGGGTTTGGCAGAGCACGGGTGCTGCATTTAGCCCTGTATGATATTAGCTCTGGGAGACAGAGCATCCTGCCTGAAATACCAGCCTGAAGAACAGGAACTGTAGCATCCTCATAAATGATGGCATCCTTGTGCCATCATTCTCACAAAGCACGACACAGATGTTCCAGCCAGTCCCTAGGTCTGAGCTGCGTGTTTCAATCAGCCTGGCAAGTCCTGCCTGGGGAGCTGCAGAGGAGAGCAAACAGCATGGGAGAGGATAACCCCTGCTCTCTCCAGCTGAGCTGTATGACAGCATTTCAACAGCAGTGGATTAACAAGATTCGGTCGGTGGAGAAATGCGAGTACCCACGCAGTTGATGCTCAGGCTGCTTCCTATCCAGGAAGAGGCCACTGAGGTCCTTCTAATGTTGATGTGGTGCAACATTTGCTCTCGGGTTTGATCTCTGGCAGGTGGCAAAGAGCACTAGCTGCTGGATCTCTGCTACAAAAATAGCTGATGTGCACATGCTTGCTGTGCATTCAACCCCAAATTTCTAGGGAGGAGAGGAACAGGCTGGGTCATGCTGTCAGAGCAAGGATCAGCTTTTACATCAATCAGGATCTTCTGCAATCTCTTCCTCCTCATCTATACATTAAATGTTTCCCTACACTACATCGGTCAGTGTTGGCACGCAGAGCTGGGAACCAGATGGGTTCCTTGCCCTTAAGGTAGGTTTGGAGGTTGCTCCCTAGCACAGCTGAGAAAGAGGATTTGTGTGTCAAGAGCTCTTGAGACCCCAAGTCCCTCGCTGTCCTGCAAATCATCTGGGTAAGTCACCTTTGGACATGTTGTATAGATGGAACTGGGCTCCTTTGCCCAGGCTGATTTTGACTGGTGTGAAGCATTCTGGTTGCCTCATTGCCCCATCTCATGAGGGCAATGCTACAGTTTCCCCTTCACATTTCCCTCCCATCAATCGTTAGACTTTATGCGACATCGCATGGCAGAGAAATGCCCTTTCTGCTGTATAGAATCCCAGCCTGGTTTGTGTTGGAAGGGACCTTAAAGCTCATCCAGCTCCAACCCCCTGCCATGGGCAGGGACACCTTCCATTGAAACGGGTTGCCCCAAGCTCCGTCCAACCTGGCCTTGAATGTTTCCAGGGATGGGGCATCTACCACCTCTCTGGACAACCTGTGCCAGAACCTCACCACGCTCATCATAAAAGATATCTTCCTTCTATCTAGTCTGAATCTACCCTCTTTTATTTTAAACTCATTGCCCCTTGTCATATCACCACAGCCCCTACTCTCTTTGCACCTAGAAAAGAGGGACAGAGCCCAGCTCAGACTGAGATCTTGCGAACAAAGAGATTTTCTCCTGTCGATCCCTGCAGCCCCAGCAGACCCTGATCTTCATTAGGACTCCAGCTTCTGGCGTAATTGAGTTACAGCTTAATGTACTGAATGCAGGATACTGGACTCCAGTTCAAGTGGAATACATCGCAATGCATTAAGTATTTCTCTTCAGATAAATAACTGAAGAAGATGTGTTTCCATTATCTGTGCATGCCCTCATAGCAGAATGGCAGAAGGCCTAAGAGAGGATTACATTCTTTTTTAATTCAATAAACAAATGTATAATGATATCTTCTGGGAACCATCCTGCAGAAAAGAGCTCCGAAACTCCAGTGCTGTTAAAAAAAACACCCAGAAAAAGAGTCTTTTTTGTCCAGGCTTCAAGGCAAGAAGAGAGCTTTATCCTCACTCTTTTCCTGAACAGTAGGTCCGGGTTAAGACCAGCAGCCCCACTGATACAGGAGCCTCCATTTGGGTCCAAATGCCTTTGTTCCAAGGACAGAGCAGAAGGTCTCTGTTTGAACTTGGTCTCCCACCAGCTCTGGGCAGGCTGTGTTTGCAGAGCAGTTCATGGTTAAGATCATGAAGAGGCACCAGGGGTTGATTCCTTCACCAGGAGAAATCAATTAAGCCTGCTGCTTAAATAATGCAACTCCAAACACTCTAAATATAGGTTGTGCTTTATGGAGGGAGAAGAGGCAGAGAGATCCTTTATTGAGATACAAAGCAGAGATTTCAGCTGCAGAGCCTCTGAAGCAGCAATACATCCAGCTGCCAGAGGCATCTCTCAAACCAACTGCTTCTTGGTGGGAGAGAATAACGCAGTCACTGCTATCGTCTTCCTTGTGTCGCTATATTCATGAGCATCTGTCCCCTGTCTCTGCAGGAAAAGGCCTGGCTGGCCTCAGGAAGGAAGGGAAAACCCTGTTAGTGGTGCTCGCATGGGAAATTGTGTGATATTTCAATTCAAACCTCATGTTCTTGGGGGGTCCTGGAGAACAGGAGTGCTCTTGGTCTGCCCTTTCCCGTTTCATACAGGAGCTGCTGGTGAAATGGCCTTGAGGGCACTACTGAGATCCTTCCTTCATCTGCCTGCAGCAGCAAGGGATGTTTGTGACCCCCACAGCGCTGTCTGCAAAGCACCTCCAGCTGAATGACAAAGGAAAGGGAATTGCAATCTCTGGGGGGTTTCCCACATGCTTTCAAAGATAAGAGCTGCCAAAGACAAGAGCAGTGGCTTTGCCACCACTTTGAAATCTCTCCTCTCTCATCCCAGTGCACCAGGGGCAGAGGGATGATAGTATACTGGGAAGCAGTGGACTCAAGCTGAGTTTTTCTATGGCAAAACTGCTTTCTTCCCTTCAAATTTGTCACCATAATAAAGTAACTCAACTCAATAGAAAACGAATTCATCAGAATTCACCAGCATTAGTGAAAATGCTTAGCTGGGCACAGAGCATTCCCTCCTTGGGATGATGACTGACCATCAAGCCCATTTGTATTAAACCAGGGTCCATATGTTTGATACACTCATCAAAAATGTAAACTATTTAGAGAAGTGCTCCAGGAATTTACAGCTCAAATTTATAGATGTAATCAGGTGTCTGGTACCAAGCTGAAGGGAGCTGAGTCTCAAGCTCTTCAGTTGATTCACAAGCCCTATGATCAGAGCTGTGCCATCACCCTCAGGTGCCAGCCAAGAACTGAACTAAGCCAAAGGACTTACCTGAGGTCATCAGGAGAGTCCATGGCAGAACATGAGCTTTTGACTATGTTAACCTATTGCAAAGGTTTGTGTTTTCATGCAACCAGCTTGCCTTAGAACACAGCTGCAGCCTTTGCTGATAGCTCATTTAGGAGCTGTAATTTTCCTAGTGAACAACAGACAGATGTATTTTCTTTGCCTTTATGGTCACACTTGTAGGTGATGGTAATAAAACAGCTGTAGTTGTATTTCAGCTGGCTGCCAATTAGGAGAAAGTACCTGAAATGGAGCATTTCTACCTCCTGTGCAAGCCTGTTAGAAAGATGCTCCAGGTAAGACAATGGCTCATTCCCCAGAGCCTTTGCTGACAGACAGGCTGGACCTTTCCAAAGCACCCCATGAACAAGGGAAACTCACTGCAGTGGTGAACTGGGAGCCAAAGCAGAGTGGTGGGATTCGGTACATGTACAGCATCTTCAGACCATTGTGCTGAAGCTAGAAAAACCAGTAGCATCACCACCTTTAGCATACTCTGACAGGGGTGATGGCAGCAAGAAGAAAGCTGGAGCTGTGTGGTCTGGGTTCTATTAGGATTAGCAAACTGTGGAATAGCAATAACCCATGGTAACAGAAAAAAAGCTCCTTAGCACACTGTTGAGATACTGAGAGATGGCAAAGCAAACCTCCTCACTCCTTACAGCACATAAAAACAGGCTCAAGATCCCTGTCTTTACCTCCCAGGCAATCCGTGTTGCAAATGCTTAAAAGCCCAGCTAACATCTGGGATGATGAATGTGGCTGACAGATGAACTCCTTGGCACCACCAGTAAAAGCAGAGCTTATCTGGAAGGGAAACAAGCTTTCTCAGGGGAAGTCAGGCTGAAAAACAAGTTCTCTGCCAACATGGGACCAATGCAGACTGCCCTCAACCCCAGTCCAAAGGCAAGAGATGTTTACCTGACACACATTTGATACCCCAAAGGTAGTGCAACCGCTACAGCTCAAAGCAGCAACTTATAAAAAATGAAATGAAACTTTAAAGTGTCTGGGGAACAGCTCTGGAGAGACTTTACATGGTCCTCCCCAGGGAAAAGATGAGGAAGCTTCTTGTGGCACTGAAGTTGTCTCATCTTTTTCCCTCTCAAATAAATCCTGCAAAGGAATGAATGTGGGAGAGAAGCAGTTTCCCTCAAGGATGGAGTTGTTCACTCAGCACTTGTGTCCTGTCCAAAAGTGGAAGTGGTAAACAGAGTAGAGCAAAAATTTGGGAAGCTGCAACCATGTCCTGGCAGGGCAGGAAGAGCCACATGGTTGGGGCTTAGAGCTACACTGGATTTTGTCCACCATCACCAAGGACAGGCCACCCTTTACAGTGCATCTTCATGATCGAAGTAGTTATAAACCAGCTGAAACAGTGACAGCTTTCAAGAGGGGGGAGGAAACCCTCCCCGTAATCCTCCAGCTAAGCTGTTGCATCCAACCATTTTAACAAAGGCCATCTCCATGCCATCTGCTAGACTGCAGCTAAATCTGTGCCCCAAACATGCTCCTTTACTTAGTCCTCAGAGAGGATTCAGGAACTAGCAGAGGACTCAGAGGAGAAACATGCTTCTGGTGCAAGCCTGCAGCCTTTCACCTTTCCCTGAATGATGCTGAACATTTAAAAATAGATTTATCTGTGAAACCAGGCGCATTTGGAGCACCATCTCAGGCACAACAGATTCCCGTGGAAGGCTAAGGGCTCTATATCCCACTACTTGTATAAAGCCATTTGTTCTCCTTGGAAAGAAAATGCAAAATGCTGCCATTGCAGGAGCAGTTGAACCAGCAACAGGCTTGAAGGAGGCTCAGGCATCCCCATGTCATGAACTGTGGGGTTCTCAGCCCATCTCTCTGCAGGAAGGGCACGCCTCAAACCCACTGTGAACACTTACCATCACTTGGCCTCCTTGGAAAGAGCCCCTGCCTTGACCCAAAGCATCACGGCACGCTGATCCCAGTTGACAACAGCTATCCCTGTCTAGAGCAGAGGACAGTGCTTGCTGAAGGCAGTGCCTGTAAGGTGTGCTTCTGCTTGCTTGAGGGATGCAGGACTGTCATATCCCAGGGAGGGCACCACTGCAGATCAGGCAAGGAGTGGGGATTTTTGTGGCTGCTTCTCAATTCTGGCACTAAGAGCAGAGAACAGATCTCAGCATGAGCACCCGAGCAGCACGTCAAGGGCCAGGCTGCAGAAGGCTTCCAAAAGCACAGCTGATGCAAGGCATCAGGCAGACGGCAGGCTCTGCCCGCACCATCTGCCTGCTCCCTGCCTCCCTGCACCCAGCAACTTAGGCAGGAGAAACACCCATCTTCTGCCGACTGGCACCTTAGGGTGCCAAAAGCATGGCAAGAGGCAACTGTGCGCCGAGCAGAGCTGCCAACAGCTTATGCTTCTGCTCCAGCTGGGAGCATGGGGATCAGGAGAACCTCCCATCCATCAGCCTTCACTGAGCTGATTTGTCAGAGGCAGTTACAAACTTAGTCTGTCTTTACTGAGGAGGAAAAGAGGTCCAAGACACAGAGAATTGATCTGGGCATGGAAACATTGCTTTAATTATATCTGCAGAGGGAGCTGAAAGGCCACTAACGGTCAACCCTGGCTCAGGCAGCTCTCCTGCACTTGTAGAGCATGTTTGGTTCTTCCAGGATCTGCAAAATCAAGGTCATGTCTTAAACCCAGTGATGTCAGTGGGTGGCTTCTCCAGCACACATCAAACTGAGGAATTCTGTCGTGCCTCACTGATCTCCACGTTGAAATCCTATAGAGCTGGGGCTGGACCTGCGATCTGCATCACAAGGGACATTTTCCAGTTAAGTCAAGAAGCTTGATATCCTGTAAGGGAGATAGGAGAGGGAGGGAAAGAGTGTGGCCTGGAAACCTGCCTGAGCTACACAGGACATCTGCAGCATAGGCAAGGATAGAGCAAGGCAACTTGGCATGCATGGGCTTGCCCTTCCCTTGGCAGCTGCTTGTGACCATTGCTGGAGCCACAGATGGATGGGCTTCTGATCCCAGAATGGTTGCTTTAATAGTACATCTTCTGCGCTTCAAGCAGCACATGTAAGAAGGACCCAGAGGTCAAAATACATTCAAGAGGCAGTAGAATTTGGGCCTGCATTCCCTCAAGGAGTCCAATCAACCAAACCCCTACTGACCCCTATGCAGGGAATTGGGAACCCCAACCAGCATTAGCCTTATATTGAGTGTATTCCTGATAAGCCCCTGGAGCCACTGGTTTAGTTTACAAGCCAGAAACATCACCGTGGGATGCTTCATCCATCCCACTTGGCCCCAGCTTGATCATCATCACCATCAGCCCAAAATCCCCTCCACGTCACACCCAAGGAGGGAGTTGTGCTCTGCCAAGTGCTCTCAAAGAGATGTAAAGCAGAAAGCCCCTGAGTTGCTTTAATTTCTTCCATACTCCAGACTGGGCAGATTTGTGTCACACTGAAATCCAATTAAGTCAGCCAGCATCGCTAAACCCTCCAAGCCGAACTAATGGATGTCACCATCTCACTGAGCAACCCATCAGCTCTCTCCTGTGGTTTCTCCACAGAGTCTTGCTCCATGGGGTAGGACAGGGCTGCCATCAAAGCCCATGACCCATTTTCCTCCTCTGCTCAGGAGAAGCACAGCCAAGGATGTGAACCATCAATGGAGACACCGTCACCGGCACTGACCCCAAGACCCCTGACAAAGAAACGTTTGAAGTGGGTAATTAGCTTTGATTAAAAGCCTTTTGCTGTGGCAGAGGCTCCTGTAATTTGCCTGGAGGGGACAGAAAAAGAGCGGAAGGAGCAGATGTTTGGATTTGCTCCTCACATGCGGAGTGGGATTTCATCCGCCTTTGACTGGCTTCTCCGCCCGGGTCCCAAGGCAACGATGCTACAGCACTGCTTGCCTGCATCCTCTCCCCATCGCTCTGCAAAGGGCTGCAAGCAGAGGCAGGTGATTGCAAATGAAACTGAAAGAAGCAGCAGTTACTGTGAGATTAGTATGCTGATAAATGTGAGATAAATAATAAAAGATAAATATGTGAGATCAGTGTGCTGGGCTGCATCTAAAGAAGCGTGGCCAGCAGGTCGAGGGAGGGGATTCTCCCTCTCTGCTCTGCTCTGGGGAGACCCCCCTGCAGTCCTGATCCAGCTCTGGGGCAACAGCACAAGAGGGACATGGAGCTGTTGGAGCAAGTCCAGAGGAGGCCCCGGAGCTGCTGCGAGGGCTGGAGCAGCTCTGCTCTGGAGCCAGGCTGAGAGAGCTGGGCTGGGGCAGCCTGGAGAAAAGAAGGCTCCTGAAGGGGAGACCTTAGAGCAGCTCCAGTGCCTAAAGGGGCTGCAGGAAACCTGGAGAGGGGCTTTGGCCAAGGGCCTGGAGGGACACAACAAGGGAACTTCTGCACCCCCTCTGCCTGCCTGTCAGCAAGCAGGCACGGCTGCTCTGTGTCTCAATGTGGAGATCGCTGCTGCCAAAGCCACTGTAAGGACACTAGGAAATATCCTGGGGGACACTTTTCGGATGCTGCGGCCAGCGCGTCCTCCATAGCTCACCCACGGAGGTAAAGTCCTCAGGGTTGAGACCACAGAAAGCATCTTTATTAAATGAGGAAAGAGAGCTCATTCCTTGTTTAAAAGAGCCTCTCCGCGCAGTAATTAAATGCAGCTCTAACCGCTAACAGGAAACGCAGACGTGCCAGGCTTCTTCATTAAGAAATGCTGCCCAGAGGCTGAGGCTCCCTGTTAGTAACTGGGGTGGGCGCAAACACCATCAGAGGTCCCCAGCAGGACTCCTTGGGATGAGAGGTGACCAGCGTATGTTAACCCTGTGCTGTGCCCTTATTTAAGAGGCACCATCAGAAAGCTCTCCCTTCACAAATAATCACTGCCTCAGGGCATCCAGGGAAAACTTCAAACACCTGCCCTTGTTCAGACTGGCTGCCAAGAAAACCTTTATTTACAGGTCCCTATTCCTGTATTCCACTGGGAAGCTGCCCTTGGGCACATCATGGTGCTGCCTTTGTTTCACTTGCATGCTCTTGGCCTAAAGAATAAGAATCTCCTTTTATCTTCTCCCCCATTATACTCATCCAAGGTTTATGAGATAGCCCCCAGCTTTCCGATTATACCTGGTATTCCTGCCCAGCCTCCCTCCACCCTGATGAAAAGCAGCCAGGACTCTGCACAGACATACATTTTATGCATCAGGGTGACCAGTGACCTGGCCAAGGCATCTCTATTAAAAATCAGATATCCAGGCAAGGAGGTGAGTGTGAGGGAATCACTGATGGGAGGAAGGGACTCAGAGCAATACCTGGAAACAGCTGACGGAGAGAGATCAGCTTGTGGGAGCAACCCAGTTGGGTCTGGGTGCCAGTACCAGGGAATCAGGTCAGACCAATGATCCTTCTGGCCTGATCCTGCTCTCAGAGTCACCCAGTGACATGGCACTCATGCAGTGATGCTCCTCTTCCAGAGGAATTTCAACCCCCAGCATGTGTGAGAGACTTTTAAGGTGGAAGTGTTGTTTCTATGTTTGAAAACCTTGAGGCTTTTCCCCCAGCGCTTTATGTGACTGGTTTTTTCAGCCTCTGCAACATCCTGCGGCGAGGAGTTCCACCGGATAAGCACTTCTCGCACAAGGAACAGCCTCTTGTTGTTCATCTGAACTTACTTCTTGTGCTGGGAATGGACCATGAACAACAGTCCCTTGTTCAGCTTCCCCCATACTCTGTGCCTTGCCCCAGCTCCTTTTCAATGCACACTTTGCATGGCAATGCCAGAAAAGAGGGCCACGAAGTCCCGTGCCAACATCCCCCTTATCTAAGTGAAATCCCATCCAGGACAATGCATTATTGATTAGGAAAGGGGAGAGGAGGTGATATTCAAACCACATGCCCTGCAGCACTCACAAACCCACCCACAGCTGCCAAGGTTTCCATATCCCCAAGGTTCCTGCTTCATCTCCGGCTGTTGCTTGCCCAGCAGCAGGTACAATGGTGGAAGCTGCAGGGTGGAAAAGCAGCAGAAGGTCAAGAGCAGGGTTGTGCTGTGTGAGGCTGCTTGCTGGAGGTCTGGATTGTTCATTCAGCCAGCTGAAAGGTTAGTGAGGCTTTAGCAAAGCTCAGAAATGAATCTGCCAAGCTCCTGATCCAAGAGTTCCACACACAGCAGTGTAAAGGGGTTATTTAAGCATTGGTGGCCGTGAGTAAACAGATACATGGTGGCTGTAGGAGCTCGCTGGGGCAACAGGAGTTTTCTAAACAGGGTTTTGCTAAACATGGATCCACACCACTTGCTCGGGAAAGAATTCTCTCTCTTTTGTCCTGCCAGAAAATGGTTCCAATGAGCAGAGAACTGGAGCGCTCAGGAGTCACTGCACCAAGTGCCTCTCACCACAGGGATGAACAAGGCTCTACAAAACCATGGAGGTTTTATGGTCTGGCTCAGCACACACAAACTAAGGCTGTGGATGTAAAAGCAAAATTGTTTCCATGCTGATTCTTCTGCTATAAGTCAAGCTTGCAGGACACAGCAGCCCAGCAACACATTCAGAGTCACTTTGGGCTACTTGGAGCATGTCGAACTAGGCATTAAGATGATGGTGTGGGGTTCAGGAGCCTGAGCATGCTGAGCCTTCCTCCAGCCACCTGCAGACTGCAAATGGCTTCACTTCCTTCCCAGTTTTGTCTCTGAGCCCTGAGGATAGGAGCAGAGGGATGCCTGCCACATGCCCAAGACTCACAGCTTGACTTGCATCTCATATCATAGAACCAGGCTGGTTTGGGTTGAAGGAACCTTAAAGCTTATACAGTTCCAACCGCCTGCCATGGGCAGGGACACCTTCCACTAAAACAGGTTGGTCAAAGCACCAGAGTGCACTAGAGGGGGAGAATCCCCTCCCTGACCTGCTGCTCACACTCTGGGGCTGCAGCCCAGCACACGGAGGGGTTCTGGGTTCAAGCACGCACTGAAGCCAGGTCATGGGGAGCTTCTCATCAACCAACACCCCCAAGTCCTTCTCCTCAGGGCTGCTCCATCCAGTCTCTGCCCAGTCTGTGTCTGTGCTGGGGATTGCCCTGACCCTGGTGCAGGACTTTGCACTTGATGCATCTCCATTGTGTCCACAGGCTATCAAGCCCTGGGGACAAGGGGAACTTCTGCCCCTTGGGGTATCATGTTCCTTGACATTGAGTATTTTGGGAAGAAAGTAACTCCCAACAGTGTTTTTTAACTTTTCATAGGCAGATAAATCCAGGTAGTTCAGCAACATTGGAGTGATTTATTGAAGCTTCACAAGAGACATACCACGGAAGTTATGTGAGTCATGGATGCCTGTATTTGCATATGTCCATAATATAAGGGATTTTAAAAGAATCAAGACAAAATGATTGATGGTTGAAACAAATATTACCATGTTATCAAAAGGAAATATCTTCAGCAAGCCTGATCTGTTTCAGGAAAGCTGTGCTTCCTCTAAAAACCTCCGTGCAAACCTCAAAAGCTCCTAAGCTTTTTCGACCAGCTCATTTGACACCTTGCAAAGGCAAGTCCTTAGAAGAACAGGGATAATCTCATGCATGGATAGGTTTGAGCACACAGGACACTGCTCCTACGACGAAGCCCCATGTGCTAATCCCTAAATCCACTCAACCCATCACACCCTGCATCCTTTGGCTGCATCCCTGACTCCCAGCACTGTCTCTCTGCAAGACAAGGAGGAGGCAGGAGGTGCTGGGCTCACCAGGCTGCCAGATTTTCCACACAGCAGATGGCTGTGCTGCATGGATGAGGTCTGGAAAAATAACCCATGGTTGGATGCATCTCCAGAGAAACTCCTTCCTCAGCGCTTCATTATAGAACTGATAAATAAAAGTAATTGTTGCACAATTAGGGTTCCCATCTCCTCTAACTCCTTAATCACATCAAGATTAATTATCGGCGCTGTTATTGTTTTGCTTTATGGTTTTTGGGTGTTTGTCTGTTCTTTCGGAGCTGCTTTGAGATGAGAAAAGCCTTTGAAGGAGCTTAAATGTGAAGATCCAGGCAGCAGCTTTGTCAAAGTTGCTTCCTCTTAAAAGTCAGCTTCATTTTCTCATTGGGGCTGGATGTTCTGAAGTCATTTAATTGCAATTTAATCTTCCTGCTTTCTCCTCTAATACATTGCGGTGCAGTTCACGGGGTTGTATTTGCCAATTCATTACCAGCCTCGCTGCTATTTGACATTTCGCTTTAGGGAAATGCAGGTAAGTGATCTTTAATATTTGGAGGATTTCTTAATAAGATTTAGGGGCTGTGGGCCGCGAATTCTGATTTGCTTTTAATTTCAATGTTTACTTCAGGGCAACTTTGAGGCATCTTTCTCGATGTTTCGGACCATGTTAAAGCCTGGGAGGAGGGAGAAATCAATGGGAAACAGCAGCAACATTTGTAAGAGGAGAAACATGTAGATCCCTCTTGCCTCCTGAGCACACATGGATTAGAAGTCCAGAGAGTTTCCCAGATCGAAATCCCAAGTCTTTTTCCTGGATCTGTTTTTTTCCTCATTAAGCACATTGGGCTTCGCCTGCGCTCTGCTGTAGGAGTTTCTCCTCCAGCTGGTTTTGCTGCTATCACACCCAGTAGACAGGGAAGGCATGTGAAAGAGCCTGCCCACACATGGCACACTGCATCCCTTTGTTAACACAAATCACCTCCCTGAAAGCCTTGACAGAGGCCAGGCTGGGATGCGGCTCCCACTGTTTGGTTTTTATTCCAAGAGCTATGTAATGTTTGCCACGAGTAGAGCTGAGGGATGAGTAACTGCGTTTTCATGATGGTTCACCCCTCTCAGCATAACGATGCTGAAATGAACTCCAGTCTTTTCCTGCATTCACTTTACTGTTTTGCCTTGAGCTCACTACTTCACCTCTTTTCACCTTGCTAGTAAGGAAATCATAAAGATCCAAAATGCATACGTATGCAAGTAACCACAAAAACAGACTTTTAAAGACACAGTAAAAACCACTTAAACCCACTTGGTTTTATTCTTTTTAATACCCAGACCTCCTAGCTCTCCAGGGTCAGCACTCTGGTGCAGAAAGCCTACATCCTGCACAGACAAAACCCATTGGGTCCCAAAGGAAAAGAGCAATAAAATGGAATTTGCTGGTGTGACACTTGGCATGGGATTCAGCTCCATTTCATGCCTCATTCTCTCTTTGGATAGCGCAGAGTGCATCGCAGAGAGCTGTCAGGGCATGAGTTATTGCACACATGCAGCAACTCATATTAAGTGATCATTATTAGAAATGCAGAGTCAAATATGAAGAAGTATGGAAAGACCCGGAATTAAGGCTGCTTTTACCTCCCTAATTAGGCCCCTGGTGAGTGTGCATCAAGTCTCAGCATTAATCACCCCCTACATCCTCCAGCCTCCATTGCTTTTGCAGCATTTTTGTAGATCACAAACTATTTCTTCTCCTGTTAAGCTTTTGCAAAGCACATGTCCCCTTCCCACACAGCAATACCTACATGTGTCCCTTCCACTACAGAAAGAAGGTCTGTGAGACACCAATGTGCTTCTCTGGGCAAGAGCCAGCTGGTGAATCAAAACAGTCACTAAATGCCATCAGCACAACTGGCACCTGCAAGAGTATTTTGTCTGGCAGAAGAGCTGTTGCCTTTATTTGTTCCAGAGCTGCCTCCACATAAAGGATGTTTAATTTTGCTGTCTCTTCTCACATAGCAGCATAGAGCAGAAGCTCCCCACATATACCAGCTGTGCCCAGACAGTGCCATGCAGCTCAGCACACCAGAACCGACACCCAACTCCCATGATGTTCCTGTTGGGGTGACCTGTGTCTTTGCCAGTGTTTTTTGGACTTGCAGATCCCAGAGATCCCAATAAGGGCCCATTAAATAGAAGCAAACTTCCCGGTGTCCTGGTTTTTCTTACTGGCTAAGGCTTACCCTGCTTAAGCCAAAGGGAGAAAAAAGGTTGGTGAGGCGCAACTATCGTGACTTTGTTTCGTAAGGAGCTCTCAGCAGTGGGAATTTGCCTTTGGGCAGCCTTGCAATGAAGTTTATTTGTTTATTAGCCTGAGGAATGAACAGCAGAGCTTTTCATTAGGACAGTTAAAGTCCTCCATGCAAATCCAGCCACGCAGCAAAAGCAGGTTATGCTAAACTGGGCACACTGATTTTGGATATAAGCCTGGCAGGGAGTACTGTCTAGTGGTTAGACTGAAGGATCCAGGTCCTTTCATCAAGTCAATTCACAACACTTAGTGGCAGGAGACTTATAACCAGGCATCCTCTCTCTGCTTTAGTTTAAAGCAGTATAATATTTTTTCTCCTTATTCATCAAGAGGTAGAATTAACCAGTGGCTGCAAAGCTCTCTAACAGCCACAGAGAAAGGTAGTTCCAAGAAATGTATTTAAACTGGCCAGCTAGTGAGGTTTATAACTGAATCAAACACAGCTAAGAGGTAACATGCCACACAGAGAGCTCAGATCCTGCTGTTTCTGAGTGGTCATCAGAAGCTGCCCATGCTGGGGATGAGATGGAGATGGAGGGATGAAGGACAGAAAAAGCATCAGCTCTCACCAGAAGGGCACCATCAGTGATGCCAAACCACACGAGAGGGAGAAACCAGGAATATTTCTGCAGAAAGAAAAGGCCACATCAAGGCTAATGAATCATTCCTAACTATAAATCTGGGCTCTGCAATGGCTTTGGTTCCCCACATACACCCCTTCCTTAATAACAGTATAGGCTTCTAGGCAGATGCATAGGGTTATTGCCTCTGAAATGAAGCTTAACCTAATAATACTGTCAAAAGTGGAAACACTGTTTAGTCATTAATGGAATTCTAATAGTAAAGTCATTAATTGAAACCCAATAATGCTTTTCCATTCCAGTGACTTACTGCAGTTGTGCTGAGGAGGCCCAGACTTGCATCTGCATCTCCTTTCCACCTTCGGCAGTGACCAGGACTTGTACCTTTTATCATTGTATGCCTTCATATCAGGGGATTTTCTGCTTGTTATTCACTCTTAGGAAATTTAACAAGTCTACACAGGCTCTTTAAAGCTAATGTTGCATGAAATGCAGGGACAAACCAAAGCAGACAGCTTCATATGTACAAACATACTATCAAACTGCTCCCATCACCCAGGTTCTTCCAAATGGTTTCACTATGTAAAATGATTCAGTCTGGAGCAAAGCCACCACTGCCAATGCAGCAGTGCCAAGCAGGTATTTAATTCGCTATTTAGATATGGAATTTAAATGAAATCACACTGTATCCAAACAAATTTCTCACTAGACTTGTTACCACCTGGTTCCCAGGTCGAGGGAGTGATGAAAATTCCCATTTTTTATTACAACAAGGATTCGTTTACTCCAGAATGTTCCCACCAACAGGAATTAGTGCCAAGACACCTGCCTATGGATTAACCCACAGGGAACATACCTGTATCACCCATGGAGAGACTCTATTACAGTTATTGCACATGAGAAGGTGTAGAGATGCTGCACCGTTAGTCCAGGTCCAGACACAAGATCAAAGATACACTACAGTTAATTCATCTACATATTGAAGAGATGTCCAATGTTTTCCAGAGGACCCAGAACATGACACATTTAGCATTAAAAAGCCAAGGTGTGTGTTATCACAGCCCCTGTCCTTTAATCTTTGATGTCACAAATCAAAGCCAAATTTGACAAAGGGGTAAAGTTCCCCAAACTATTAACACCTTACAACTTGCTTCAGAAAAGGTGTGGGCACTAAAGTAACAGATTCTGTGTTACCACCCAAAAAATGTAGACATTCACGATTTCTTCCATATGGAAAAGTCATCTTGGTCCATAGATGTGTTTCATACAGCAGAACACATTGCATAAATCCCGTAGCACACCTCATCCATCTATAAATTTTATTGGCAAATGCATTGCAAAACAGGCCTACTTGCCCAATATTTGAAGTTTGCTGTGCAACAAAGTATGCCCCAAATCTGCTTAAAAGACTGTGAAACCTTTAAAGTATGCACACATAACATTAACATGCCTTAGCACCCTGGGAAACAGTCAATCAACTCCCTTGAAGACTAAACTGTTGTCTTGAAATATCAGGGGAATTTCCTTGCAGCTTTGCGCCCAGACTTGTTTTGGCTGAGGAAGTGTCAGAGATTGTCATGTCCTTGTCTTTATAGATTAGATGCTTTTGATCGCCTCTGCTTTCATAAACAGTTTCCTGAGCTGCCAGCAGAGAGAGATCTTCTCAGAGGCCTGGGGGATTGCGATTAAATTAGAGGAGGCTGTTGTCATCTTAGAGCCTGGAGCCTTTCCGACCCTCTGGGTCCTGCTGGAGCCCCCCATGACCCTGTAACTCACACTTTGAACAGAGGGTCTGCTGCAAGTCAGCTCCTTTGCATCCTTCTTCACCTTTTTTGGCTGAAAATACTAGAGGAATAAAGCCTCCCTATTCACTAAAGTCATACCACAGGGGGACTGCCCACTGGATAAGAACAGGGGTCCCTCCAGGCCAGCACCATTTCCAGCAGTAAGAAGAAGGCAGTGCTAAGGAGGACATCACCCTAAACCATCACCAACACTCAGTTTGTACAGGACAAGCCTGAAGAGTGGTGGAGGCTGCTCTGCTTTGGCTTTTGCCCCTTTTGTCCCCATCAGAGGGGTAGGTGTCAGAGCAGCAGCTTTGTACCGATGCTGAGCAGTGAGGCAGTAAATCAAAGGAGGAGCAGACCCAGACCAGGCTTTAGAAAGCTGAGCAGAGCTCGGGGGTGGGAGAGCTCTTGGGGCACACAGAGCATGGTCTGCTGGGTGGGGGGGTGCTGTCAGCATGGCTGGGGCAGCCAGAGCACTGGAGAAAAGAGCTTTCGTATATGTATTTCATATACCAAATCCTAAAGATGCTGGGTTTTTTACAGGCAGGACCAATGCCCCATGCATGTGAGAGCGCTGTTGTTCATCATAACATCTCATTTGTCAATGAGTCCAATTATCAGCAGACATGGAGGTTTATCTACATCTTCCCACCCCAGAACGAGCTGCACATCTGCCTTAGGGGAAGCTTTTTCTGTACCTTTATTTCTATTTGGCTACAAAATATTTTCCTAAATCTCACCTTGTTACTGACACACAAAAAACCTGCCTTCTCCCCCCCCACCTACCAGTATTTAAGTGCTGTTGTTAAGGTGCTGTTATTAAGGCTCCATTACTTTTACAAAATGCATGACAGATCATCCTGTGGTACCCTGTGAAGTCCTATAAATAATTAAATTTCAACTAGACCTGTCAAAATAAAGGAGCAGAGTAGACTCTGCGGTGTGGTGCCTTTGATTTTGTTTGTGTGTGTTGTTCCTTTTATTTTCTTATCTGTTAAACTGCACAAACAGAGTGATCAGAAGAAGGAGGGCCTGCCACCAACCTCGCTATTGTCACACAGGGATGAACTGCCCCACATCCTGCCTGGCCAGGAGATTTGGTGTCTTCTGCAATGCCCAGTCTTGGAGGGAATTTGGTGCCCAGGTTCCCCTTCCCAGCAGCATCACATCAGGGAAGGAAGCAGAGCTCCTTCTGGAAGGTACACAGCTCCTCCCCAGCCACTTTTGAATTATTCATTGGGAATTAATACATTTGACAAATCCAGGCTTCTCTGCATGAATTATCCAGAGAGCAATGGAGATTCTGCTTTTCCCCAACATTTATTGTTTCATTTACAAATCATCCAGCAATTTAAATTAACACAGCAAAGCTCTGCAAGGACTTCATCACAAATCTGCACCAGGACCATGCTTGGTGCATTGGCTATGAATTCAGACCTGCAGTACACACTTGTGGAGCATCAAATAGAGAGGACAAAGGGGATGATACCATAGCTGCACCCCCAAAACACCATCTGGTTGCCGAACTAAGTGGAGGAGACAGATGACTCCTGCTTAAGGCTGTGGCTTCCCCCTTTGTCTGGCTCTGCAGCAGCTTGTGCTGATGTGCATTCAGATGCCCTGTGAATGTATTTCACCTGGTTTCAAAGCAAAGCTGTGTTCATGTGCAAACAGATTATCTTGGTTTCTGCTGCTGTAGAAGTTACCAACCCAAACTTGCCTCTGCAGCATATCCCTTTGTCCCCATCTTCCTCACCCGCATCAGCAAGACTGTATGCATGGGGGCATCCTAAACCATCACACCCAGGTTTGAGACACCTCTATAGCCCATAAGACATCTCAGTCAAGCCAGCCAAATTGTACCTCTTTCTCTGATCTATTCATCATCCCTAATCATACCTGTACAGCCCAGCTTTAAGCTCAAAGCCACTACAGTTCCCAAACTGCTTCCTTAATGGGATTTTCTTGAGAAGCTCAATGCCACCTCTACCCATCTCATTCTGACTCCTGTCTCCTTGCTCTGCAGTGCTTGATCACACAAAATGGTCCCAATACCCCCTGAATCCATCTTAGTTGAAGGAAACTGCTTTAAAGAAGAAAGTTTGAAGTGGGGGATGAACTGGAGTATCCAGAAAAGGGTTTTTATCTGCTTAATGGCAGAAATAGACTTTTAACATCCAGCAAGAGAGCAAAGGATTCTCACTGCTAACGAAGCTATTAAAGAGAAATCAGCTTTGCCAAGACATGAGCAAGATGTCTGGGTTCCCTTTCCAATACATTGTACTGCAGTGAGCCATTCAACTCATTCAGGATAGTGGGACAATTCCTCACACTCTCTGGAGGTTTTCTTGTTCTTCTCCTAGGAGACAGTGCTATTCAACCATGTTATCCTCATGAACAATTCACAACCTGATGCACCATTGCCCTCCGCTGTCGTCGTCTGTATACGGGGAGCGTGACTGCCTGTTCTCATCACATAGGAGCTTACATCCATTTTACACTGGGATGAATGCTAATACACAGCGCAGGGTAATGTGACACAGGTTTTAGGTGGGAGGTGTTGGTGCAAAAGCTGCCAAACCCCCAAAGAAGCTCTCATTTGTGTTCCCCACACTGTGTCCAGGAAGAAGGCTCTGCTGAAAAGAACAGCATTGTCTGTCTGTGCAGCATATGAATGGAGATCTCTGCATGCAAAACCTCCTCTCTGTCCCCAAATCTGCATCTGGCTCAGTGGGTTGTGAATCCTGATAAAGAATGTTCATCCGTGGGTCTGTGGATCCTTCCTACCCTGCAAAGCAGCACATAGCTCTTGTTTAGGGCTGCCAAGTGTAATACCTGCTGCTGCTATTGCTGACTAATACATCCAATGCAGAGCTGAATGCAAGGGATGTCCTTGGGAAAGGAAAGTGGCCTGCGGGTCATTGGCTGGCAGAGGGCATTAAGAAGAGAATTCAACTGGAAACAGTAACAACACTGGCTCCTTTACGGTGGTGTGCACTGTCCTGAAGGACAAATTAAAAGGGGTATTTCTTAGATGGAAGGAGCTGCAGAATTTGTGACAGCAGCATCCTGTGGACAAGGCTGCAGCTGGGAGGAGCCTTGGGGGCATCAGAAGGACCTCAGGAAAGTCAAGACACTGCTAGTGGGTAACCCCTGAGCAGCCTCAACAGAACTGATGGGAGTGCTGACACCTCTCACTGTGCCCCTCTCCTCTCCGGAGAGCTTTTCCTCACCTGAGCTGCTTACAATAATCCCCTCCTTTTACAGGGCTCAGGTATTCAGTGCTAAAAGGAAGATCCTAAACCTTCATAGAAACAGGATTTAAAAGAAAATGACTACCACACCTTCACCTTAAGAGGTGACCTGAGTCAGCTCCAAGAAGCTGGATGGGCAAAAAGGAAGGGTGAAGAGCAGGGATGTAGCCCATGAGAGCAGACACGCAAAGAGGAGATTTGTGATTCACCATTTCCAGGCAGCCTGAAGCACTTCAGTAAGCAACTGAGCAGTCAGAGATGCTGAAATTCCAGCAGCTCTCACCCATCTCATGCTCCAGCCCTTGCTCATGTCTGATTTTGAGGTGAAACAGTGGCTCCATACCAGACATAAAGAAATCTGCTCAAAACAAGTGAATTTTCCCTGCAATGGGTAATGCAGAGGTGCCCCAACTCCTGCTCCAAGTGGAAGCTGAACTCTGCTTGGGAGATGAACTGTGCTCTGAATGCCAGGCAGGTTGTCACACGTTATTACCATTAATTATCCCACCTCCCCTCTGCAGGCACCTCCACCAGTAATCATCGTGTATCAGTCAAAGGGCCACCCTTGCTTTTCTCCACCTCTAATTCCGTAATTGAAGGGGAGGAAAGAGGGAAGAAAAATCAGTGCTGAAGTGTAAATCTCTACGCTAATCTTCCTGCACTAATTGCATGTTTATTTGGAAGGGAGGGAAGGATGGTGGGCAGCCCTGGGTCATTATTCTCCATCACTTCATCAGTACAAGCAGCTCCTGGGAGGTTACCAGGAGGACGTGATTGAGCCCTTGCTCCCTTCCAAGCAGGGTTAGTGCTTGCAGGTTGTGCTGCTCACCCCATATACCCTCAGCTCCTCTCCTCTGATTGCACAAGCACATGGGAATGGGAATAAGGGTCTGCTTGTGTAGGAGCAGGTCAGGGACTGCTAGGAGTCCCCCTTGGCCAGCCCAGCACAGACACAGTCCCATACACCAGGAACAGTGAGGGAAAAGCAGAGTGAAGCAAAGAGAAAAGCCCCTTTGTGCCAATCCACTGGAGGAAAGGTTTGAATACACCAGCTCTATCAAAAGCTCCTTTTAGGATCCATCTCACTTAGCTGCCAGTTGTTTTTCAGTCCATTCACATCTCTCTCCTCTGAGCATCTCCTAGCTATCAGAGATTGCTGTCGCTGGAGTCGGACCAGCCATGTACAGCATCAGTAAGTCTGAGCATCCCACAGCGCAGAAAGCCAGACCCCCAAGGGTAATGGGGAGCCAGGGAAGGGCAGCAGCCAGGATTTGCCCCTGTAACTTGCTTCAATTCAGACAGACAAACAGAGAATGCCAAGCCCCTTATATCCTTGAGCAGCTTCTATTCATTACCTGTCCCACCTCCCTCTTCCTGCCTAGCATCTGTGCATCTAGACTTCCTGTGCTGTGATCCCAGCAGCCTAAAAGGACACAGAAAACGAAGCACTTTCCCTAGGCAGCTCCATCTCTGCTCTCAAGCACACTCCCAAAGCACATACACCCTCCCCACTGCCTGGCAGGAGGCTTGTGTCCCCAGGGAGGGCCACAGCACTGGCCAGGGGCAGACCCCAGGGGACCACCAAGATCCACTTCCATCCTGCTTGATATCACCAGGGGAAGGCAGTGAGGGTGATGGGCAACCCCACAGTGTTCCTCCCCTTGCTTTGGGACCAAAAGTTTGGATAAGCATCTGCTCTGTTCTTTCCTCCTCTCCATTCTCCTCTGTTGCTGCAGTGATGCTCGCTGAGCCTACAAATATATTTAAGTGTCAATACTCTTTCTTGCTTGAGGCTTGTTTGCACAGGTTCTTCTACCTCAGATTCGGATATCCATGTTTATCTATGCCTATTTTATTCATGGTAATTCAATGCTATCAGCAACACACTCAGCTTTTACCTTAAATCTCATATTCCCAACCGAATGTCTGCAGGGGGAAGCACACACTTGACATACTCTAAGCAAACAATATTCACACTTCGCAGTTACCCACCTAGAGGAATATGATCTCCTGAAGCACCCTGGTGAGATAAAGTAACCGTTTTTCTGTACACTGGTGACCCGACCTCACATTTATTCAGCTTAAATGTGGTATCAAGCTCCACGGAGTGACTTTCATGCTAAAAATAATTGCAGTTTTCCAAATGCATTACAGTTTCTTAGCAGACTGAAGTCCAGGGAGGATTCCCCAAACTCAAGTGTAAGGCTCAAGAAATGAAAGAATAATTTAGAGCCTTAGAAATTGGATAATTTAGTATTTTTTCTTGATATCTCAAAATTCATAAAATCAATGATTCATGGCACTATTTGCCCTGGCGTCACGTCAGCTTTGTAACAGGGTAAATAATTGAGATGCATTTATTACATTATGTATTTGAAAATTCCCAACATCAATAATTCAAAGCCAGCTAATTATCTGAAAACTAAAGGCTAAAGGGAAGCAACACAGTCCATTAGCTCTGGCCACCTGATGGAATTTAATTCCTCTTTACCAGGAGCAGAAGGCCAGTTCTGGAAAGCAGCAGGGACATGAGGATGTTGATAAGCCGGCTCTAGGGCATCCCTCCAGGCACAGCTGGATGTGGCTACTCCTCATGCCTGAAGTGCTGGTGCTGGTCCCCACCTACCAGCCACAGGGCATGAGCTGGGTGTATGGTCCCATCTGCATCCCCACTTTAGGTTCTGGGAGCTGCTCTAAGGTCTCCCCTTCAGGAGCCTTCTCTTCTCCAGGCTGCCCCAGCCCAGCTCTCTCAGCCTGGCTCCAGAGCAGAGCTGCTCCAGCCCTCGCAGCAGCTCCGGGGCCTCCTCTGGCCTCGCTCCAGCAGCTCCACGTCCCTCTTGTGCTGTTGCCCCAGAGCTGGATCAGGACTGCAGGGGGGGTCTCCCCAGAGCAGAGCAGAGGGGCAGGATCCCCTCCCTCGACTGCTGCTCATGCTCCTTTCTCCGCTCCTAGTGCAGCCACCATGTGGTCCAGGTCTTTTACATCACAGCACCTTTCTGGAGTAACTTTGTGTCATGAGATGCCTGGAGACACTTCTTCCCACAGTCTGAGGGCTCCAAGCCTGAAGAAATGCAGGCTTTAGACCCACTTTTCCTGCAAAAACAGGAATTGTGGGCTCCTGGAGTTGTTGCTGGAGCAGGAAAGCAGAAGAGAAAGGACTTAACTGCTATTAGCAGGAGAGGATGGGACAGACCAGTCTGCTCTCCTGTCCCAGGGTCAACTTTGGCTTGTATCCACTGCAAACATCCCTTCAGGCAGGGAGACCTGTCTTGGGTCTCTCCCCTGGACTATTTATGTGTTTCCATCCATCATCTTTCCCTCCTGCCTCCAGGTTGTGGAGGAGCAGCCCCTCTTCCACTGGGAATGTGCTCCTCTGGCAGCTCACAGCCACTTGCAACTTCATCGAAGTAAAACACTCACAAACACACACGTTTTTCTTTATCAGAAAATAAATAAATAAATGAAAAGTCGGGTGTGGGCATTTTCCACTTATTGCTATTGAGGCTTTTGCCACCATTAGCTGAACGCATGTTGCGAAACCCATTTATCACTGTCTGGAAATGGTGACTATGTAAAATATATTACAAACACCACATTTCTCTTTTCTTCTGCCTCCTCTGATGCTCATTTTTGAAATGCACAAGCCTCATTATTAAAAGTACAGCCTCCTCCCTTCCTCCCGCCCATTTCCCCCCCTTTTCTAACCTATAAAGAAGTCAGCAATCTGACAGACCCACAGCTGCTGCTTTCAAACCCTGAACTTCATCAGGAATCTGGGAATAGGCAGCTTCCTCCTACCAGATCTGCTTTACAGCTCAGGAAGAGGTTAGTGTCTGGGGTACAGATGCAAACCAGAGTTATAATAACACAAGATTATCCCTCTCTTTCATAAAATTCCACACAAGCAAATGAAAACTTATACACCAGCTTTATAGAAATCTGGTATTCCTTTCTCTGCAGTGCTGTTATTATAATTGTAGCAGCAACAGCAATTATTCTTAATACTGATTTCTTAGTGTACAATGGTGACTGGAGAGCTCACCTTAGAGGAAACCCACACTGTGCTGCAGTGAAACCCCAGGCCTGGGCTGCAGGAGCTGGGGCTGTCACTGCCCAGTACAAGGCTGCATGTTACCCCCTGCATCACGGGGACACGCAGGATGTGGGGTGCTGGGGTCCCTGCACAGAGCAGCTGATGCTGCCCTGATCTTCATTCTGCCGCTGTACTTTGCCACCCACCTCTGTGCAGGGGAGGGTGAAAGCTTTGGAAACATTTTCTCTTACAATACCTTTGAAACCTCTCCTCTGATCAGTATGCCAGAGCATGCTCCATTCCGCACACATCCCCTTGCACTGTCCTTTGCCAGAAGACTTAGAGTTTCCCCTTCTCCTTGCACAGAGCTGCCTTTCAGCTCCTGCTTTTGTTCCAGGCTTGCATCTCCCCAGAGGAGTCATTAACTCCAAGTTGTGGCTGCTTTGTCACCAGTAGCGCAAGTCTGGTGTACTGGCCCCTCTTTGACTGCTGGGGAGCACAGGTTCAGCCCTCAGCTCTGCAACAGGCTCTTTTGGTGACATTGGCTGTTGTTTTTGCCTAAGCCAGTTACGTCCATGACTTACATCCAGATTGCTTCCATCTGGATGTAATCTAGACCTTGTGTCACCCCCAGGAAGCTGAGAGGAAGGCACTGGCTCTGGCAAAGGAACAAGCACAGATTCTGGACAGCTTGTCTGGGCTAAAATGTGATGTTGTCTTCTTCCTGGGAACTCTGAGGCCCAGATCCTGGCTCTTCACTTGTCCTGCAGCTCACTGAAGTCATTGCAGATGTAATCCAACCCATCCACCAGCATGTGCATCTCACATCTCACCTTTTCAACGTCTGACTCAAAACTGTGCCTTTGTCAGGCAAAAGAGATGCTCCAGTCCAGGGCGAGGGATGCAGCCAGGAGAAAAAACCAAAATGTGCACGTCCCTGGGAGACAGCATCTGGGCAAAGGCATTGCTGCTCAAAGAGGCTGCTGGTCCTGCAGCACTTGGGCCACTCATGGTGTCCCTGATCCAGCAGGAAGCATCTTTACAGAGAGTGTGGGCTGCAGAGATGCCATAGAGCTTAGTATGGGCACACAGCATCTGGAGAAGACACTATCCCTCCTCAGCACCAGCCTCTCATCCAAGGATGGTAGGATCTAGAAAGGTGCTGGGAGAGGAGACGGCAGCAGTTCTTCTGCTGTAATGCTGAAGACATGGCTGAAGAACTGGGTTGCAAATGGTTACTGACCTCCCTGCTCACCTCCATCACCCCATTAGGAATCGCCTCCACAGAGCTTACAAGAAGATCAAAGAAATAGTGATTGTGCAGCTGATTTTATGGCTCTGCCTGTGCCAGAGCTTCCACCCACCCTGGGACAAGTCAGGCTCCTGTGACAACCCAACCTGCAGTGGGGAAAGACCACGTTCAGCGCTCTGCTCCTCACCGTGATCAGAACAGGACATGCATCCTCTCTGTGCCTTGCCTAGCTGTTAATTCCAGCTGGAATTCCCTCCAGACTGGAATCCTGCTCTGCCTCAGCAGCCAAAGGCATTTGCAGAGGAAACCCTCCTCTCCCTGCAAGCCCACACTTCATCACTACCCATCACTTGCTCTCCAGAAGACCATAAATACACATCAGTTATCTCATCCAGGACTCCCATCTTGGCCAGCAGTATTTTAAATAAGCTTTAATGTTATGCAAATGGGACCTGATGTGTGCTTCTCTTTTGGCATCTCTGAGACATTTGTGCATAAAGAGATATAGAGCGTTATTGTGTTAGCTCCCTCTTTACCGTGAGGGAGTGGGGCTTGGAAGTGTGATTTATTTGCCACTTGTAGCATCAGTCGAGCATGTCTCATGCTCAAGTTACCAAAGATGCTGCAAGGTTTCTTTTTCCAGCAGAAAAAGAAGCTTGTCAATAGATGCTGAGATTTTCAGCACAGAGGGAGGCCTCTGCTGAGAGCTTGGGACCAGAATTGCTGATGCCTTTTCCCTTCTGCTCTTCTCAGGCTTCATACTACACCCACTGTTACCAGTGTCTAGGGATTTTCAAGAAAATTACTAAGTTTGCTCCTAAGCACTGAGAAACCAGCTCTATTTCCAAGCCCCCAAGTCCTTTGAAGATGCCTTTCTCTTACAGTACCAACAAAGACACTGAACTGAATCCTATTGTTTTCCAGCCACAAATCTCAACACATAATTTGTCTTAGAAGCAACATGACCAAAGACAAGTCATGGTTTCCCAATTCATTAAAGGCAGCTTTAGGGCACTTAATATCAGATCAAAACCATTGCAACTACACAATGCCAAGAGCTCTATAAAACTCACTTGGCTGTTTCAAATGTGTTCAGAAATGTTGATCAGTTTTAACTTTGTGCCAGCAGCTTTCCTCCTTACGCAGGTATTATATATCCACACAGCTCTATTCCAGATCAGCTATTGTCCAAGCTCTACTGCTGGATTGAAACCACTAATATGGCAAAAAACTCTGATTCATTTAAGCAAAACCCCATCATGTGTCTACCCACGGTCCAGAGCAAATATCTACACCCCTATTAGCTCATGTGCTAGTTAGGTAGTCCTGCAGCATCACAGACTCAAAACTTGTCACATCATTTTAACTCAGGACCAGCACATCTGCTTGCAGAGTTCCCAGAACCATCCAGGCTGGAAATACTGATGGAGCAATCAAAGGAGGAAGACAAAGATGGATTTCCAGGTGAGATACAGGGCTGTGATTTCCTCTCAGATGAGACAGACCACATGCCTTTGGACGATTTTGTGTGTCCCTGGCTGGGAAGGGTTAGAAGATGTTCACTGCTGGAGAAAAACATGTCTCTGCACCTGAGAGCTCATGTCATATCCCCATTAGCACAACCCTGTCAGCCTCACCGAGTTCACTCTTGATCTGCATGAGTACAAGTGAGAGCAGAATGAGGCACAACAGACTATGAAAGATGGAGATGACAAATATTACCTGAATTTAGTGCAACCATCAGACCTTTGCATCCCCCAGCCTGTAGCACTCAGCGCAGGGGCTACCCCTGTGTTTCAATTGCCTTTATTCTGCAGAGATCTGGATGCCAACACTTCTGATTGATGGAAACACGACTGCATCTTAGAAAGCAGCACAGAAGGAGCTGGAGGAGTTTGTTTCTCACATCACCTCATCCCAGGCTTCCCAAAGCAGAGGTGCAGAGGCTGCACGCTGTGAAGGCATCAGACTCAGGACACTTGTGCTCAGCAGTTTCTTTCCTGGAGCTTGCAGAGCTGAGACCTGGCCAAGGGCTCAATCCCAAACCCATCCAGGACGATCTGTGAACTATTCCAAACATCAAACTAAGTGGAAAAGGGATCTTTTTCTTTGTGCAATGACCCCGTGTGGTAATGAATCCCCTCTGATCCTCATCAGGTAGGGAGCAGTTGTTCTGATCCTTTCATCACAGACGGGGAAACTGAGGCACAGACTAAATCATTTGATGCAGCAAGTCAAAGACACAGACTCTCCAAACTCTCTTCCTGGAGAGCCTTTTGGAGGGAAAAAAAGGGACAATCCTGTTTTATTGTAATAAAGCAAGCTGAACATCCCTCCTCGAATTTACAACCAAACCCGAGCTTTACCCAGTAGTTTTATGGGTGGATCGTGACATTCTCCATAGAGACAGAAACATTTATTTAGCCAAACCCCGACGTACTCCTTGCTGAATGGTCTCGTCAGACATTTCCCAAGCAGCCCTGATTTATATGAAGCCAGGGAGGGAGCTCAGGCCTCCATTACCCTCACAGCGGGGTTTTTCTCCCCCGGTACTGGGTGTTTTAGCTGCAGCACTGCTGGGAGCCCTGCCCAGGGTCGAGGCGCTTCTGCAAGCACCAGAGCTCACTCCATTGAAAGGTCAAGGGGTAGAAATGGAAACATGCCCTAAAAAAGAAGAATTCTCAGGAGTGGGCTCTGGGCAGCAGAGATTATTTATCTCCGGCTGTTTACACGAGGAAAAGCTGCTGAGGTTCACAAACAGCCCCATGCAGGGCAGAGGCTGGGTTTACAGCCTGTTCATTCAGTGACCTTCTGATTATTACCTGCCTGTTAGATGGAGTGTCTCCGGGAGGCCTGGCTGATTTCCCCTCTCTCTATCACCCCGCTCACTCTGTTCTGCCTCCTAATGGGCTGCATCTGCTGAGCAGACCCAGCAAAGCTGGGATGCTGCAAGGGGGGATGTTGGCTGTGATCAGCAAGAGCTGGGGAGGACGGAGGGAAGGAGAAGGCAGCGTTTGCCTGAGATCCCGCAGGCAGCCCAGGCTCCAGGAGGAGGAAATCCTGCCTCCAGCCAAGGACGAGCTGCCCCAGATGGGGTGAGTGCAAACCAAGTTGAGGGGATGATGCCCAAAGAGGGGTCTCAGTGATTTGCTGCGATGCTTTGAGATGACTCTGCCCTATATCTCACAGGGGGAGAGGTGGCCTGGCTCTCCTTGGCTCCAACCTGGCTCTGCTATGGGACCTCCTCCACATCCCGGGGTCCCTAATGGCATTCCAGGCACAGCCCCCCCATCCCAGCACTGCTTGCGCATATGTTGTTTGCTTCAGATTTGCAAAATTCAGACTCAAAGCAACCAGGGTTTGCCAGCTCTTTGCAAGGTCAGACCTGCCTGTGGGTGGAAAACAATGCAAATGCACTTTCAGCTGAGCCAAAGGTCGAGCTCTGGAGTATCCATCAGGGAACAAGGTTACAAAAGAGGAAAATGAAGCATTAAACCCCCATCATGTGAAACAAGGAGATTCCCATTTGGTTGTTGTGATCCCTCTCCCCTCAAATCCTTGAAAAACATTGGGCCTCTTGACACAGGATGACAACTCATGTCCCAGTGGGGCCGTTGCCACCCAAGCCAGGAACAAACCTTTAATTCCGAAGTGTGGATTGAATTCACAAACACACAGTGGACTGTGGATCCTTCCCTGATGGGCTTCAGAGGATCCCCAGGCTGGAAACATCCCCTGGCTCAGTGTTTGTGGATGGTCTAAGGAGGTTGTGTGGGTCAAATCAAGATAACCAATTTCTGCATAATGTGGAGCATTGAGAAGTGAGGTTCATAGAGTTACCTGGGGTTACCTGACTCATCCATGCTGGGGGCTATGCAGGCATGTGGTCACACATGGGTGTCAGAGCTGGGTCCAGCACCCTGGTAGGAAACTCTCCCAGTTTGGGGCACCCTGCTTAAATGTTAAGCCATTCTCCACCCCCCAATCTCCTCTGCAACACTCCCATCCTTGATGCTAATGGCTATGTTGTTTAGCTGGCCAAAATGTGGGGCTGTCCCCACTTAACCCAGACCTGCAAAGCCCTTCAAGTTCCTCAGCTGAAATGCAAAGGGAGCATTGCTCAGGGAGAGGGGCGAAAGTCTGCCTGAGCCCATGCCTTGGTGACACAGACATTCAATAACCAGCCACACAAGAGGATGACAGCGCGAGCTCAGGACACAATATCTCCCCTAATCCCCAAATTGTGTCTCCTGGGGATAATAACCAAATATCTTGTCCACAGCTTAATTGTAGCCAATTATACCAGCAGTGAAAAGTGCACCTTCATTGTGTGAATACAAAAGGAAGCTGAGCAGGAGAGCTCGGATCAATCTACTCAGAGAAAATGTAACAACTGGGGCTTTGTGAATATCTTTCCTTGGTTCTTTTTTTACCTTTTTCTTATTTCTTTTTCCTTTTTTTGGCTTATTGCCAGATACAAAAAAAAAAAACCTGGGGCAAGATGTGACGGGGGGGGGGGGATTGGATTTAGGTCAATGGGAATAAAAAACCTACCAGGCAAATTAAAAAGGAATGGATTTTGTTCAGATTTTAAGTGTTCCTTTAAACTCCTTAAAAATGAACTAAAGAAAAGCCCTACCTGAAAAGGTCATGCTGAATCTCAAAAGGAAATAGCAGGGTCTTTTCTCCTATGTTTTAGCTGGGGGAGGAGGAAGGTGTGCTGGGAGCATTTTGGTGTCTCAGTCCATGCTTTTCACTGCCCTGGAAACACTGCACCCAGCTCCAGTAATGGCAGAAGAGCCTGCAGGCTTCCCTCTGCCTTGAATCCCAATACATCCCAGTGCATCCCAGTACCTCCCAAGTGGCTGGGGGAAGCCAACTAACCCCTTCTGCATGTGCCCTGCCTGTATTTGCCAGTAACTTTTCAATGCCTGGTTCCAGTTTGGCTGATGCCCAGAGCAATGTCGTGCCCAGTTGCAGGCAGGAACCACCATTCTCTCAAGCCTCAGCCAGCCTTTTCCATCACTTTCAGGTGTCACCAGCTCCTGGAAGATCTGATCTGGGTGTTGGCTCCAGGAACAATGCTTATAAGACTCAGGTGCCACTGCTTTGCATGGGCAAGGTCTCTCTCATCTAGGGATAAGAGCAGGAGTGGATTGTCCATGGTACGTGCTGCTGAAGGAGAAAGACCCTCAATGTGATCAATCCATCCTTTCCTCCTAGGAGAGGAACCCTTTCTCCTGAGCCTACAGGCTCTCATCCCAAAGCAGCAGGATGCTGTGGCCATGCTCACCAGGACTCATCCCAGGCACTCTTAGCTGGTTTGGCTGGGAGTTCTGGCCCAGCCTCAGACCACCAGGCTGATTAAAGGGATGGTGGGAGAAACAGAAAGGAAAGCTTATGATAGAGGATGAACAAAAGCAAAAGAAATAGCAAAGCATGTGGCTAGAAAGAGGAAAAGCAGTTGTGGGGCCAGCACAGCTAGAGAACAGGCCAGGCAAGGGAGCGGAGGGAGCATCAAAGAGTGAATCTCTGTGTATTTTCTGTTCAAGTGCTCTGAAAGGCAGACAATTCATTGTGTGTCTGCCTCATCTTCTACACCGATTAATTCAGTGATAGAAAAATCTCACACAGACTCATCAGCCACGCTCTTCCTTTCCTGACTGCTTCCCATCAGCTTCTACAGATTTAAAACATCCCCAAACCCTCCATTCGCAGCATTGAAACTTCTTCCTGAAAAAGTCTCAGACCAACAGAGCCCATCATTTAACACCACGACAAAGGACAATGAGATGGTGACTTGCAGGATACAGGCCTGGGTTCACATCCAGCCCTGGCTGGTGGCAACCAAGAATCACCCCTTTTTTACAATAATTTTCACAGTTTTCCATAACAGGGTTGAGGAATAGGGTCAGATATTTCATCAAAAAAGTCAGCATCATGCACCATGCCTGGAGACATTCCAAGCCAGGCTGGATGTGGTTCTGGGCAACCTGGTCTGGTTGAAGATGTTCTTGCTCACTACAGGGGGGTTGGACAAGATGAGCTTTGAAGGTCCCTTTCAGCTTAAACTATTCTGTGATTCTATGATTCTGTGATCACTGATGGACTGGTTGATGGGCTCTTGGACTACAATAGCACTCAGACAGGCATGGAAAGGAGTTTCTGCAGAGCACAGCTAAAGGAGGACCTCGTGCCTGGCTGGACACTCACACCAGAGCAGTCTTCTTCCTCAGCAGCTGCCAAGCTCCGTGGATTTCCAATTAAAACAGCAAATTAACAAAGCCACTCATTAGGAGAGGAGCTTTTTGAGCCCGCACAGCCAGCTCCATGTTGTGCCAGTCCTGAACCTGAATCTGTGCATGGAAAAGTCTTGTCCAGGAACCTTCACTGAAAATCCAGGGAGCTCCAGGGAGGGGATGTCAGCAGGTGGTGCTCTTCACCTGAAATCAGTGGGAAGCTCCCATCACTCGGGACATCCTTCTTAATGGTGAGACATCAAATGGAGGTCTTGACCACTCATGCCCGTTAAAGTGCTCAGAGAATTGACTGTAAAAGCAGCACCTCGCTCAACAGCTCTATTCCCTCCGTCACATCCTAGCCGTGGGCAGAGGCTGTATTGCTTTTAATGCCTGCAGAGAGAGGCTGCTAAATGCTTACACAGGGACTGGTCGGATGGAGCTGGTGCCCTCCTGCATGCTGTCAGCAGAAAAATGAATGGTCCTGTCCAGCAAGCGGGGTTTAGGTGCCTCCCTATCCTCTGAACCTATTAGGCTCCCAGCTCAGTGGTGAGTTGGCCCTAGCTTCCCATCATGTTTCAGCTGGATGTGTTTCTTGAAGGCAGTGGCATTTTGCAGGTCTCAGGGATGATGCGTGTTTGTCTGCAGGGGATGCAGCACGAGCAGGGATGTACGGAGCGTGGTGTTCCCAGCTCGGCTGTCAGCTCTCCAGTGTCAGGAGTACCAGTGATGCTGACAGCTGGGGAAAGGGAAAAACCAACATTACAAACAGCCTAATTGATCTGGAGCTCTTGGAGAGCAAACAGAGACAATGGGATGGCCAAGTGTGCCAGGAGGAGTGGTGACATTTCCCTGGGAGAAGCCCAGAGCTCTTCTCTCCAGCACTGATGCTCTGATCTCCCCAAGAGTGTCCGCTGCAGCCCCAAGACCTAATAGTGATGATTCTGCAGACAAATTCTCAGACAGTGCAGCTGGGTCTGACATCGTGTGAAATGTGCCTGATTTCTGCCAGACTTCCTGACCCATTGATATTTCTGGCACTCTTTTTCAGCTCTTCAGGCCAACTGACATTTTTCATCCTCAGACAGTGCTCAGCCATTTCTTCAGTCATTTATCCTTTATCACAGGGTCTGAACTTCCTCCCACCTGCCCTGAGATGAGAATCTGATATTTGGGTAGAGCAAAGAATCCAATTTTGCCCTCCAAAACGCTCCTGAGGTCAGTCTGGTGATGAGAGGAGCAGGGCAAAAGGGTTTGGGTTAACAGCTAATATTTACAAAATATGTAATTCCTTAAGGAAGTCTTTGGAAAGCTCAAGTAATCCATTCAGGTTGTGTGTGACAAGCATCCAGCCAAGAAATACAATATACCCTGGGTGCACAAGCCAGCAGACAGCACGATTTGTATGCACTGCTGGTCCTTGGGTAAACTGCTTCACTATACAGAGCTTTCCCAACAGGAAGAACTGTGGGGTGGGTGTTTGTTGAAAGCACTGGAGTAAAACTAGAGCCACTACATCTTCCTGGGGTAAAAGTGTGGAGCAGGGGGGTGACACCAAGCACCTGAGGACGTGGAGGAAGCTTCTGCCAGGACAAAATAAGACCACCGAGATCAATGGATAAAATAAAAGCTCTGCCTTTTGTCTTAAAGAATCAAGATGCCTTCTCCCTACTCTCCCTCCACCCTTAAAATCCTCTGTATGGGCTATACGGTGACTCCACTCAGCAGAAAAAGAGGCAATTTCTACAAGTCTTTATTGCATTTATAATTAAGAGGTACCACTATTTCCTCCCAGCTGAATTGCTTTTGTAGATCAGGGCTTGCTTTGAAACAAGGACTATTACTGTTCAATTGGTTATTGATTATTAGCCCATTCTCATTCCTCAGTAAAAGCAGGCATTAAGACAGAAATGTTCTGCCCGAGATCGAAGACCTTGCAATGGCTCTTAGAAACATGGGGATTATTTATTGAAGCACTGACCCGGTAAAAGCAAATGTGATGATATCTATTGATATTTGATCAGGATTTTGCCAAGGAGCCAGAAATACATTATTAAATACAACTACTACTTGTTGTATAAAAGAAAACAATTCCACTGCTATCCCATACAGCCCGTGTGTCTATCTGTGGTTCCTCATTGCACCCTTCAACTGATCAGCTCTTTGTGGGGAAGAACACGTCTTTTTCATTAAGACACCAAACATCCAGCACCACTTGCCCTGATCTTGGGCTGAGGTGTCTCAGCATCACACTAATAAGAATAAACACCAGTGACTGTGATGAATTAGGACATGCTGCAAACACCAAGGGAGGAAAAGACAAAGGCAACTAAAGTGATTAAGACAATGGGCTATTCGCCTGGGTAGTGCATTTTCATTGTCCCTCTTCAATGCTAAATCCTAAAACACGCTGTCAAAACACAGCAGTTTAAAACAATACTGTGCTGGACCACAGGACCTGCTGCACACATAGGCTGGCACACCAGGAGGAATGCCCCTTCCATCCAAAATAAAACAGAGGGATGAAGATGAGGGCTTGAATGCTCCCCAATACCATGAGAATGGCCTCCTCCACAGAAATAAAGTGGTGTAACCTACTGCAAATAAAGACCTGTCACATCCCTCGCTTTTGTGACAGACTTCAAGTGTCCAGACAGTGATGATGCTCTGATCTCCACTTCTTCTGCCCCTCTTTCTAGGTATCCCAATGCAAATTACCATCAGAAGGGGATGTGGAAAGAGTCTGCCCCAGTCTATCTATCCACTGTCCTGGGGTGGACCTGAGGGACATTTCCACTGCTATTTTGCAGCTGAGTGACCTTCATTGCCAGCCGAGCTCAAAGTGAAAGAGGATCACAGCCTCCTCCTGGGACCAAGAAAGTGTTGAAACCCAGGAACAGGAGCCTGTCCTCCAGCAAAGCAGATGGTGGTGTAGTGACCTAGCTTGCAGGAAGGTGAAGGGGTACCCCATCATGCCTTAGCTTCAATGATTAGTTCCAGCCCAGCTCCAGCCCAGAGCAGCCCAGCCCATCACAGCCAGACCAAAACAACTCTGCCTTTCCAAAGCTGCTCTCAGCTCTTCTCCCATCTGCTGCTCTCTGGCACAGAAGCAGCAGCAAGGCAAAGCCTTGGGTACCTGCCACCCAGGCCCACTTTGCATTCAGATCCATCCCACACGTCTTGATCTCCCACTCAGTCCACAGCAGCTGCAATTCCAAAAAAAAAACAACCCCTATTTGTCAGGAAATGCCACTTAAAGCAGTGTTAAGCACAAGTGATCAGGCCATGCACCAGCAAAGGCTCCCAGTTGTACCATCCTCAGCTACTCTGCTATGATTTTGAGAGAGAAATTGCTAACCCTGAGCTGACTTTGATGTCATTTAAAATCAATTGTTACTAACTCTTCATTTCCCCCCTCTGGTACTTTTTCCCCTTCTTCTCCCCTTACCAGCCCATTTCTTCTTCTCCCTCTGTTTTCTCCTTCCCTTTCTCCCCCTGCTCTTTTCCCCTAAAGAAATGAACTGAAGATGAAAAGTATCTGTTTTCTGTTTGCTGTGTGGCTATTATTACTGTTCTCTGTGCCTTCACTGTCTGAATTCTGGAGACAGGGCACAGTAAATGGCATGTTTAATCTTGCTGTCAGGGCCATATATCATTCCCCGAGCTCCTCCTGGGGTAACCAGAGCTGCTCAATTGACAAAACAAGCCAAGGAATGAATAAACCAACAGAAAACATTCAGTCCATGTTATTAATCCACCCAGAGCCAGGGGCAGATGCAGGAAGAGAGGAACACACACTAGTGGCTCCTGGTCACTATTGCTTCCTGGAAGAGTGCTGGCCATGAGGAGTGTGAGCGGCTCCAAGGAGATATACCTTTCCTACAGCATCAGCCTGCAAACGTGCTGGTCCATGAATCCCACTGCAGCCATGGGAATCAGCAGCACTTTCCCCTCCTCCTCCAAGTCTAATTTCCAGGGTGAGATGGGCTTAACCTGTATCTCCTCCAGGACAGGCAGTGGCTTCTGCTGTGTCTTGAAAGTGCCTAACATGCTCTGAGGTGCTGCTGTCGCTGGGAACAAGGCTTCATTAAGGTGATGGAGGGCTGAGTGGAAGCTGCAGGCAAGGGGTGCACTTTGGGAGCAGCCTTGCATGGCACGATGCTGTCGGCAACTTGCTGCAAGGCTGCTGCACACCCAGCAAATGGGGCTGCTTATGGTGAGCAAAGGGGAGCCTTTGGGTACCAGCGTGTCGCGGCTGGCAGCAGCTCACATGGACACTGGCAGGATATTCGTCTCTGTGCTTTCAAGCTGAAAACAACCTGTCAAACTAAGCTCATCTGTTAGGAGCTGAACCATGACTTCGTCCTGCTTCTCCTTCTGAAACAACCAGTACAGGCCATTTTTAAGACCTTCCACAAGGATACTGAGGGCGATGCAACACTCCGAGGTCTCCAGGATGGAGCCACGCAGCCCTCACACCATCCCCAGCCATGGAAACACCCTGAATGTGGATCCAAGCACCTGCAAATGTGCTGGTCCATGAATCCTGCCTCCAAGCCTCAGGTATGGTCCTTGGAGACCTTGGCTTGGCTATGGCAATGCCTTGTCCATGATGAGGCATAAGGAGATGGATAAGAAGATGCTGGCCTAGAACGGACGGGCTGAAAGGCATTTCCCACCTTCCTGGTGCTTGGCAGTTTCTAAATGCGATAGTCCAATAAAAATAGGAACAGCAGTGATTGATAATGTGGTGTGTTCAAGGCCAAAGAGCTGGGCACCAATAGAGGTACTTTGTCATTAAATATTCAGCTGGGTATGTATGATGAATGTATGTTACATGTAACATGCATCACACAGGACAGACTTGATGCTGGGAGCAGGGTGGGGGAGCTGCCTCCTGGCCCCCATCCAGGCACAAGGGAGGGTGGGAAGTGCATTGCTAACAACAGCAATGTTATTTTGAGATTCCTGGGCAGATCATTACCTATAGGAGAGGTCCCTGTATTCAGAGGAGGTTTTCCATCCTCTCCACAGGGGGAGAACGGGAGCATCTCCAGGAGGCACATGCCCTGTAGGCCATTACAGGGTTCAGGATGATGAAGATGTTTGTTAATGGAGCTGAGGTAAAAGGCTAGCCTCGTCCAACTGCGAGAAGTTTCTGGAGATGCCCAGCAGAATAATAATTACAGCATTAAGCATTCGGAGAGTACTTAGCCATGCTATCACATTAGGCAGGACTATCAGATGGCCAATAATGCATGCACACAGCTACCCGATCGCAGAGGCAGTGGAGCAGTGGAGGGGGGGAGAGAAGGGAGGGGGAATTTAAAGCATGTCTTACTGCTCAAGCCATGGGGGTGGGGATAAGGGAAAGGGACATTATTTCAAAGGTGAATGGAAATGCTTTTAAGCATAAACAAATGAAGCTTCTGAGACACCGGATCATGACGGGAATGGATGTTGAGATCAGCCTTATACCCCTGCGCATCTTAATGGCAAGCATCTGCCAAACCTGTGTGGTTGATGGAGGACAGAGGCTTTCAGGGAATTACTTTCATCTGCAGGACTTGAAAGACTTCATGCCACCTTGCTTAGGCAACCCATCTCCCCCTCCTGCCGGTATCTCAAGTCCCCAAAGCCAGGCAAGAGCATACAGATGGGGTCTGGGTGCAATGAGACCCCGTGTCCACATACACACTGTCTGATGAGATGTCTCCAGCAGAGCCCACAAGAGCATTTCTCAATGGAAATGGCTTTTGCAGAAGCAGAAAGATTCATCTCACTGTGCACAAAGGTTTTACTAACCCCTGGGACAGCTAGGAGGTCGTCTTACCTAGCCGATCTCTATTTCAGCCCAATCTCTCACACTAAATTCATGACCAATGACTTCAATACACTCAAAGCTGGTTCCTTCCCTGTACCTCAGTTTCCCCTGCCTTGAACTGGCAACACCACTTCTTGGTATCATTGAGAGACACTTTGACATGTGGGGAGTCAGCTCTGAACGGTGCAGAGCTGTGAGCTGTGCAAAATGACAATGCTTACCAAAGCTAATGGGTGTTCAAACCATTAAAGTTGCAGCAAACCAGTCAGGGCACTCAGCACACCAGGATGAAACCCTGGGAACTTAAAGCACTCACTGCTGAATAATGCTGAATAAATACCTGTTTATTCTTATTTATATGACCACTTGATCAATAGCCGCATACCTAATATCAGAGGCAGAGCAAAGAATGAAGAACATGGGGAAATTAGAGAGAAGACATTTGTGTTTGAAGATATTATTTAGAAATTACATCCAGTTCACCAGGAACTGAACCTGGAGCTCTGAGCTTGCTCTGCACAGTCATGGGGAGGCCTGGGGTTCACAAGGTCAGTTCTACAGCAGTGTGGGGTTAAAAAGTAGAAAAGGAGGAAAGAAAACCATTCCAAATGCAGCCTCCACTTCTCTGAAGAAGACATTCCATCTGTATTGCCTTTCCCTGCACCTACGCAGGCAGCAGCGTGTTAGAACGGGACCATGGCACCCTCCTGAGCAAAGACTAATAGTACAAAAAGAAAACAACAAAAACCCCACAGATAAGCCCCCACACACAACCTAGATCGGGATCTGCTGTCACTTTCAATCAAAACACTCATCAGCATCCTATTTTCCCCCAAACTGCCACCAACGCTGCAGTGTTGCTGCTGCCCCCTCTCCATGCTCCCTGTTAGCAGCAGGGTGGTGAAGGATGTCAGCTCCTCCTCGGCAGGTTTCCCAGCACTTAGATCCCACCACCAGCTCTTGTTCTAGGCAAACTGGGCTAGCGAAGCTCCCCTAGTTCTCTGCCTCTTTGAAGTGGGATCTCCCACAGCCCAGGTTCCCCTTAGTCTTCTATAGTCAAAGTTTGTTTAACTATTAACCTTCATATTGCCTTGAAAGCAACAACAAAGGAATGTCTGTCAAGTTGCAAAACTGAGCACTAAGAAAGGAGGAAGTGCCAAATTTTGCCACTTCTCCACCTAAAGCCGGCTGTGGGATGACACATCTAGCCAGGTCGCAGCAGTCTGGGGCTCTTTTTCCTGGCTTCATGTTAACTGCACAAGGATAATGAAAAGATTCCCTTCAATTCAGACCCCATCGATACTGGGGGGGGTTGAAGTGGCTCCGGTGCCCTTCAGAGACACTTACTCCATCCCAAAATACATCTTTGAAATAACGAGAATGATTCACCGCTTCACTCAATGAGAGGACCTGGGATGAAACCCAACTTTGATGGCTAGCAGAGGAGAGATGAATCCCAGCTGAACAAAAATGAGAGCCTGGGCTGGAAGCATCCAACAAGAGTGTCCTAGAGCTAAGGAATACTCGGTACATGAGGTCTAACTCAAGATGATTGCAGAAAAAATAACTTTTCTTGGATTTTTTCCTAGCTCTGAAGGACCCCGCCTTGGCATGTGTGAAAGCCACTAGACAATCAGTCTGCATTAGTGAGACATCTGATTAAAACGAGCGCCAAGAACAATGGTTGCTGATGATGAGTAAGATTGGATTTAGGTCACATTAAAACACTGTGAATAAATCATCCCACTAAAGACCAATTACACCAGATTCTTTGATTGACGAATGGAAAGGGAAAAAAGACTCCTCTGATGTGTTGCTGATGATTTCTAGGCTGCCCTTTAACCATTCTCTGCCCAGAACTAAGCACGACACTCTTACAACAAAAGGCTGTGAACAACTTTCTTGCTCCTTGAGGCTTTTGAAGGAGTGGTGTGGGACGTGACAGAACAGAAACAGGCTCAAAGGCACTTCTTCCAACTTAACCTAAAGTGGGAGAGACTGTGGCTGTCTGTAACCTGGTGGAATAAGGAGCAGAGTCTCTCTTTGTGCAAGGAAGCTATCCCCTGACTCTCACTTTGTAAAACTCAGTCTAGCTCCCCTTTGAAAGCTCCCTCTTAAAACCCGTGGCAGGGCTTTCCCCCAGAATTATAGGTACAGAACCTGCAAACAGTAACCTGGCTGGAGTCCTCTGAAAGCTTCTCTGAGATCTTTTTCAGCTTGTGACTCTTCTTTTCCAGGATGCTTCTGTTCTTCCCCAGGCAGCTTTAGCTCCCATCCCTCCTCTGTTCCATCTTCTCCCTCTTAGTGATTCTGTTCCTCCATTTCCAACAACTATAATAACTGCTATTTAAATTTCAGGAGGTAGGAACTAGCCCCATTGAAATCAAAGGTTAAACCACCAGGTTTCGATTTGTTTTTTAGCAAAGCCAGGATTTCATCTTAAATTGCCTTCTAAAATAAAGAATAAGCCCAAGGACCTTTAAGCTGGGTAATACATGATCATCCTGGCTTATTGTGCTAGATGTATAGCTTCCCCTAGCCACCAACCTTTATCCGTCTCATACATCAAGCGCCTTTTTATTTGCCACCAGTTATTGCTGCTCAATCTGTGTTCACTGAACTCTTAAATTATTGTTTAAACCAAATAATCTCCCTATTGTCTCTCTTGAAGACACAAAGACCAGTCCAGAACAAAAGGAAAAGAATTCCTCACTGTAACGGCTGATTGAGTTGGATACAAAGCTCAGCCTCAAAAAGCCCAAGTGTATTGCAGACACCTCTACCTGCTCTAAGCAAATGGTTCATCCTCTATAACCAACTGCCTTCCCTCCAGCAGCTTCTCACCCACCTCTGTCCAAAGCCCCAGCACCCTAAATCTCCTATTAACTGCTGCACATTTGAGGGCACCCTCAATATCCAGGCTTAGCCAACACAGGAACTCTTCTGCAAATGCATGCATGAAACATTGAATCTGCTAAGGGCTATTGGGCAGCAAGTCTTCTTTTGGAGCCTGGTCCATGAATCCTTGACCTCTACAAGGTTTTTTCTGGGTCCTTGTTTACCTTGGGAAGTCACAGCTAAGCATGTCCTCTGTGGGATGGGCACTGATATATCTGTGTTGGCAGCTGAACACTGCTGTCTGCAGAGCACTGTCCTGTCCATGTGATTGTTTTAATGAATCCCCCAGTTGATGCAGAAAGGTTCCTATTCTGTAGTAAATATGCTTGGCCTGCCTCCAAGGTGAAGGAGAAAGGATTAGTTACTAATCTTTTCTGATAGAGAAGGCCAAGTTAACAAGTTTATTGATTTTGGTAAATAAAGCTCTTTATGTTGCTGCCTTGCTTATATAAACACAAACATGTATTCAGATAAAGCCCAAAGCACCAACCCTGTGTTGCTGTGACTCAGCAGCACCCCTGAAGCATCCTCAGCCAAACCACCCTTGGAAGTTCTTGAATTCAGATCCCTTCCTCCCACCAAAAATATTGCTGGGATATGCCAGGCCTTTGCTAAAAGCCTGTGAGGCATCTATTGGTTCTTATTGTATTTCCAGCAGAAAACGTGAGAGGCTGAGCAGAGCTCAAAGGCAGCTTGCTCTAACCTGCCTCACCATGGGGGACGTGCTTGCTAGGAATCAATGGCATAATCCATTTTGTTCTGTCTTGCAATACACTCTTGCAGTTAATCCACAAGGGCACTGCAGTTTTGGTGCCAAATGAATGCTGGCACAGAAGATGTGCATCACCTGCACCTGGGAAATCACCTTTACAAATTCCTAACTGCATTGCGTTTGGCATCCTTTACAATCCAGAGGTTACACAGAGTTTAGTTACGGCTTTGACATCAGTGCTGAAGCACCACGGGCATTTGGTTCACAGCCTGATGTAACACAGAAGGAGAAAGGAAAGAAGCACACCTTCCTTCCTATTAAAATATGAATTATAGTCATCTGTAAGTATATATTAGTAGCCACCATAATGCAAGAATATGTATGATTAACCACGTGAAGGAGACATGCATATTCCTATATAGGTATGACATATATAGGCATATTCACATCCTGACATAAATACATTCTTGAGTGACAATATTCTTTATCCATATCATCAGTCAGGCGCTGATTTCAGTTTCATATGCTGGTGACCAGATAAGGTTGGGAAGAACTCAGCTTTTAACAAAGTAAATAAAGGATGAAGATACGTGCAAAGGAAATCAATAAAAAGATTAAGACATTTCGATGAGCCGCCTAAATGAGACAGCTACAAAGGAAAGAAAGAATATTTGTCTTCATAATATAGGCAAAGGGTAGATGGTTTCATGAAGTATTTTTTATCCTTTTCTCAGATTCTGCCTACCTCAAATCCTCTGAACAATGAACTCGCTAGAGGAGTCCAGACATTAAAGCCTCTCTCCCAAAAGACACGTCAGAAGACCAGCAGGACTTCAGCAAAACTAGACTCAACTTTCCTGCCCGTCTGACAGTAACCATCAAGCATAAACTAACACAAATATTTAAAACTCTTTCAGGGTTTCTTTATACATGGCAAAGAAATCCCAGCGTGACAGAATTCACTTTCTAAAAGCCATCCTTTGAAGGGCACCTTAAAATATCCCAGGAGAACGCAAAGCACGGAGCAAAGACCAGAACGCCTTAAAAGGAACCTTCCCGGCCATCAATTCAGCCCTTGCTATTGCTGGCAGCCGCATAATGAAACCTATTCATAAAGCTCCATTTGAAACTACGTGGGCTTCTCGCCACCACCGCTCCTGCTGGAACCTGTTCCAGGACCTCACTCCTCCAAGCTCCAAGGCCTTCTAATTTCCAGGCTCGGTTTATTGATGGCCGTTTTGTAACTGTTTGGTCACGGGCCAGCCTGGTCCCTTGGTTCTCCTCCCTGCGTGGCACGTCCCCACGCTGTGCTGCTCTGCTTGGGGAGAGACACCACATTTGCTCCTGCACTTCCCTGCACAGACCAGGATGGGATCTGAGGAGTGCTTGCAGCAAAAGATCCCCCCATGGCCCCTCTGCAGTTGATGGGGTGATTCCAGAGGAGGACTTGGAGCAACTACCTGGGCTTCTTGCTCTGAGTCTCCTACTGAAGGAGTCCTCTTTGCATCGACAGACTTCAGGAGTTTGGCTGCCTAAGCTGAAGCAGCCTTTTAAGAACAGCTGTGTCGCCACTGTTTTTGAGTGTCCCCTTACCCAGTCGTCCCAGAAACCCTTATCCCAGATAGAGCCCGAGTCCCCCATTCAAACTTGCCGAAGGGGCAGCGAACACCTCCATGTATTCAATTAGCCTTGACATCAGGAAGGCAAAAGATTTCTCTAATAGGCAAGCTCCAGGTTATACCAGTGTTCATATTGGTACTGTGACCCTGCACACCTTCCTGCCCTCAAAGCAGAAAATCTTTCCCCAGTTAACGAATAGAGCTAAGCTGTCATGCAGGGAAACTGAGACAAGACCTTGTAGGTTTTACCTGGATATATCTCTCTACCCAGGTTCTACACTAGGTAGAGGTGTACAGCAGGAGAAAACAGTATTCATCTCCTCCAGCAACATCACAGCAAAACCTGTGTTTTACCTGTCTCCTGCAGGGTTTTACAGCATGACAGGCTCCTGGCAGCACACGACGTCTCCACCGTGATGGTGTGAACAGCATTGTCAGGATCTCCGAGAACAGGAAATAACTGAAGCAGAGACAAAGATCTTCAGGAAATTCCAACAGCTCCAAGAGCAATTCATGTGCAAACAAAACTGAATTAATTTTATATAAGAAAATGTTCTATTTGAATTTATTTTTTTAATTGATTTTTTTCACCCAGGATTGTTCTAATTGTGTGTGAGTTTTCTTATGTTTCCAGTGTTTAATGGCATGACTCCAGAGACAGTATGTAATATGGAATGCCACTCCATGTTAGTGGTGACAGGGAGAACATGATGCATTAGCTGCCACTCCTGCCATGGCATGATGTGACAGAGCGTGTCATACTGGCAAAGCAGGAGATCATCCAGTTCCAACTCCCTGCCACGGGCAGGGATGCCTCACACCAGACCATGCTGCCCAAGGCTCTGTGCAACCTGGCCTTGAACACTGCCAGGGATGGAGCATTCACCACTTCTCTGGGCACCCTGTGCCAGTGCCTCAGCACCCTCACAGGGAAGAACTTCTTCCTTATACCCAACCGGAACATCCCCTGTTTCAGTTTAAACCCATCACCCCTATTATAAAGTTTTTATATTATTATTTCTTTAAATTTAATTTTAATTAATAGTATTTTTTTTCTTCTATCTCCATTTCAAACGCAGTTGTGAAAAGAAGGAGGAGAAATATAGGGATGAAGAGACTACAACTGTGAAGGAGCTAAAATGGTTTTCCCAAGGCATCACATACATCCCTGAGCAAAACAGAACTGGTGGCTTCTGCCATCCAAGTTCTGCTGCTGAATTCACCACTGGTTAGAAGCTGGGAAATTGCAGCATAACCAAGGAATGACTGAAAAATAGACTATATTACCTAGAGGCCAGTGTACTCTATCCCAACCCTCGTCGCCTAATAGCCACTGGTGTTCTAAAACAGAATGACTTTCCCAAGTGTTCCAAGTATTTCTCTCCTTTGGTTACTGCTAACTGCTCCAGAAAATGCATGTTGATGCTGCTTTGGGTGACAAATTTAGCCTACTAATGAGTGGTTACATCACTGTTTGCTGAAGAAAATCACTGTTGCCATTTTTGCAGCTCCCAGCCAGTATTTTAGGTGTCACAATATTTTCTTCTGTGTGTGCAGGGCAATCCTTTAGCCCCTTGTGTGCCTGCAAGGGTTTTATATGTAGCTCTGAGGCCCATGCTCTCTCAGGCACAATCAGGAATGGTAAAGGAGCTGCATTCCTGATTTCTCTTGCATTCCTGTGCAAGAGTTTGTGGCTTTTCAGGCAGGAAAACCCAAGCTTCCCTTGAAACTCTACATCTTCAGAAGGTCCTCACTGGCCATGACATGCAAGAAAGCCACAACTAGGAAATCCCTGATTGCCATGGATACGGTGCGGGCTCTGTGAAGGGCTTTGAGAGAAAACAGGGCGGGGAGAGCAAGTATTTGCAAGGTCAGAGGAGCAGACACAGCCCCAGCCTCCCCCACCATGAACTGCCCCAGCATTAGGGATGGAGTCTGGCTCCCTCCTCCCAGCAAACCCTTCGTTGTCCCGCGAGTGCTGTTGTGAAAGCCATGTCTGCAGCTCTGACCTGAGCCAGGAACCCCACTACATCATCTCTGTCCTGTTTAGCCATGGATGCATGCTGTGCAAAGCATTGGCTCCCGCTCTGTCACCCTCAGGGCTTTCCTGGGGACACTCAAAATCTCGGTATAAGGGAATTTTCTCCCAACAGCATCTGGCCCTCAGCAGGTCCTTATGATGGCCAGGTAAAGGCCCAGGGCAGACTGGCTCAATCTGAGAAGAGACAGGATGCTCTTGTCTTCTGTGTCACCCCAGAAAACAGCCTGATTTTCCCAGGTGTGGAATCTGCAGGGTGGGACCAAAGTGCTTCCTTCTCAGAAGGACATCAGGATGTTAGGATGAGAGCTGAGAAATCATAGAATCATAGAATAGTTAGGGTTAGAAAGGACCTTAAGATCATCTTGTTCCAACCCCCTGCCATGGGCAGAGAAAATCCTGGAACATCTAAGCACCAGAGCCTGAGAGAGTTCTCCCTCTACATTGATTTCCTTTTATCTTTTCCCATAAATCAGCCTCCTCAACTCTTATGTCCTTTTCTGTTGCTTTTCTCTTAACATGGTCCAATCCATCAAACTCTCTGTGATGCCAAATGCCCACAGATGAATGCCCTGTGCCATTCCCAGCTCAACACAGCTGGTGAAGAAAAAGACTGAATTCCCCAGCAGATTCTGAGTTGGGTGACGTTTCTGAACACTTCATAATGGAAAATCTCCAGTTCATCCATATATATTCTAGGGCTGAAACAAAGCTGATGGGGACTCTTCAGTCTACACCAGGCAGATAAGACTCGACACACCAGAATCTGCTCTGTAAATCCAGACATCACCAACATAACTTTAAGACACGTCTTCATTCTTAAATAATGCAATAGATGTAAATGAGGACTGGTGTGTTGATAGATCAACATTTTACATAGACATCCAACCTACATATTTGCAGTCACAACGGATTCAAATATTGATACTGATACCCACTACAGTTCTATGATATCTATTAAGTGTATTACCCTCTCCATCAGAAAGCTGTATGTGACAGAATATTCTCTTCTGAACCAATACGAGCAAGGTTGGGAGTGGGAGAAGTCATTTAGAAAGAGTGCTCTAAATGTCAAGTCTGTCATCTATGTTATTAATATGTCATGAGTGGACTCTAGGTGATGCTCGCTGTGAGATGAACGTTATAAATGGAACAAGCTGCATGTACAATTAATATTCCTCTTGATATATCATTTGGAAGTGCTTTAGAGAGGTTGTAAACAGGGAAAGCTTGTTTGGAGATGAATGAATTAAAGGGAAGGGAACTGAAGAAAGAAAGAGAAGGGAAGAGAGGGACTAAATCCTGCCTGGGGTCCAGGAGCAGACCAGGCTGCCTGCTTCTTAGCAAATAAATGCCAGCAGCCTTTCCCGCCCTCAGACTTCTTGTGCTGGCTTCACATCTCCCCTCCCAGGACCAGGCAGGAGCAGGCAGAGAGAAGAAATGGCCTCTCCACCTACCCCCTGCCCCAGGGCACAGGACTATGCACACAGCTTGAAGAAGGGCTACATGGAGATCAAGTTGGAAACAGAACTCTTCAGCACTCATTTTGGCCTCATTACTGCATGTTTTGCAGGCACCCTTGGGCTTCCTGCAGCTCCAGCAGGGTAATGAGGAGATGGCAATCTTAGCTGGTTACTTCAGATGTAAGTCCATCATCAACCACCCCTGGGGAGATCACTCTGCTGTGGGGACAGAGATCTGCTGGCCACAGTCTAAACTAGGACTTCTGGCATCATGTTGGATGACAATAATGAACCAGATCTCCTTTTTGAACTTGTCCTGTCCCTACAGGCCCTTGCCCAAAGCCCCTCTCCAGGTTGCCTGGAGCCCCTTTAGGCACTGGAGCTGCTCTAAGGTCTCCCCTTAAGGAGCTTCTCTTCTCCAGGCTGCCCCAGCCCAGCTCTTTCAGCCTGGCTCCAGAGCAGAGCTGCTCCAGCCCTCGCAGCATCAATTATACTTTGAAACATCCTGAAAGGAGTGGAGGAAATGTTAGTTAGAACAAAGAAGGTAACTTCTAAAATCACAATTATGATCCTTGCTTAGAGAAAACCTAGAAAAGTCTTTGTCTTGGGGATGGAGACTGCAGAAAGAACAAGGTGAGGATGGAAAAGGCTGAATCCCACTGGAAGAAAATTTGAAACACCGTTTTGGCCTGTCCCTTGGTGGTAGGTGCTGTGTAAAAATAGAACAGAAAGTCAACATGGTCTAAATAAAAGATGAAAGGCAGGCAGTGAATACAAAAGGCAGCCAGCAAAGCACCCAGGTAACAACACTGTAATGAACATAGTGCCTATTATATGCAAGTAGCAATTCCAGCCCACGAACGGCCTCACCTCCATCTCATTTCCCAAGCATCCCCATAGAGGTACATCTGAAAGCTGACAGCATCTGTGCTGTGCCTGCCCTCTGGACAAATTGAGGACTGTAGTCTCCATAGTTAACAGCCTGGCATCTCCCACCAGAGTAAATTCACACCAAACGTGACATGAAAAACCAGCATGCAGAGTCTACGCTTCGGATGGGTGCCAAAACCGCTCCTGACAGCCTGACTTTGCACTGCCATCGTGCTTTCCAAGCACACATCCCAGAGGATTTCTCTCTTGATAGGGCCTTCCACATGCTTTTAGGAGAGGCTCAGATGAAAGAGGGCTGTGGAGGATCACTAATTCTGTGCAAGGAACAGGAATAGGCAACAACTTCCCCACGCTGGAAAGCCAGATGAGATGGACTTACAGTGTCCAGGAAGTCAGATGAGATGGACTAACAGCCTGAGGGTTATGAACCTAGGAAGAGACAAATGCAGAGAAAAACTTCCCTTGGTCAAAGCTGTATTCCCAGTGAGGTTAGAATAATAGCCCTCGCAGGCCTGGCTGGCTGCTATCCTCTCCTTCCTTTATGGAGAGCCTTCTGGGAGCCATCGCTGAGGCACGACTCTCATTTATTCCTCTGTTTACAGGGACTGGTCATTATTTACTGAAGATTCTCAATGCCTTGACAGCATGTGAAACAAGTAGGAAGTACTGCATTTGTAAAGAGGTAGTCAGAGATGACAGAGAAGAAAATTGCTCCTATCTATCATGTTGGCTTCTCTGCTTTGCTCGCACCAGGCGCTGCTGCTGCGAATGCAGGCTATGGCCCTCCCTGGCTGGAATGGGGATGGGTTGTATGCTTCTGCCTTCCTTAATTCATTCTTTGCAGCAGCATGTGTTATTTCTTTCAAAGACAAGCACGATTCATTCTGAAGCTGGATTTTGCAGTGAGACGGGGTGGAAGTGAGAGGATTGGGGCAGGAAGGAGCACCAGACTCACTGCACAAACACGTATGGGAATGTGCACACACATGCACATACAAACTTCCTTCCAAAACTTGTGCTGTTGCTTGTCACAGTCCAGGGTCAGTGGCGCTCCATAAATCAAACCTCTTGCAAAGCCCTGTGCAATGCTGGGAGATATTCAATCAGGTTTGATGAACATTGGAACTATTATTTCAGGAGGGAGGTGACTGTAGTAACTGCATACAAACCACTTCTTTGTGGCAATGCTAATGAGTCATGAAGCAGATACTGTTAACGATGCCACTGCAAAACACTCCTGCAAGGATGCAATTAAGGAAGGGTGATGATAATGGGCATTAAAGAGACATTTTATCAGCTCCCTATTGGGTGGTGAAAAGCTTCTCAAGCAGGCATGGACCTGGGTACAGCGGCAAGGATCCCAAGGATTCCACATGTTCTCTTCTTCTGCAGCACCTCTTGCTCCAGTCTTCTCTGGTCTGTGGTTTCTACCCTTGCCATCCTCAGCACTTTCTGTATAGTAACTCTCATGCTATGCAGGCTTCTCTTCCTCACCTTTTCCATCACTGGGGCCTTGACTGTCAAGGCACTTTCAGAGACACTGGCTCAGGATATGGGCATGAGGGGTTCTTGTTACTCTTTTGACCAGCTCTTCCACCATTTTCTCACCTCACAGCACTCCAGTAACAGAATGCTGTTATTAAGGTAGCTGTGTGATTCATCCCAGCTGAATCCTAACCCTACTGAGCTGATGGCTGTTTACACTCAAGGCAGTGCCTGCTGAGAAGAGCTGAACATCCTAAAGAGGCAAGAGCAGACAGCAGGAAAGGAAAAGGAAGTCCATGAAGAGGGAGTAACTAAACCAAAACCACGGAGTCGAATCTCTAAGGCATATTTATCCACCTCGGTGATAGTTATTTTGGGCTCACTTCATACTTTCAGGAAACTTCATGGCTTTCTTCAGCTGTGTTATTCCAGAAGTCTGATTTAAGTTAAGATGAAGTATTCCAGAGCCCACTTTTCGTCTCTACAGACTGTTTAACCACTTAGAGGTCTGGATTAGATGGAGACATCTAGTTATGGTGAGGTGGGTCTCACCTCTGGTTTATCAAGTTGAAGTCTTAGTTCCTCTGTCTGTGCAAACTGAGTAAACTAACATTGTAAGAATATATTCATTAAACTGCAATAACTTTGTGTTGCCTTATGTCCATCTTCCAGTGCCTTTGCTTATCAGATAGAGCCCTTTAAGCTGAGGTAATATTTTCTAATACCAACACAATGGCCAATTTGATGCAGGGGTTTCAGTCTGTATATCACAAAGACACACAAGGACAAACCATCAAAATATTTTAACATCAGAATAGGCCATGGCTGAACAAATGACCTCAAACTAATGCAGCATAAGATCAGGGGAAGCACAACTTCTTATAGCCACCACACTACCCCTGCAGCTGGGGGCTAGGAAACCATCTATGTTCATCTTCAGCTTGCCTTCACCTATGGCAAATAGCTTTTTCTTCATTCCTAATACTAACTTCAGCTTTCCAGAATGTTTTCTTTAAAGCAGCTATTAAGAATGAAGGGTTAGAGTTGCCCCTTTGTGTCTCTAACATGGTACAGGATAACCAGTAGCTAAATTACAGTGAGTCAGACAAAAGGGCAATGAGTCTCTGCTAGCCTTGCAAAAAATTGCTCAGGTGCACTAATGCATCTTCTTGAGCAATGTCTCCTCTAGTGAAATTCTGCTTGCTGAGGTGGTCCTTAATCAAAGAAGTAGCTATTACCTGTGACATGACCAGGGATTTGATGGTTTCTCTCATCATAGGCAGGGGAAGGAGAAATGCTTTACCAGATTGCCTAAAAAAATGCTACAAACCTGAAGATGAAAGGCCTGTGAGAGTGGTGCTGGAAGAGGAGACATCTCCCTCTGAAGAATTGCCTGAGGAAAGGTGATCAGAAGAGGAGATATTCATGTAGATCATTTTCCAGCAATTCCTTTTCAAGCAGCCCCCAGGCAGATCATTCTTAGCAGGGATGACCCTTTACAGAAGACTTCCACCTTAATGAGGTTATAATTTAGCGTTGAAAAGAGCTGGGCAACTCTTTGAGTGCTCATGGGTCATATGTGGGATGAGCTGGCTACAGATTCCCATTCTCCTTCCATCCCCCCAGAAAGACCATTGAAGAATGAGCCTGGTGGATGCTGTGCAGCAATCAGGTAACATAGTAGTAAATGGTATGAGGTAGGAGTAGTGCAGTGGCAGTGAGTATGTGCCACATACATCTGAACACATAAGGGACACCTTCTCTAGGGCTGCTATAACAGCAGTCATAAGAAGAATGGAGAGACACACATGGTAATTAGCTATGGTGGATCCAACACATGTATTTAATGGTGTTCATTTCATAGAATCATAGCATCACAGAGTGATTTGTGTTGGAAAGGACTTGAACACTGCCAGGGATGGGGCAGCCACAGCTTCTCTGGGCACCCTGTGCCAGCACCTCACAGATTTTTCCCCAAAAAATAAACACCAGCAACCAGGATGGGTTTGTTTTTTACAGCTCTTCCTTCGGCATTCCGTATATTCCTCCCCAGACCTCCTGTGGGCAGGCAGACACCGGGGACACGAGTGCCTGACTTCCATGCTATTTCAGAACCAGTGACCTATATACAAGCAGTGGCTGCCAGTCAGAGCTAGCGGGAGAGACACACCTCGGCTCGGGTGTTGAGATGCTCACACATGAAGGCTTTCTGCCTGGGTCATCAACCCCCGTTGGCAGAGCTTGCTGATGCCTTGGTTTCATGACACGGAGGAGGGCATCAGCGTGATGCAGTGATGAGGCTGAGAGCTGGTGAGGGTGGGATGGGGTCTGTCCCACACCTGCCACCATCAAGGCTGGAGAACAGCCTGTCTTAGGGAGGATGCAATCACACACAGCTTGCTGACACCACAGTTAAGCAAATGGTGCCATTAGCAGATGAGTGGATTTTATTGGGAGCTCTATATAAATCCTCCCCACCAACACTCCCTGTTTTAGCACCCCACGGATGGCTGCTCTTGACTGCTGCTGAGCTGCTCCCTGAGGTCCTGGCAAGGGAATGGGGTGGGATGTGTTCATATCCTGCAGGCAATCTCTGTCAAATCCACCCTTCTTGAAACAGCCCCCTGACAAGGACAAAAGCCCCCAGACTTTGCTCTGGAAGGTATTTGATCTTTGGAAATGCTGTTAACAGCATGATCCCATCCTGGGGGCTCTGCAGCCAGTCCTGAAACCCCACTGTGCCCTCATAGGGCAAGAACCCTCCCTGCCTTTCCCCCAGCCCAAGCCATGAAGATGCAATCACAGAAGAAGGAGAAAAGCAATGTTATGCCCAAAGCCATGCCGGAAAGTAAGAAATGCACCTGAATCCCTGTTACGCTGAGCCAGGGGTAGATCCACATCCCTCAGCTCCATCAGACAAGCTCCTGACATGGCAAAGTGTGGGTTTCCTGTCACTTTGCAAGGGGGCACTTCAGCCTGCCCATAGCCCCCAGAAACACACACCACATTGTCTATGAAATCACACAGCTTCAGACAGATCTAACAAAGAATATGAGGAAAAGAGAGAGACCACAATAAATATAACTGAGCAAAAGGTGATGTTTCATAGCAGGCTCCAACCATACATGACAGGGGGGGACCCGATAGATATGGGGCTGCAATAGAAACATCACCTTTTGAACAAGATACTTTATCTGCTAAATCAGTTCCCTCTCTTGTCAGATTAAATCCATAGGCCATTTAATCAGAAAAGTCAAAGCCGGATCCAGTGTCTCAGGGGAAGTTTTATTGGAAGCAGGTTCTGTCTCTGTGAGAAGGAAGGTAATATATATTTGAGACTGCATACTAATGCTAAAGGATTTGTCAGGAGGAGAAAAAAACATTACAAAGGAAGGAGGGAACAGTTCAGATTCCCCCCAGAACATTAGCTAGATTGGGGAAATATGAACTGACCCACTTTTCAGATGTCTTTTTTAAGCAGAGAGAGGTAAACATTGTTAGTGATGTTTCTGACCTAACATATGAGCTTTGGAAGGCACACCAAAATGATGACAAACTTAGACCAGGAGGGAAACAGGCTGGGATGAGAGGTAATATCCTGTCGTATCTATCTTGAAAGGAGGTGTTGAAAATCTGGGTCAATCCCTGAGAAAGGATGTCTTCTTGTCCTGATCCATTCCAGCAGCACATGCTGGAAGGGTGCTGATGGGGAAATGGGAACAGCTCCCAGGTCCCACCTCTGGAATATGCTTTGAGCTCTTCTGTATGGCTGAATCCTTTCATAGAGAGAATAAATCCCAATATAATAAAAGCCAAACAACACTAATGAGGAGGGGGAAAACAAATCGGAGACTAGAATGGAAAAAAAAGTCTGACCCACCAAAAGGAAATACACAGGGGAAGATGTTTTGCTGCCTAAAACTCAAACCAGCCTCTGGGAAGGAAGCAGCTGAATTTAAAGCAACTGTTTTGGAGATAAAGAGGTTGCTAAAATTACTGTCGAACATTATCCAAAAAAGCAGATAATGCCTAGATTACATCTTCAAAGTTTTATCTTCTTAAGCTAAAGGAGAAAGAGAAGGGGGGACTCAGGCTCACAGGGAGAGAGATTTTGTTCCTAGGACTGTCATGAGCCACATTGACTTGGACTCCAATCTCCGGTATGTTTAATATGTAGATTGACTTAGGCTTTCTCAGTGAGTAATTTAAGAAAACAGCATCTGGAAAGAAGTCTTAAGTAATTTAAACTCGCTGCAAGCAAAGGCAGCAGAAGGTCAGTTTCTTTAACATAGGCGAAAAGTGATGACATGGTATCTGGAAACAGGCCAGGTTTGTGCAGTGGAAGAGGATTTCCTGCTTGTATTCCCATCCATCGTAACTTTCTGCTTCCCTTTAAAGCACATCTGCATGCATGTGTAGAGATGCACATGTTTCCAGCTGCGAGAGCTTTGAGCCTCCAAGGTTTTCTTCTCCTCCACAGACATCACTGCCTGATTAAGAGGTACCCCAGGCTAAGAGCAGCATCTACAAGAGAGGAAGGATCCCATCTAGCATGACAGAAGCAGCGAGGTAATGATTCAAGGAGATGGATTCTCATGGCTGCCTCTCCCAGGAGAAAATCAAAATCTCTCCTGCATCCCGTCTTTGTCTGGCTTGTCTGCTCTGGGTCCAACCCAGCGAAGCAGTTAAGCGAATGCTTAACTCTCATTGATTTCAAGGGGATTATGCACCCAGCCTGAAATTAAGCATGCTTTAAATGAACCACGGCCTGAAAACCATGGTTTGCAGTGGGAGAGGAGCATAATGGGCCCCAAATGGAGACAGAAACTATTTGGGAACAAAACTTTTGAGGCTTTCCCCCTGCAGTGTGAGACTTCTGCCCCTTCATGTGCTGACAGTCAGCAGCTGATGGGCTGAGAAAAGGGATTTGTGATGCTGTGCTGGTCACAAGGATATGCGATTGCAAAGGTGGTGACAAAACTATGCTATTAAAAACTAGATTAAAACAACTGAAATCACGCAAGCAGAAGCACTTCCACCTCCAGGTCCAGCTGCATATCCAAAACTATATCTGGATGAGCTCTGCACCTGCTCTGAGGAGGAAAGCAGGAGATACAGCAGCTCTGGCACTGATAGTGCCACTGTGGGCAGCTGACAAACCAAAGCCACAGAAGTCATAAAACTCATATAAAACCAACCTCAAGTCATCCTATCCAAAAGCCAAATCACAAGCCAGTGATTTCCAATACCTAAACGTGGCCCACAAGAAGGCTGGAGAGGGGCTTTGGACAAGGGCCTGTAGGGACAGGCCAAGGGGAATGGCTTTAACCTGCCAGAGGGGAGACTGAGATGAGCTCTGAGGCAGAAGCTCTTCCCTGTGAGGGTGCTGAGGCGCTGGCACAGGGTGCCCAGAGAAGCTGTGGCTGCCCCATCCCTGGCAGTGTTCAAGGCCAGGTTGGACACAGGGGCTTGGAGCAACCTGCTCTAGTGGAAGGTGTCCCTGTCTGTGGCAGGGGGTTGGAACTGGATGAGCTGTAAGGTCCCTTCAACCCAAACCATTCCGTGATTCTTTGACTCTATGTTCACAGCGCAGGAACAGGCAGAGCTCTAAAACACTCATCTGAACATCCTCAGAGCCTACTTTGACCAAATGTGGAGCTGTTCGCCAAGGTGCAACAAAAGGCACCTTCCTGACCTCCAAAATAACTTTGCACGAGACACGGATTGGTTTTGCAAACTGAAGAGCAGAAGGACATCATGGTGGCCTGACACATTTTAAGCTTTCCTCTGCAAAAGCTGAGCTGCATTTCCTAGGCATTTCCACCAGCTTTCAACCTGGAATAAAAACTGAGCCTGGGACATTTCGTTCCAAAGATGAAACACTTGGCAAAATGATCAACAATTGAAATCAGAGGCTCACCATGGGGACTGCTACAGAGCTACAAAGTGGGGGTGCTACCACGACCCACCAAATACAATCTCATCTTCTATAGATTTCTTTGTGATCAGCCGCTGGCGCTAAGTAACCACTTTTTAGTATTAAAAACACAATTTGTTCCAAACTCAGTGGCTACAGGAATGCCACATCCTATTCTTAACCACCCCATGATGTACTGACAGCAAGCCAAATCCTGTTCTCAATTACACGAGTGTAAATTCACAGTAACTGAGTACATAACCCTCTGTGAAGGGAGTTAGCAAATGCTCCGAGCTTTTGGAAATCACATTGCAAGGATTTGCATACACAGAACTGAAAAAGCTGTCAGTCAGAGCGTGGGGACCGTATAGAGCAGGCACTTTCCATCAGCCTGGCGTTGGTGAAACCATCAGGTGTCACTGCCCATGATCTGGAGGGCACAGATTCGGCAAAGCAAGCCTGTCAGACTGTTCCTTTTCTCTTATGCTCCCACCCACGTGCAAAGACACCGTTTTACAGCAGTGTAAATGCATGAGGGAGAATCCAAGCTCTTAGTGCCTTCCCTGCCACCCAGCTGGGGCAAATCCCTTCCTCTTTGCACCCACAAGCACTGAGCCATTGGCTGCTCCAGCTGGGCAACACACTGCTGAGCCCCAGCATCAAAAGCTAGAGACAGCAGAACAGAGCCCGGCTGCACTTGAAAGACAAAGTTCTTGGGAAAACAGCCACCCCCAAAGCATGGAGCACACCCGAGCCCCCGTGCAGCAGCAGCACTTGCCCTGCCAGAGACTTCAAATGGAGACATCATCTCCCTTGCGTGACTCCCCCTTTCATGAGCCCGGATGCAGGCGAAACCTCTCGCCAGAGTGACAGTGTCTGGGTGAGGACGTGCTGGGGCTTTCCCGGCCGCCACAGAGCTCTCATTGTGGAGGGAATACAATGGAGTCACCACAGAGCACATGGCCAAGGCAAGGGCTTGGGGAGAGCAGCGGCTTTGATCTGCTGAGAGGGAGCTGACTGTGGGGTCTGTTAACCCTTGGGGCTCTGCCCAGCATTAGCTGCTTCCCTTGGTCCCTCTGCAAAAGGGCCCTTCAACTGATTGATCCCATCTGATGTGGGAGAGCTGGGAACCAGGTGTCAGGATGCTTGGGGTCCCATTCAAGCACTGGGAGACATACCCATCCTCCCCAGCAGGTATTTCACAAGCTGCAGCATTTCTCTGCTGCTTTCCCTGAATCCTGAATGATTCAAACATTTTACTTGAGAAAACCTCATTTCCTGAGCTCCCCTTATTTATCTTTGCTGTCCAGAAGCAGACTGCTCTTGAGCTCCAGCCATTGCACCCTTCACCTACCCACTACCCAAAGCCCACTGCCCACTTGCTCCAGGACCAATCCCTTTTATACCATCCCAAAGGCCATAGACCTCCATTGGACCTCTCCAACTCCATGCAAAACATCCCATGATATCAATAAGACCTTGTTAGCTCCACAAAGAAGGAATGTGGTGTTGGGAGAGGAGGAACACAGGCTGTTCTAGATGATGGAACTGTTGGAGCAGGTGCAGAGAAGGCCATGAGGATGATAAGGGGGCTGGAGCACCTCCCATATGAAGACAGGCTGAGAAAGTTGGGGCTGTTCAGCCTGGGGAAGAGAAGCTGCGTGGAGACCTCAGAGCAGCTTCCAGTGTCTGAAGGGGGCTACAAGGATGCTGGAGAGGGACTCTGCATCAGGGACTGTAGTGATAGGACAAGGGGTGATGGGTTCAAACTGAAACAGGAGAAGTTCAGGTTAGATCTAAGAAAGAAGTTCTTCCCTGGGAGGGTGCTGAGGCGCTGGCACAGGGTGCCCAGAGAAGCTGTGGCTGCCCCATCCCTGGCAGTGTTCAAGGCCAGGTTGGACACAGGGGCTTGGAGCAACCTGCTCTAGCGGAAGGTGTCCCTGCCCGTGGCAGGGGGTTGGAGCTGGATGAGCTTGAAGGTCCCTTCAACCCAAACCAGTCTGGATTCTGGGATTCTATGGTTTTGAATCACAGAGTACCAGGTGGAAGGGACTATGATTTTTAAATTGTTGACCAGAGAAGGTTGCACAAGGGGGCATTTCTAGGAGGGGGAAAAGGCAAGGTAGGATCTCATCACATGCATCCTCTCCTGATGTCAGCATCCTCCCTCACATGGTGCTTACAGAGTACACACCATTAGTTAAATCAATATAGTGTTTCTGAGGAAGGAAAATGCACCTGGAGTGTGGTTCATCTGTCACTGACTCCAAAATGTATAAAAGCACCAAGTGACTGCGGGGAGCTGACAGACAGTTCCTTTGGGATTGTAGGAGCAGACTCCAAAGCAAAGCCCTTTCCAAGGCTTGACATGCAAAAATACAGTTTAGGGGCCTGATGTTCAAAGCTATTTATTCTCCAGGATCCTGGCCAGCAATGAGAAGAACTGCACATGGGTGGCAGGGCTGAGCGGCAGGCCCTGAAGCCAAATGTCTGAGAAGATGCATCACATTCTGAGCATCTTTATTCCACGACTGTGCCAGAGTGCACTTGTTAGTGTGGGTTAAATCCAGACTTCACCCAACATGGCCAGAAGCCCATCACTGCCATCCAAGTGAGCAGCGCCTTTACTACTACATCTCCAGAGGAGCAGAGCAGACAGGAGCATCTCGCAAGTTAGTGTTTAAGACAAAGCAGGATCAGCCACATCTCGCTTCATTCCTCTTGTTTTACAAGCATCTGTTGTTTTGGAAACGTCTGAAACGGACACAATTTGACACAAGGCACCCACCCTATGCAAAGCATCCTCTGTCAAAGGCGGAAATCTCAGACACGTGTCTCAAAAGGACCTGAAAGCTTTTTGCTGTTGTGTTGCTGGTGGTAATTTTGTTTAAAGAAAAAGAAAGGAAGGGACTCCTTTTTTTTGAAGAACTTGCCCAGATGTTTGTGGTTTGGGATCATTTTTTTTCTTGAGTGCCTGGTTAGTCTCATGTCTATTGAAACCTGCTCTGCTCACACAGAACAAGGGGGCTCTGACAACGTTCAAATGGATCTGGAGAGCAGCAGTTTATACAAAGCTTTGCTCTGCTTTCCTGTGAGAGAAGGAGGAGGGAGGGAATGGTGGGTAGGAGCTGTAAGGGTGGCTGTTCGCTGCAGTAGCTTAGCCTACAGAAACACTGAAATGGAGCTTTACAGCAAGAAGTCCTATGGGCACACTGGGGCATTTCTCCAGCATAATGTTCCCAAAGTCTTCAACAGGTTTCTAGGTGCAAATAGAAAATGAAGCCCATGTCCCAGAACAGAAGAGTAAAGACCTTCTCCATGTGTTCCACAAACATGACTCCTGCCTCCCGTCAGGGCATGGTGTAGCTGTCCCAAATGTCACCTGTCTTCTGTGCTAAGTATAACTTACCATAGAGTTATACTTTGTGTAAGGTGGAGAAGGTCAAGGCTTAAGAGAACAGGGAGAAGAAGCCCAAGAAGCCCACTAGGCATCAGGATGAACCAGTGCATTTAAGAACAGTCATGGTGCAATGGCAGGGGTAGGAGCCTGGGAAGACACAGATTTACAAAATACTTGAATTCCCCTTCCAAAATTCATGGAAATCTGGAATTCCACATCCAAAAAAGCATCATCCATCTGATAGATTGAACCAACACAGAAACCTGCGTTTGCTGCCTCCTCTTAGAGATGCCAGAAGGACCTGACCACTACTCGAGTGCCAACCATTACTTCCCAGCACAGCACTGTGAGGGCATGCACAGGCAACCAGCAGCCTTTAGCTCTCCAGTTAGAGCTAGTCACTGTTTTCCACCCTGAAATACAGTTTGACCTGAAAGAGCATTTAATTGCAATGTTTTCCACCAAGCCAGGACCTGTCAAATGGCAGATCAGAGCTGAGCAGAAGCAGACACTGTGCAGTCACAAGACAGAAACCAGTTCATTACCTCCAGATTATACAGGCTACAGGAACTGGTGCTGACAGAGCTTAGCTATCAAGTGGGCTGGTGAATCCAGTTCTCTTGGCTCAGCAGTGTCAGCTCTTACCATGGGATCTTTGCTGCTGCCCTCAGAACATGTCCATCCACCTCATCCCATTCCATTCCAAAGAAAAATTTCTTCCCAGAAAGGGTGCTCAGGCATTGGAACAGGCTGCCCAGGGCAGTGGTGGAGTTGCCATCCCTGGAGGTATTTAAAAGACATGTAGATATAGCACTTAATGCCATGGGTTAGTGGTGGCCTTAGCAGTACTAGCGAATGGTTGGACTTGATCTGAAAGGTCTTTTCCGACCTAAATTATTCTATGATTCGATGGCATTGGCATCTCAGGATGCTGATCCAGGCAGCAAGCTCAGAGGGGGCTGGATGGCTCATAAACCTCCCAGGATCTCAGCAGGAGAAGATGCATAGCCTCTCAAAGGGAAATAAATAGTCTCTGGAACAGCATCCACTAGCAGGGAATATGCGAGGCAGGGGCTGGAGAGAGGGAGGAGAAAAGCTTTCCTGGTCTCTGCATCCATCACTACTAGACATACCTGAAACAGATCCAGGAGGATAGATGTCACTAACTAGGTACATTTTTCACCAGGCTAACGAGGAGATGTTCTAAATCTTAGCAAGGAGACCTAAATAATTCAACAAACAAGACTGGGGTAGGTGAGAGGACTGAAAGGAGTTGAGTTCAAAGCTCTGAGAAAGCCCAGCACTATCTGAACCATCACATCAGCTGCAATGACAGCTGGATTAAAATCTCAGCTAAAAGCCCAGGTTTGGCAGCAGTGGAGAGGGCATGGGATGCTCTAAATCCCTCTGTGGGGGCTGATCACACAGAAGGGCTGTCATGGAGATCTTCCAGACCCCAAAAGACTCAGTGTGGGTGTCCAACTGCAGGACTGTCCCCTCAGCAGCTTCTCCTATCAGCTCCACTCCTCAGCTGCCACACGCAAGAGCAAACACTGTGATTCTTGATGCATGCTGGAGTGATGCTTCTATTAGATTTCCCTCCTCAGCTGAATGGAGGCTTGGTTGGAAATAATTCAATGTTGATGTGGACGGTTCAGCAGATTTTTCCTATTTTTTGGCCTATTCAGTTAGGAAAATCTCATTTTTTTTTCCATTCCTCCCCATAGCCTTTGAACCTGCCAATTAATTTCCAGCAAATCTGATAAAGTGAGAAAAGTTTCAAATGTTTCAGTCCTACAAACTATGTGAAAACAGACAGCTGGGAGAGGAGATCCTGTTCATGTCTCACTGGATGGCTGCAGGATGAATTTATCTGAGGTATTAAGCACCAGTAAGCCACACTGGAAAGTGCTATTAGAATTGCACCCGATGTCAGGTGAAGTTATGGCCAGAAAATGCATTTCTCTAAGCACAGGAGCAAGGGAAATAAAACAGAAATCAAGTATCCCAATGCCAGCTACTGGTGGGGCAGCTAATTTTAACCAGTGAAAATATTTCTCTCCTTCACTCTGAAGTTGCTTTAATAATCTGAGATCTCAAATTAAGGCAAGAAACATGTTTTCTATTCATTATTAAATCAAGGAAGCATTGCGACATCATGGAAATGATATCTTTGATGTTAGACTTCACAAATAAGCTTTGACGGAGCATGGAATAAGGAATGGTGGTAGAAGTCCCTAATGGGGACCCCCCCAACGTATGGGGTAGGTGCACATTTTGCTGTCAGCACTATGTGATGGGGACTAAGTCACAAAACACCCTCTGAGGACTCAGATGCTGTGAACAAAGTGCTGCAAGGATCTCTTCTCACTTTTACATGTGTGCCTTGTCAAAACATTAGCGCCCAGCTCGGTAATATCTTTTAAAACATTTACCCAGCAGTTGCTTTTCTAGTGGCCATTAAGACAATTCCACTTGGCCAGTTCCCCCTCACCTCCTATTTGCTGTCACAATAATCTGGCTGTGCACGGTTTGGAAAACCACTTGTATTTTATGAGAGCTTAAATCTGGAACCGTCCCCACAAGGCTTCCTTTAAATGTTATCATCTCCCCTTCCCCTACTCTGCAGACTTCCAACGAGGAGGAATTTTTTTCCAAGCCCAGGTTAACTTGCTGAGATGTCATTATAAATCCAAAGCAAACAGGCCTGAGATGTTCCTTCTGGGCCTTTTATTCAGTGAAATGAGTTTGGCAGCACAGCAGTTGCTTTGCAAATTGACTGCAAAGCTTTGAAGTTTGCCTCAAATCATGGGGTGTCTCCTTGCTGCCTTGGAGCTGGAGGAGGGATGGGAAGGTGACTGGATTGTGCCTGCCAGGAAAATGCTTTCTCACAAGTGTTGGATGAGCCCCCTTTAGAGACTAAAAAAAGGGGTTTTTAGAACCGGGATCCCTTCTATATGTGTAGGGTCAACTCTTGGGAGACATTTGGCACCACTCACTCCATGTGAACCTACTGCCTCCATGAAAATGGATGGAAATTCCACAATCCCTAGTGTTGCCAGCTGCCTGCAGAAACCACTCCCAGGTGACTGACCTAAGTATGAGCTGCTCTGCCAGGACATGCCTGTGAGAGCAGCTCTGCCCCTTCCTGCCCTTGATAGACTCAACAAGTTCTCCTACCACACACAATCACCCCCAAGCAATGACTTGGTCAAGCCCTGGGAGCTCTGGAGTTCATCCCCACTGAGCATTTCAGTGCTTCTAGGGAGCAAGAAAGACAGAGAAGTCCAACCATTAGATAAAATGAGTAATAGTGGGCCAAGACCCATGAGCATTCTTATAGCTGTCAGACCAGTTTCTGACAAACACAGATGATCAGGAGCCCAGAGAGGTGCAAGCACAGAAGCTGTTCAGAAGAACACAATTCCCTTTCCATCCCTGGCAGTGTTCAAGGCCAGGTTGGACAGGGCTTACAGCAACCTGCTCTAAAGTGCCCCTGCCCATAGCAGGGGGTTGGAACTAGATGATCCTAAAGTCCTTTCCAACCATGCTCCCATGGGCTCTCCCTACGTGACATCCACCTTGGCTGGTGGCCTTGAAGATAGGGTGCAGAGAAGGACCCAGAGCTGGGTGATGCTGGTGAATCTGCCCCTCTCTCTGTCCCTTGTACTCGAGAGTATGACTGCTGTAAGGCAAGCACTGGCTCCACTCTACAGATCATCTAGCTGTTAGCTAAGCATGAGTAATATCTTTTACATTTAGTCACTCCTAATGCAGACTAGATGGGAGGCACTTCTGGGTGCTGCTTCAGCTGCTCTTAGAGGTGGCTCCTCTCCATTCAATCAACTGCTGCTGTATCAAATATCCTTGCCCCGAGAGATATAGGAAGACAGTTGGTTCAGCCTCTGATGAAGGTAGATGAAACCCTCGCTCAATTTCTGAGATTCAATCATGCTAAGATCTATCAATTAACTAAAGACATTGGAGCTTGCTAATGTCAGACTAATTAAGACATGCTTCAAGCACTTCCTATTAGTTATTCTTGTGGTTATTAGGTGTGGAGGAGATATATATAAATAGACAGGAGCTCTTTGCTAAAGCAGGAGAAACAGTTGCAGAAGCAGGCTCCAACGGGATGTTCTGAAATGAAGTTTGAGCAATATTGTTACTTAGCAAAAGAGGGATTTAATCTAAATATTAGCCATATGACAGGAGCATCTTGAAGCCTCTCAATCTATTAGAGCCTTCTCATATTAGCCACTGTATGAATAACTGCAGCAGTCTAAAATGGGTTTTTCCAAGAGGTGACCACTGAGTCCCCCTCTCTCTTGTTGGCAAAGGGCACTTCATAAACCAGACATGTAACACTCAGCCAAAGCTTGGGGTGGTCTCAGACCTAGAGAGCCTGTGAGGTTGTGTGTCCTTGATGCATTTCATGACAACACTGACTTTGCCAGCTCCAGGTCCTATAGCCCAGACATCTCACCCCATCTAAAGCAGGGTTTGGAGGCATCTCAGCCACACTCTCTGGGAGGAGGGAAATGAAGGTTTGCTTTGAGTATCTTTCAAGCAGGAAGATAAATTAAACACAAGTTGGACCTGGGACTACCAGAATTTGTCTCTGCCCAAAGCATTGTCCATGCACATGTTGAACTGAGTCTGGGAGATGAGAGCTTGAAGACCAGAGCACCCACTGAACCTTCTCCCTGCTGGAAACAAGGAGGATGATCACACTACCACCTGCTATTGCATCTATGTGTCCCGAGTAACTTGCAAACCTGCTGGCTGACTTCAACACCATTTGAGATGGGTAAGAAGTCTCAAGAAAATAATTTCTTTACCAGTTTAGTGGAAATAGGTCATAAGAAAATGCTGAGGGAAAAGCTGCCCTATAGATTTAGCCTTTATTAGACTCCTGACTATTCACACAAGTGGAAAAGGCTATGAAAGTCCCAGCCACAAGGAAATCTTCCTTCCTCTGGTTAGACCAGAGGATTTTTCCATGAGATCTCTAGGAAATGGAGGTCTTTGTGCTCCTGCTGTTGTTTAGCACAGCTGAAGTGCTCAGAGCTGCCTGGCAAGGCTGAAATTCTCACTCCAGTGGAGTTGCAGGAAGCATCAGACATGGAGAGGTATTCAGAGACAACCTTTTCCATAAGAAGATCACGCTGTGGCAATCAACTGATCCCACCTCACATCTTTGCTGAGGCTGTTACACTGATGGGGTTTATGGCAGCAGAGCCCCAGGGAGGAGGACTGTGAGCTCCTGACACACCACCCCAAGGGGTCACCAGCACCATGGGCTGGAGAAAACCCATATTGCCCCTTCCCATGGCCCTGAGCCATTCAGCATCCAAGAGCTGCTCTTTAATCAGGCATCTGAAATATCAAATAGAAGAGTCATCCGGGGAAGACGGCCCCAAGGTTAAAAAAGGAACTTATTATGGAGCCTGAAACTAAAGAGAACCAGCCCATGAGTCTCCTCCTGGAAGTTTTCCTCTATCCAGCAAAAACCTCAAGGGATCAACTCCCACTAAATTACCCTTCTCTCTGCCAGCCAGAAACTTATATGCATCACCTCCCACTAAATTACTCTCCTCTCTGGCCAGCCTGAAACCTCAGCGGCTCACCTCCCCTAGCACTACCCTCTGCCAGCCACAACTCACCCTTTCAGTTGAATTTTCATTCCCAAGTTCTTCTCCAAGTGAAAGATCTGTGTGACTCACTGAAGGAAAACAAGCCTGCAGCCTTCTGGAGATGTCCTATGTAGCCTTGAGCAGCAGATTCCTACCAAAAATCAGGCATTAGCCCCCAGGCTTTGCTTATGCTGCTCTTTAAAAGCTCTCTCAAACATAGTAAGAATCTAGAGTTATCTCTTTTCTTCCTTTCACAGCTTCTCTGGGCACCCTGTGCCAGCACCTCACCACCCTCACAAAGAACAATTTCTTCCTTATATCTAATCTAAATCTCCCCTCCTTCTGCTTCTTCCTGCTCTCTTCAGCTCCCCCAGGAAGGACAAAGTCACATCCTCGCACAGTCAAGGGTCTCTGAGATGTGCAAACTATGAGGAAGAAGCTTTAAACATTTTTCTTTCTCTGACCCCCCCGAAACCTCTTTGTAAAGTATTTATTCTGGCAGCCTCTAGTACATTTACCATGGGAGATAATCTTTCCATTTGGGGCTAGTGATAAAGAAAACTGCCTGTTATCAGCTGACCAGCTCATCCCAGCAGGAGACATCCTATCTTGGGCACATCAAGGCAGATTTCATTATTAAAGAAGCTGTTTGTTTGCCCTGATCTATGGAGAAAAAACCCCAAGAAGGCAATTTCTTTTGTCCTCCTCAAGCAGCAAATCAGTGTTTCTGCTCTGTCTTCATTACCTGCTCAGTAATTGTGGCTGCTGAGAGCCTGGTGAGACATCATGAAGGATGCCAAAAGCTTTCTTTTCCCTTTTTGCAGCACCATCTGCTTTTGTCTTCTCACAGGCTGATGGAGGCAAGGAAGCACCCGCTGCATTAAAGTGCTGTAAATGAACCTCTGGCTTTATTTTTAATGTGGTAAATAGTAAAAATCAAATGGCCTTTTGCCTATTTGCAAATACCATCTGCTGCAGGAGTTGATTTATTGGGAGCAACATCCTTCAGCTGTGAAGGTGAGGCATCCCCCTGACACCTCAACTCCCTGCCCTTCCCCTTGCCCAAAATTAGCAAAACAAGGTGAGATTTGAGGTGTTTCAGAGGTGGTTGGGGAGTAGAGGTTTTGTTTGCAATATCCATTTTCCCCTTCAATTCCAGGACAGAGCTTCATCAGAGGAGTCAGCAGCTTTTCCTACACAAATGTCATGGAAATATCAAATTCAAACCAGAAAAGAGATCATTAAAAGCCCTCAAAAGACTAATGGTGGAGATCCCACAATTGTCCTCAGTAATCCAGCCCCTGCTCCGCTATCATAGACTGGTTTGGGTTGGAAAGGACCGTAAGATCATCCAGCTCCAACCCCCTGCCATGGGCAGGGACGCCTTCCATTAGACCCATGTTGCTCCAACCCTGTCCAACCTGGCCTTGAACACTGCCAGGGATGGGGCATTCCTGCCTCTCTGATTATTATTCCTTCTTGCTGTAATTTAAACTCAAGATGGCTTCTTTACCCCAGACATCAAAAATCAGAATTCATTTTCATCACACAACTAATATTCAACAAAACCAACCCTTTTTAAAGGCAAGATCTACTTCACTACCCTTGTAAATGTGGATATTTTAAAGCAATTTCTTAAACATAGCTCAAACGGTTCCCTTTGCCATTTCCAAAGGTGACACAAGAGAGTTTTCCTATTTCAAAATGACAAACCATTTTGCAACACAAGCCAGTTGCCACAGCAGTTTCTTTCAGAGACATTGGTTTACTGTGAGGTAGTTCAGAATTACTAAAGCAATATCTTTCAGTTGAACTGGGTGGGACTGTTCTTCAGAAGCCACATGAAACCCCCATATGGAGATGTTTAGTCCCATTCCAAGGCAGGGAAACCATTTATCACCTACAGAGGATGGAGACAACAGCACCCCAAAGCGATCGTGCTACTCCTTGAGCTGGCTCTGGGTTTTGCCTCCCAAGGTCCCTGTTGAAGTCTTCTCCAGCCCTCACTGCCTGGATTTTCAGGAAGCTTGTAATTTCTAGTTTAAATATATTTATGGTAGTTTATACCCACTTGTTTCCTAATTATTGCCCTCGAGCTCTTCTCCCTCCCTCACACACATCCTTTGGATTAGAAACAGAAGCTCCAGCTCAGCCACTGTTTACAGGGTTTTGTGGCCTCTCAGAAAACATAAATGCTTGGGGCTCCCCAAGCGTCCCGAGAACATTTCTCGGCTCCTATTCTAGTTGCACATTGTCTCTGCAGGGCTGTAAATTGCATGCAGAGGGCAGATTTTGGATCAGGTCTCATGATCCAAGGGTTTGGCCTAAGCTACTCTTGAGACTCAGGGCTGGGACAGATGCAACCAGCCACCAAAGAATGGTTGAATTGCCCTGAGGAGCTGGTCTCCTCCCTGATCAGACACTGTGCTTGGGCTGATATAGCCTCTTGGGTGGCTTTTAGAAGGGACAACACATCCTTGACCAGCTGCGAGTACGATGAGTTACAGATAAAAACACACATGAACCACCACAGCCTGGCAAGAGAAGATTCCTCCTCCTTCCCCCATCAAACCCGGTTCATTGTCAGTTTGCTGCCTTGGCAGATGTATGCATCAAGAGATGAGGTTTCTGCTCCACAAGACAGAGTCCCTCCAACGCAAGGCTCTAGCAGTTGTCCCCCCACCCAGGCTGAAGCTCCTCAGTGCTCAGGCTCCGAGGGAAGCCACTGTTTGTTCAGCCTCCTAAACGTTTGTGCTGATCTGAACTCACAGTACAAAACGTTCCAGCGGATGCTTCCGAGCCTCCGGGAGCTCTTGAGGAGGCTGAAATAATGAAAAATTATTAATTAGCCTATTATTAATGTATTATAAGTATTAACTGCTGACATCCTGCTCAGCACCAGGCTCAGATCCAGCTGGTGGGGCTGCAGTTGCAGATGGCAGGAGCCTGCCATGAGGAGCAATGATCTTGTTTATAGCCTCGCTCTAAGCCATGCACTGAGGTGAGCATGAATGGGGGGAAAGGGAAGGAGGTAGGGGGGATCTTCAGATCCCTCCATTAGAAGTAACAGCCCAGGATTGCCACATGTATTAAGTTTCCTGCCCGAGCAGCATACGCAGTCTATGCTGTCTTACATGAGAGGTGGCAGCAGCATAGAGAACAGTTTAAAGATGTGAGTAGTGGTATTTCAGAGCAGAAGTAGAAAGCCAGGGGAGATGGGAAGGTTGTGGTTCAAAATCTCCTTGGTGGAGTAGGATGCAGAGCACATGCTGTATGTATTGTTACCCCACACCAGCCAGGATCAGGGTTTTGTGTGCATGTCTACATTGATGTGCAGTGCTCCATCTACCCGAACCATCCTCCAGCTTCTCATATCAACCCATGGAGACCTTATAACATCAAGTTTCAGGGATGTCCCTTCCCAGTGCACCACTTTTCACACAAAACAGGCGAGAAGTGCCTAAAAACCAGCCCTCTTTTAAAGATTGTTCAGATTTGAGCTGTTGAACTCATTGCCTTGAGTGGTTTTGGATTCAGAATGTTGGGCTATTACAGAGGGAAATGCCCTGGGGTATAATAACATGGATTCAGACTGAAATCTGAGACCCAGACTGGGCATAAGACCTAATGTTTCTGAGCAGGAATTAACCCTTAACTGTTCACAGCTGGGAAGAAACTTTCGGCTGCAGTTCAGAGAGCAGCAGAAGGAACCATTTTCATCCCCAGCCACATCCCAGGCTGATGCTATAAGAAAAACTATTAGATTAGAGACATGGGAGAGAAATCACTGCCCATGCCTCAGTTTCCCCAGAAAGTAGCTAAAAGGAAGATAAAGAAAGAGTTCAGCCAAAAAGCCTAAAACTCAGAAACCCTCCTGGTTCACACACACTGATTTTGAGATCTTACCAGAAAACTCCCTGTTTTTCCCCAGTCCCTCCTCTCCTTGACCCACAGCAGCTCCTCTGGGCACACTGCTGCCCTGCAGTTATCTAGAGAGCACCCCTGGGTGCCAGGGCACTTGTTATAACCTGTGACCCCACTGTGGAGACCTGCCACAGCCCTGGCTGATGAAAGCCTTGTCATTATCCACTTACCTTGCAATTGCTTTTAACTCCAGCCAAATTAAAATGCAAATAAAGGTGTTAATTCTCAGCATCCAGAACTAGACAACAGAGCCAGGGATGTTTGTGGAAGATAGAGTTGAGGGAATAAAGAGAAAAGCACCTTTCACATAGCCTCAGCAATTTCAAATCAGAACAGCCTCTCTCTGTAACCCACCTTCTGTTGTAGACATTTCCAGAGAAGCTGATGGGGAAGATCCCTCCTCCTGCTGCTGCCCCCGGCTCTCAGAATGTCTCTTTTGCTGGCAGGGAGATGGTGGGGACATGTCTGTTACCCAGAGGATGCCATCCAAGGGGTCTTCAAGCTGCCATCTCCAACCCAGCTTTGCAGGGAAGGGAGCAGAGCTCCAACTTACACTCCTCACCACATGCATGAAATGCAAAGCCACAGCAACATTGCTTGCCAGAACTACCCTACCTTATGTAGCAAATAGCCTCCAATTTAATGCAATGATTTACAGCTGTATGGATCATGTGCATATAGAGACCACCTCTCACATTCATTAAATGAGCTCCCGTCCTGATATTTGAAGGAAGAAAGTTAAACAAAGAGCTGAGATCCAGCTGGATGGGGTATGGTGGTTATGAGACTCAGCTAACAGTCTTCCCATGTATTTCCAACTTGTGCAGCTTTGGTTTTTAAATGGAATGCTAATGATTGCTGTGGTAGGATGCAAGCAGAGTTACCCAGCAGTTCCTCTTGCCAGGTAAATTCACTTAGACCAGACCTACAGAAGAGCTCCCCAACCTATGCTATAAGAGGAGGATGATGATGACTTCTACCCTTGACACAATCCTTTCCTCAAAATTCAAGCTATGGAAGAGACTTCCTGCAACTCAATGGGCCAAGCGCAGAGAGAAATCCCATGTTGGGAAACATTGTCCGTGGCGGGGGAGAACGGCTGCCTGTGTTTTCCTCTGGAAGTCATTGACAGGGATGCAGTTTAGTCTGAGCTTTATCAGAACCAGCTGTTCCAATTCTGCATTTCCAATGACTTAGTGTTGATGAGAGCGGATTACAGAAAATAATGAGAAAGGCAGAGTCAGATTGGAATGGTTGGATTTTATCTAAGTGGAACACTTAAATGGATTTAGCCTTTATTATTATTGTTTTGTTACAGGCAGTAGCGCAGGGTCCCTATTATTTTTAATTGGCTTTGTTCCTCATTAGATTGAACACAGATTGTCAACCAGCAGAATTCCTCATTGAATACAAATCCAGGCACCAAATGTCCAGGCTCCAGCAGTCCCGATCAAATGCTGATATTTTATTCTGGACCTTTCTATAGGGGTGGAAATATTCCACCAGGGAATTCTCTGGGCTCTCAGACATAGGGGACAAGCTGAGTTGTCCTGTCCTTCCATCATGGGGATGGACACAGCCTCAGGAAAAACAGCCCCTGGTTTGCTGAGGGGAGGAAATACTTGTGAGCAGGGCTGGGAGTAGGTGAGGGACATGTCAAATCCCAAAGGTGTGTGTAGCAGCACAAATGCCAATTGTCTTGTAGCAGGTAAATAATGGGAAATGTTTGACTGCTGTAGTAGCTACTAATAATATCTGCTGATGCTCAGGAAATGTTGTCATGCAGAGCAGGAATAGGTTGCTCTTTGCCTCAAATCCTGTACAATAGACCAAAAATACTCGGAGGCGGCATTCTGGAGCCACTGGCGTCAGCCATGCCCAGATATCCATCACTCCCATCAGGCAGCCCTGTCTTGTAGGCCAGGACATGGAGTTTTATCCGGCTATTCTCTGCTAGGATTTTATCTGTTTGTATATACATTATTTTTGTAAAGGGCTTCCTGCCCTTGGAAAGCAATGGAAAGGGTCCAGGAGCTCCGAAAGGTAGGGGGAAACACAAGGAGGATACTTAGGTGAGATGAGCTCTGTGTGAAGGACCTCAGAAGAGATGGGAAAAGGTGGGAATGAAGATATGGAGGTTATTTACATCAGGGCAGAGGACTCCAAAACAGGACTTTCTGCACATAGAATGAGGCCCGCCAGGGAGCTGGAGAAAAGGGGGGCAGGAGACGACCCACCATGTCCATGTACTGAGGTAGGAGCAGAGCAGCAGTTGCCTGCTCTCTGGGAGGAGGCAGGACAACCCATCACTGCCTTCAGCAGAGCTGCCTTGGGAGCAGTAAATCAGCATTAGCCACACAGTTGGTAAATACTGTTTGTTTGGTGTAAGCAGAAAAGCTCATGAAGGATTTTTAAACTTCTGAGGATATAACAGGGGGCGGCTCAGTCAGTGCTGAAATGCAGATGGTGCTGGGGTGGTGCCACATGAGGTCTGGGCATGAGGTACAGCCATAAAGACATTTGAGCCTCACCTCATTCTTCAATACCTGAACGTTTAGGTGGATGTATGGTCTTTCAAATCCCATTCCTCCCTGCCCTGACTCCTTTCCAGCACACCCCAAGGCTCATGTAGGAGGTCTCATAGAATCATAGAATCATAGAATCGTAAGGGTTGGAAAGGACCTTAAGATCATCTAGTTCCAACCCCCCTGCCATGGGCAGGGACACCTTGCCCTAAACCACGTGGCTCAAGGCTCTGTCCAACCTGGCCTTGAACACTGCCAGGGATGGAGCATCCACAACCTCCCTGGGCAACCCATTCCAGTGCTTCACCACCCTCACTGTAAAGAACTTCTTCCTTATATCTAATCTAAACTTCCCCTGTTTAAGTTTGAACCCATTACCCCTTGTCCTACCACTACAGTCCCTAAGGAAGAGTCCCTCCCCAGCATCCTTGTAGACCCCCTTCAGATACTGGAAGGCTGCTATGAGGTCACCACGCAGCCTTCTCTTCTCCAGGCTGAACAGCCCCAACTTTCTCAGCCTGTCTTCATATGGGAGGTGCTCCAGCCCTCTTATCATCCTCGTGGCCCTCCTCTGGACTCGCTCCAACAGCTCCATGTCCTTTTTATGTTGAGGACACCAGAACTGTACGCAGTACTCCAAGTGGGGTCTCACAAGAGCAGAGTAGAGGGGCAGGATCACCTCCTTCGACCTGCTGGTCACGCTTCTTTTGATGCAGCCCAGGATACGGTTGGCTTTCTGGGCTGCAAGCGCACACTGCCGGCTCATGTTAAGCTTCTCGTCAACCAACACCCCCAAGTCCTTTTCTGCAGGGCTGCTCTGAATCTCTTCTCTGCCCAGCCTGTAGCAGTGCCTGGGGTTGCCCTGACCCAGATGTAGGACCTTGCACTTGGCTTGGTTAAACTTCATAAGGTTGGCATCGGCCCACCTCACAAGGGTGTCAAGGTCCCTCTGGATGGCATCCCTTCCCTCCAGCGTATCAACCGAACCACACAGCTTGGTGTCGTCGGCAAACTTGCTGAGGGCGCACTCAATCCCACTGTCCATGTCACCGACAAAGATGTTGAACAGGACCGGTCCCAACACCGATCCCTGAGGGACACCACTCGTTACAGGTTTCCAACTGGACATCGAGCCATTTACCACAACTCTTTGCGTGCGGCCATCGAGCCAGTTTTTTATCCACCGAGTGGTCCATCTATCAAATTGATGTCTCTCCAATTTAGAGACAAGGATGTCATGTGGGACAGTGTCGAATGCTTTGCACAAGTCCAGGTAGATGACATCAACTGCTCTGCCACTGTCCATCAGTTCCGTGGCTCCATCATAGAAGGCCACCAAATTGGTCAGGCAGGATTTCCCCTTAGTGAAGCCATGTTGGCTGTCACCAACCACCTCGTTGTTTTTCATGTGCCTTAGCATGTTTTCCAGGAGAAACTGTTCCAAGATTTTGCCAGGCACAGAGGTGAGGCTGACTGGTCTGTAGTTCCCCGGGTCTTCCACCTTCCCCTTCTTGAAAATTGGGGTTATATTACCCTTCTTCCAGTCATCGGGAACTTCACCTGACTGCCAGGATTTTTCGAATATGATGGACAGTGGCTTAGCAACTTCATTCGCCAGCTCCTTCAGGACCCGTGGATGGATTTCATCAGGTCCCATGGACTTGTGCACGTTCAGGTTCTTAAGATGGTCTCGAACCTGATCCTCTCCTACAGTGGGCCTAAGGTCTTCGTTCTCACAGTCCCCGCATTTGTCTCCATCCAACATGCAAGCCCCTAGTAATGTCCTTCCATTGCACCCAAATATCCTATAGTATTTGGATACCCTGGGGAGCCTGCTCAGACTCTGTGGACTGCCGGGACATTCATTATATGGCATCATGTGGTGCCAACGTCCCTGGAACCTGGAAGCTGATTCCATCCTCACAGACTGGTTTGGGTTGGATTGGACCTTAAAGCTCATCCAGCTCCAACCCCTGTCATGGGCAGGGACACCTTCCACTAGAGCAGGTTGCTCCAAGCCCCTGTGTCCAACCTGCCCTTGAACACTGCCAGAGATGGGTCATGGCCTGATGTCATGATGAGGGGCACTCAGGAGCCTTGAACCTAGTTCTAGGCTTCACACAGAAAGCAAGAGCCACCAGTAGGGTGCCTTTGGGTGGTGGTTGCCAAATGGGCTCTCCTTGAGCTGCCATAGCAGCCATGTCCTTGCAGCAGACACATCCTAGTGTCCCGGGACAAACTGCCTTCTCAGGGTTTCTGTATTGGATACTTCAATAGACCATGAGGAGTTATGACCTCTCTACTGATCACAGAGATATTGAAGTTTCTTTACAACACCTTCCCAATTTACTGACATCACTTGGAATTCCAGCCATGTCCTCCGACACACTCACTGTCCTTTCCAGCGAGGCATTGTCTGCAAATCTAATAATCATCCGTGTTATGCCATCATTCAACTGTTAATGAAAATATTGAATAAACCTGCCCCAGGAGAGACCCTGTATGGATGCCCACTCCATCCATCTGTCTGTTTTGACAGTGCACAGCTGATGACCACTCCCCTGGTACCTTACAAACAGGTTTTTCACCCATCCTACAACAACTGCATGTAGATGAGGGTCCCCTGTGAGACAGCGACAAAACCTCACTGCCCTGATCATGTTTGACACAGACAGGTCCTTGTCTGTGCACAGAGCAAAGTTTCTGGTCACAAAAAGACATTAGATCGATTTGACACATCAGTTTTTGACAAGTCCATCAAGTCTGATGTCCTTGTCATCTTCAGGGTGCTTACAAAGCAGTGTGACTATTTCATCCAATATTTGCTAGTTTATAAAGAAACAAGTCTTAATCTCCCCTCCCTAAACTTAGGTTAAGCCGTAGTCCTAGTTTTACCTCTAAAGTGGGCATCTTTTGCAGTGCAGCTTTTTAGAGCACAGGCACACTGGTTCCTCCACCCATTGGCTCTTGAAGGCTTTGGGGACAGCTTACCCAGGGCAGCAGTGACAATCCTGTTTCCCTCTATGCTCTTCTCAGCTCAGGGTTGGTATCTGAAGATCCAGCTCTGTCTCTACAGGATGGTAAGCACTGGACACTCAAGTGTGCATCATGGAGGTTCTCATACAACTGCCTAAAAGCCCTTTATGAACCAAGGAGCGGGTTAGTGCCTTTGGCCCATTAATTTGCAAGGAAAAATGTCAGTTACAGTGTTGTTTTTGGACCCTTTGCTCATGTCACAGAGATTTATAATGTCTGAGTCACAGGGAGCCCCTTTTGCTGCAAAATAAACCCCACTTGGACTATTTGGGGTTACACTACTAAATCCTGGGGGTCTGCAATGGTGTTGTGGGAAGAGAACATTCCCACAACAACCATTGGGGGGGCAGAATATACAAGACGTGGGGATGGGAATATAATTAGAGGCTGTTCCAAGCCTTCAGCCTGAATACCAACACCTCAGTGCAAGCAGTTATTCACTTCGCTTGTAACAGCAGCTGGCTGCGGCTGCTGCCAAGGGTGCAGGGTCTGACCACCAGCACAGTGAAATCATTATTGCTGGGGCTGGGGACAGGCTTGGAAACCTGAATGGGCGGCCCTGGTAAATCTGAGACACTTCTGGAGGCAGTGAGAGCTGCTGTGGGGAGCAGGGACGGGGTGCATAGGGGCTGGGGGAGACTGGGACCTGCCTGGCTCCAAGAGCCAATGGTTGGGGTGAAAGGGAAGTGATTTGATAGAATCACAGAATCAACAGGGTTGGAAAAGACCTTTAAGATCATCAAGTCCAACCATTCCCCAGCACTGCCAAGGCCACCACTAACCCATGGCACTGAGGGCCTCGGCTACACGGTGTGTGAACACTTGCAAGGACAGTGACTCCAGCACTGCCCTGGGCAGCCTGTTCCAATGCCTGAGCACCCTTTGGGGAAGGAATTGTTCCTCATCTCCATCTAAACCTCCCCTGGTGCAGCTCGAGGCCGTTTCCTCTTGTCCCATCCCTTGTTCCTTGGGAGCAGAGACCAGCCCCCTCCTGGCTCCATCCTCCTGTCAGGCAGTTGCAGAGAGCGATAACACTCTCTTCTCTTCTCCAGACTAAAACCCCCCAGGTTCCTCAGCCATTCCCCATCAGACTTGTGCCCCAGATGTGGGGCTCTATCTGCTACCACGATCGAGTGAGGTACTTTTGAGCTGCCTGGTCTCAGAGGAAAAATGGGGTTTGTCCAGCACAGCAGTCTGGGATCCTTCCTAAAGGCTGAATGTTAGGTCATCTAGTTGTGATGGATGAAGCACTTAGTGATGGGGCATGAGAACCTTCAGCCAGAGGCTTATAAGTGAAGCAGGATCCAGGCTGGTAGTAAAAACCAGCAACACTTCAAAAAACATACCCCAAACCCAAACAAAGTGATGTTCCCTTAAATTCATGCCAGCAGTACAACAGCACCGGGGCTGGGTGCGCATTTGGAGCATGGAGCACATCCAGCTCGTGGGGCTGCTAACCTCCTGGGGCTTGGCATTTGCCCTTGGCTGCGGCTGACTCTCAAGACAGCATGAAGCCATACAAAACATGCCTTCTGCTGCAAGTTGGGATGCATCCATGGAGGTCTGGCCTTTGCAACACAGGAGCCGGTTAAACACATCCAAGTATCTCCTTGCGGAGGCCAACAGCATCGCTGCCAAATCTCTCACCACGTTTGCTTCCAGGAATCGCTTTGGAAAGGAGAACTGTGAGAACGGGACCCCAGGCCAACAGCCCAGGCTGCTTCCACCTCCTGTCTGGGGAGGGGATGGCTCTCACAGCTCGGATGTCCCCTCCAGCTTCCTGGTGACACTTGTAGGACATGGGGACACTGGCTTGGCTGGAATGCTCCATGCAGTTAGACACATCTGTACCACTTGCAGCATCCCCTGCATCCCATCCTTCCCCCATGGTCCAGCACAGGCACAGTGGGGTGTGCTGGGGTGGTCCCAGCTGCGCTGGCTCCTAAGCATCTCTGCAGAGTTGCCATGGAGACCATTAATTAACCATCATCCCTCAGTATTGAGCCCCGAGAACAAGTGAAACCTTCTGCCTTCACTTTCATTGCAGGCTGGCGCAAGGAAACCCAGGGGCAGGCAGGCTGCAGCAAGAAAGCAGGCGAAGCCCAGGGCAGACAATGTTTAAATGACTTTATTTTTTTTCCTTTTCTCCTTTTATAAATGGGCACAGCACAGAAAGAATTAAAAAAAATAGACAGTACCATTAACAGTGCTCGATCCATTGGCAAAGATTATTTTTTATAGTCTTTTTTTTTATTATTATTATTATTTTTAAAGTTTTGGCCATTGAGTAAGAACAAAAACCATTAACAAACATTTTCTCTTTGTTTTGTTTTTTTTGTTTTAACAGACACTATGAAGCAGTTTAAGTACTAAACTCTAGAAGAGTTATGTACAGACCAAAAAAAGTTCGGTTTAAGATATGTTTGCTATTAAAAATATTTACATGCATTCTTTTTTCACCCCCTCCCCTATTCACTGAAAGGTAAAACGTTTGTCGTTTCTTCTCGTGGTCAAGATTTGTTGTTCTCTTATTGGGAATTTAAACTAGCTCCAAAGAAAGAGTGAAGTGGGGCTCACTTGTTGGGCTTTTCCTTTGATTTATTGGAATCTTCTGGAAAGGGATGTTTTTTTGGACTTATATCAATGGATTTTTCTTTTTTTGTTGTTTTTTTTTCTTTTTTGATTTCTACAAGAATGTTTCATGTTTATTTACAGGAGAACCAATGGGTGGTGATTGATCCTGGCGGTGAGCGTTAGTGAGAGAGAAGCACGTGATTTTAAAAAGTAGTTCTATCAAACTGCAATGGATATACATTTCCCTAAAGTCAGCAGTTCTGTCTGGTTTGATTGTCAGCTGTACTCTTATGACTTAGACCAGGGGGACCCAGAACAGGGGTAGCTTATGCACATAAAGTCACTGGTACCCTTGAGGTCTTTGGAGATGCGGTGGATGAGCTGTCTGGAACGTGGGGTGAAAAAAACCCATCTGGGCATCACATGAGCATCTCCAGGGGTGTCTTTTTCCCAGAAATAAAAAGAAGGGTTAAAAAAGAAACCTCAAAAGGGAACCCAAAAAAGGTTTATACACTCCAGACTGAGACTTCTCTATAGAGACTGGGTGTGGATATGTCCGCGGAGCTGCAGGCACAAGGTATGTGGGACAGACCAGAGAGAGCACGGAGGGGCTTTGGCTGCTTCACCAGCATCCCGGCTCCGCGTCGGCTCCAGATGGGGGTGCAGCCATCGGAAAAAGGCTCTTTATCCCCAATCCTGGCAGACCCCAACCCAGCGCCGAGGTGACCAGGGTCAGGCCACTGCTATGACAGGGCAAAGAGCAGAGGGAAGGACGGAGCTGGCAGCACAGGGGCAAATCCTGCACCCCACAGCAGAGCACGAGGGCTGCAGCATCCAGAACACGATGCTGGTTGATAAACTCTCCTCCTCCTCAATAGGTGCAGAGTTTACATTGAACCTGTGCACGCGTGCGTGCTTTGCACACACACGTATATACATATATACATACATATTAATTACATACACATATATATACATACATACACAACACACCCATCCCTGTCGTCGCAGGCTCCAGCCCAGCCAAGCAAGCTGGCAAGGTGCCTGGTGAGACGCCAGTTACTCTAATAAACCTTTTAGTGTTGAAAGCTCAATGTCACTTTAGGAGCTGCCAGAGCCTTGCAGAAACCCTCCGAGCCCAGAAACACTTATAAAAAGGGTGTTTGGGGGGAGCTGAAGGGGGAATAATAGTAATGATTAAAAAAAAATCCATTCTTTTAGCTGATAGTTTTTTGTTCCTGTTAAAGCCTTCATGCTGGTGACTCATGGCAGGGGTCAGATAGCTCTGAGTTATGAGTCTGGGGAGCAGGAGCCAAGGTTCACATGGAGCAAAGCAGCTCCTGCCCAGAGATCTTTGGCACCTACCAGGCAAAATGGAGAGGGAATGGGAAATGTAGAGGTAAAGCAGCACACCACAGCACACATCCAGCTCAGTGCCATCATCTTCCCTGCAGCAGGATCCCCCCAGTACAGGGATCTGCTACTTTAGTTTTAAAAGGTCCAAAATCAGAGATTTTTGGAGAAAAGGTGCAGCTCCCTCCCAGCCCTGCAAAACCTGTGTGGGGCTGCGTCCTGCTGCTGGCTGGGGTGACATCCATTCCTGCCCATCCCATCCTCCTGCTTCCAGTCCCTCATATGTGCTCTTGCACAAGGTTTCTGGTCCTCCCTTCTCTTTGACCCCTTCTTTCTGCCTCCTCCTTATTTATGTAGCCCAGGAGTCACTGGTCACTTATCACTTTTCTCCGAGGCATCAGCTGCTACAAATCATGGTAGAGAGAGACTGAAACCCAGCAGAGCTGGGAGAGGAGCCGCGGCTGCCTTCCACCCCTTGCAACTACAGCTCTCCTAAGACTACAGAACTGGCATGGCAAAGAGTTTTCCTTCAGCTCTGGTGTACCACACTCATACACAAGCATGCAGCAAAGGAATGGAAAATGAGGTGTGAAAGCCCTGCTCTATGCCCACGTGGCTGCTCACATCCTCAGGTCCACAGCTGGAAGGACGAGCACATCTGGGCACCACCCCAGCTGGGAGACTACAGCTCTTCACAGGGATATCACTACAAGGGATATGCACAGGCTGAGTTTGTGCAGAGGGGGAATGATGCTAAATCCATCAGGCTTTGGGAGGGGATGATGTAGGAAATGTTACTGTTGGAGTAGATTTTCCTAAAAACTTGCTCTGTGGCCATATCAACAGCTAAGAAAGAGGCTTTTGTTCCTCCTCCCTGTGATTTCTTGCCTCTTCCCCATCCACCTTAACACCAGGAATCCCTCAAAAGCCCCGGAGATGTGTGTCCATGCAGAAGTGCCTGCTGGAAGGAACAGCTGTGCCCCGCTGCCACCAGCTTGGCGCTATGAGCCACAACACACCTTGTTCATGTGGGTACCATACACAGCCTCAGGGATGGCCACACTGAGGCCCACCACCACCACAGCCCCGTCACAAACTCTGGCAGCATCTCTTAGCTGGAGTTCATTGAGTTTCTAACCATCCCCATTGCACTGGTAATAAAGAGCTGATGCTATCTGCAATTTCGTTTGGATATGGGCTTTCCCCAAAAAGCTCAGCCTATGTTCAGCTCTGCCCAACCACCACCTACCCTATAAAGGAGGCCCAAGATCAGCCACCCTCCAGCAAAACAAGGTTTTTGTTCTTCCAAGCATCAACTCCAACCACTAACCCAGAGCTCCTGGGCAGCTGAGGCAACAGGAAAGGCTCCATCAAAATGAATCAGCAGAAGAAGGTGGGCTCCAAGCCCATAAGAGCCTCCTTGAGCTTATTTCCCCTCTCCAAGCAGAGAGCAATATAGCAAATGCGTGGAAGCAGCAGACATAGGATGAATTAAGACTTTGGACAATTCTGATCACCAGTTTAATTGCTTTCACCTTATTTTGTGTGGTTGTCTTGTCCAACTACTTCTAAAGCGCTGCCCAGCCTCCTTTCACCATCCCACTTCCAGCCTTCCTCATTTCTGAAACTGTGATGGATTTAAGTGCTGGGATTACAACTTAACACCAGCTGAGCGAGCTGAGGTTAAGCTTGAGTGAATAAAAAATTGCATTATGGAACTTCAGACTATTAAATGGGTGAAAAAAATGGAATGAAGAAGATTAGGGAAGCAGCTAAGAAAAGCAGCACTGAAAAGATTAAGCTGGGAGGGTTTCTCTTTAATGCAAGCTCAAAGATTAAGTCCACATTTTTCCAAAAGGTGGTGACTTTGGGTGGCCTTGATACTTGCCATGTCCAACTCATTATATCTTGAAAAGGCTCAAGTTCTGCCACTTCCCAGCAGCTAAGGCCCTTTGTGTAGTCCCCAAATATCCCAAAGCCATCAAATGCATGACAGTTGAAACTCCCCCCTCCGAGCAAGTCAGAGAAAGTGGCTTTTGCAGCCAGGTTGGCACCAGCCTTCTTCAGATGTGGGGTCCCCTCTTCACAGCATCCTCATCCTCCACAGCCAGGATGGACCCAAGAAATGAGTACACACACACACACATACACTCACACATGCACGCTGTTTGCCTTTCAGCATCGCCATCCAAGACATCCAACAGGACCATCTTTTCCAAACTTAAAGAACCAAAACGATGACCATTTTGAGGCTGACATCTCTAAAATGGGCATTTCAGAGCTGGCCTCTGCACAGGGGCTCTGCTCCCTACCCTGAAGTAAGCCCAGGTCAGCTTTTTGGGTTGCAGTCCCTGCACTGGGCACCCCAAGGGAGTGTAGCCCAAATCTCACATTTTCACAACCACAAAGTCCCATCCAGCCATTATAAGCAGTGCAATGAAAATTTACAGGGATTTCATTTCATATATATATATAACTGTGTATGTATGTGAGTATATATATATATATCTAAAATATGTGTTTGGCCTCTCAAATTCCTAACATAAAGAAGCACTGCTGTCTTGTAGACTCCATCAGGGTCATAAATCCCTATATCCACTAACACCCTGAGGGGACAAAGTGTCACTGTGTCTGTGCAGGTTAATTCACGATGCAACAGAGTCAAAGCAACTGATTTTTCTCCATTTTCCTGTTTAAATTGCTCTAAGAGCAAAGCCAAGGTCTCCATGGGACACCATTGAGATCACAACCATCATGAAAACAAAGCTCCTTGACTGCATCACAAACAGCGCTTCAGCTAATTAAAAAGCCAACTCATTGAAATAGCTAATTGACTTTTCCGTGCAGAGAGCTTGCTCCAAGAAAATCTAGCCTTTCTAGAAGGCACGGTTGAGCTTTGGATCAGGCCCTGCTGCTCTGCACCTTAGGTAGCCTCAAGGAGGGGGAAACCACTGCACTTGGGTAGTGATGGCTTCCAGGATCTATTGCTCTCAGGCTCCTGGGTGCCCTGTGGGTTATCCTGGAATTTAAGCAACAACAAAAGAAACACAAACCAACAATCCTGGGTCTTGTAAATGATATGTAGCAGCCAACCTGCTCTGGGGTGGACTGATGGGAAGCCACCTTTTTGTCTCACCTTCCTCATCTTCTGGGTGCAAGTGGCCTGGCAGGGACCCCTGACAAACCCCGAGGGGACACAGTATTGCCTTGGCTTTGCATTTCTTATGCTGTGTCTTACACCTTGTAGGGCTTTCTTATCCCCTCTGGAGTAACAGGGAAGAGGATTTAGCTTCTCCATTTCCAACCCCTCTCCCTGCCAGCTCCCCAGCAAGCAACGTCCCGCTCTGTTGTAAAACCAGTGCTGTCGGTCATACTGCACAAGCTGAGTTTTATTGGTCACAGTGAAAACCCAGCAAAAGCAAGGTCCCTTCTCCACCAAACCCCTCAGCAGCCGGCGACACGCGGCTTCTATAGATTTAAGGTCTCTGGCTGTGCACAGCGATGCAGTGAAGCGAGGTGGTAGCAGGAGGAGAGCAGCAGGAGATACCCCAATGCAGCTTCTTGCTGCTCCACAAACCCTCCGAAGAGTTGATCTAAGAAGATCATTTCCAGCGTACTGGCCATATGTGTATTTATTTTTGCCTTTCCTCACTCCAAGAGCAAACCCTGGGGCATCAGGTATTCCAGCCCCTTGTGCTTGTTTTCAAGGTTCGAAGCTTATTTGAGAGTCGTGTCCTCTCTTCAAACAGAAGCAGGGAGCAAGGAAATTCCTGCAAAGCAACAGACCCCGTTCAAAAAGAAAATAAGAATTAAAAACAGGAGAGAAGGAAAGAAACCTCCCTCCTTTCCAAAGGGAAAAAAGAAAGGAAGAGCAATCCAAACCAACCCCCCTGCGCCCCAGGGCTGGTAGAAGGTGTCTGGATCCCAGAGTCCATTGTGTTGGTGGAAAAAGCCCAGTGACCTCCAGCCGTTGTTGGCAGCCTGAACACCCTGTCCCATGCTCACCAGGGTGCTCCCTGGACACGGGTTCCTTGGTGTTGGCTCCATGCCCCATGCCTCCCGCTGTGAAAGGCCAGCGGTACTCGGTCTGAACTCAGCGATGCTCTGGGCACTTGGTTTTTCATCATGCTGAAGATGTGTTTTTCTCCTTTAGCTGTTGCAGGTTTTGCTTTTTAAATTCACAGTCTGATCCAAAGAAGAGAGAAAGAAAGAAAAAGAGAGACTGGATGAAGTAGAGGAGGAGGGAGAGTTTGGAGCGGGGAGGGAGGGAGCGTGAGGCACGCCAGGCTCTCCTTCTACGCGTAAAACTCCTCCTGCTTGTCGGGCTTCTGGTACGTCACGTTGGCTTGCTTGGGCTCCTCCAGCGTGTAACTGCCCTCGTCCTTCTTCTTCATCCGGTAGATGAGCAGCATGACAAGGAAGGCAGCGAAGAGAGCTCCCACCACGCCTCCCACGATCACCGCTGCAACACAGAGAAGTGGCACATCCGTCAGTGCTGCCTCAGGATGGTTTTCAGACCAAATAATTAGGGGATAGGGATCGTTTTGGATTCCATCTTGGTTTTGTGCTTTGCAACTTTCCTCCTCAAATCTATGGTTAAGAAAACTGAACATTAAAGTGAGGGGCTAATGCAATGGTGTGATTCAAGGAGCTTCAGCAAGCTCCTCAAGTGCAGCAATGCTGAAGGATGGGTAGGACCTGAAGGTGGTGGACTGGCCCGAGGCAGCCCAGGCACAGAGAGAAGTCCCTTGTGCAAGGAGGGTGCAGAAAGCCCCCCAAAGAGCTGCTCATTTGGGAGCATCCCAGCATCTGCCATGCTCCGCTGAAGACCACCAGAACAATAGCTTCTTAGTTGTGCCATTGCCTCCAGCTCTCTTGAGCTGGTAATGGGACACTGACACTTCTGCCCCATCACTGATGTCCCTCTATCTGGTACTAGTGGCCACCTCCCTCCTCTCCTGAAGTCAGAGGTGGCCTAGTGCTGGTTTTCAGCCAGCACCGTAACACAAAGAATCACAGAATCATAGAATCAACCAGGTTGGAAAAGACCTTTAAACTCCTCAAGTCCAACCGTTACCCAGCACTGCCAAGGCCACCACTAACCCATGGCACTGAGAGCCTCGGCTACACGGTGTGTGAACACTTGTCACCTCCTGGCTCCATCCTCCTGTCAGGTAGTTGTAGAGAGCAATCCTTCCACTAACATCCTATGTTTTCCCTGGAAAGCCATCTTAGCAAAAGCAAACTGTGCACAGCTCTGCACTCTCCTCGCAAACACATGAAGATCCTTGGGAACCCCCCAACAGAGGCCCTGGGGTGCCTTCTGTGGGCTATCCCAGGCTTGACACTACCCTATTGTCCTTCCAAAGCCCAGCCCCTCTCTTGGGGCATGGCCACCCCAGCTCTCTGTCCTACCCCCAAAGACACCAGCTCTTCCCCACAAGCCCCCACAAGCTCTCACCTATCAACACTTCTTTCCTCTCCAGGATGTTCTTCTGGGGGAGCTGAGCGGCTGAGTTGCCAGAGTCTATCGTGTTGTCGATCAGCCCCGGCTCCGCTTTCTTGCCCAGCCCGGGTCCTGATGGGGGTGTCACCACAGCCATCACCTCGTTGCCAAGCTCGGGACGAGTGGTCTCTTCCTCCTCCCGGATCTCAAAGTCCCCGCTGGGGCCGCTGCTGATCGGGACCTCCAGCTCGTTGTCGAGGACTGTCGTCACCTCCCCTGGCTCCATCTGGGAGAAAGGACAAGATGAAGCAGGGGACAAGGACCAAAGAGTGGTTCCTGCCTTCAGCAGCTCTGATGTGTCCAGAGGAAGGACATCACAGTACTGATGACAGGGTGGCCCTCTCAGCAGGGAACATGGGGGTATCGTTGGGGTGTCCCTTCCCTGTGTCACTGACGTGGATGATTATATTGCAGCAAGTAACACAACCCCACATCTTGATGGTCAACAAAAGGCTGAGGCCACTGTGGCTGAGCTTATATTCTTATATGTCTCATTCTCAGGTACACCGAGATGCACAAACTCTCACCTGTTCCCTGTAGCTCCCCCTGAAGAGAGCCCCACATCCCAGACCCTCATTTGGGCTCTCTGTCCCCAGTGTAGATGGATGGATGGGTGAAACATCTCACAGATGCCTCTTTGCTGGGCATGAAGAGATGCAACTCTTTGTGCTACAGCAACACAGCAGGCGTAAAGATTGATGCCATCAGATGAGCCCCAGAGGGGTCCCTTGCCTCTCCTTTACCTCCCTTCAACCTGCTCTTATGGTTTCAGCCCTGTGGCACAGGGTTCAAGTGGAAAGATGGGTCCTTCTCGCCCAGGACATGGATCCAGCCCAGCTGGTCCCTGACCAAGCCCCCTTGGCAAGTAGGTGATCCCTGTCTGGATAGCAAACATGGGCCAGGCAGATCATAGATCGCAGAATCAGAGCCTGGTTTGTGTTGGAAGGGAGCTTAAAGCTCATCCAGCTCCAACCCCTGCCACGGGCAGGGACACCTTCCACTAGAGCAGGTTGCTCCAAGCCCCTGTGTCCAACCTGGCCTTGAACACTGCCAGGGATGGGGCAGCCACAGCTTCTCTGGGCACCCTGTGCCAGCGCCTCAGCACCCTCACAGGGAAGAACTGCCTCAGAGCTCATCTCAATCTCCCCTCTGGCAGGTTAAAACCATTCCCCTTGTCCTGTCCCTACAGGCCCTTGTCCAAAGCCCCTCTCTAGGTTTCCTGGAGCCCCTTTAGGCACTGGAGCTGCTCTAAGGTCTCCCCTTAAGGAGCCTTCTCTTCTCCAGGCTGAACCAGCCCAGCTCTCTCAGAGCAGAGCTGCTCCAGCCCAACCGTGACCTATTCATTGCCTCCTGCACATCCCCACACCTGCAGCTCAGGGCCAAATCCCCCTTCGTGTTCCCCCTTGTCCCAGCAGCCTGACCTGCTGCGTGTCCACATGCTGCGCTGGACCACACCGAGCATCCCTGAGCAAAACCTCCCCGAGATCCCTCCTTCATGGAGCAAACAGCTCCCTCCACATCTGCCTTGGGATGTTACAAAGCTCAATGGGCTGCAGCTGGGGTGGGTGAGTAGGAGCCCTCTCCATATCACACTGCCCCTGGCATGGACACATGGCTCGGCGCTTCCCACAAACAGGCGGTTTTGTGACAGGGATTAATTGAAGGTCAGCAAGAGCCCTGAGCACTGTACATACATCTGCATACAGAAAAGAGGGACTAGTTTGGACAAATCACTCCACCTTTCAGTCAAAGCAGTTTTGAAAGGGCCCCTGAGGGCTTCTGAACGAGAGATGGATCAGCACATTAAACCCCCTGCTCAGGACACCCAGTGGGCTGGAAACGCTTCATCAAGCTGGAATTGTGGAGCATTTGGGCCTCCCAGTGACAGGCTGCAAGGTGGGAAATGGTGCAATGAGCCCAAGCACCAAACCCAGAGAAAAGCTGCTCTTTCCCCAGGGGGTGGTGGCACCCCCAGCCCTGCTCCCCTCCTGCCTGGGGAAGCTGCTGGGCAAGGCAAAGCTGGGAGCACGAGGAATGCATGACATATGCTGTGTGCCCCTCATCATCTCTATGCCAGCCTCATCACCATGCTCTGCCTGTGCTAAATCCCCCACCCTTTAATGTCCCAGCTCCAGCTCCCCAGATGTTCCAATCTGCAGTGCTGGGAAGAGCCCAGCCTGGCTTGACCTCCCTCTGAGCACCAGGCTAAGGACGGATCAACCCCAGAGGCTTCCCATCACCATTGCTTGGCTTCCAACATGGCCCACGAGCCCTTTAGCAGGTGAGAAGGGCTCCTGCCTCCTACCTGGGGGGCTTCTGTGGGTGGCAGCGTGGCAGGACCGGATGGCAAGGCAGTGCTTTTTTCTGTGGGGTCTGCAGTCCTGGAGGTGGTTGGTTTTGGCAGTGACCTGGGCTTGGCCGTGCTGGTGGCGACAAGCCGTGTCGTGGCCACCTCTGTTGGGGTGCTGGTTTCGAGGCTGGATGTGGTGGGTGTCTCCAGGGTGGTGGCCCGGGTGGTGGCTGCCTTGGTGACAAAGGGGGGCAGGAACCTCCGGATGGTGGTGGGCTTGGCAGTGGCTATGGTGGTGCTGGTGGTGGTGGTGGCCGCAGTGGTGGTGGTGGTGGTTGTGCTGGCTGCGGTTGTCGTGGTGGTGGTCGTGGTGGTAGGGGGGTCGCTGGCAGTGGTACTGGTGGTGCTTGCTTTCCGACTGGGGATCACTGGTGCCTCTGTCACCCTGGGGATATACAGGACGCTGGTTGTCTGCTTGCGGGTGGTGTCCTCAGCAGGGAAGGGTTCAAAGGGGGTAGCCACAGGCTGCACTGCGGTGATGGGCAGTACGGCCGCCGTGGTGGGCAGCGCAATGGACGTGTCCGTGGTGAGGCTCACGGCGGTCTCGAGCCCCGACTCCCGCTCGAAATCTGAAAGAGGGAGAGAAGAATGAAGGGTCAAACATTTCCAAGGGCTGAAATGTACCTGGCCTCATCCCCAGCAATGAGAGCAGGGATTGGTTCCAGGCTCAGCAGAAACCAAGCAAATCAGCAGCCTTCCAGTGTCTGAAGGAGGCTACAAAGATGCTGGAGAGGGACTCTTCATCAGGGATTCTAGCAATAGGACAAGAGGTGATGGGTTTAAACTGAAACAGGGGAAGTTCAGGTTAAATATAAGGCAGAAGCTCTTCCCTCTGAGGGTGTTGACGCGCTGGCACAGGGTGTCCAAAGAAATGGTAAATGCCTCATCCCTGGCAGTGTTCAAGGCCAGGTTGGACACAGGGGCTTGGAGCAACCTGCTCTAGTGGAAGGTGTCCCTGCCCATGGCAGGGGGTTGGAACTAGATGATCTTAAGGCCCTTTCCAACCCAAACCACTCTGTGATTCTGTGATTCCATGAAATTCCCATGCGTCAGCCAAAGCCCCTCTCTGGGGTCAATGAAACCTCTATAACATGGCATGCACCATTGTGCTGGAGAAGGACTAATCCTGCCCCATAGAGCCAGAGACTGAAATGGGAAATAGAGTCACCTAAGCCCAGCTTTGGGACAGTTTCTTTTGCTTTTGCCTAGGAAAGGGCAGGAGGGCAGCTCCAGAGGTGGATAAGGGCAATACCTCCCTCAAATCCCATGGCAAGCCCTTCTCCAGTCCCTCCAAGGACCCTTCCCCAGGAACCCCACAGCTACTTACACCCTGAGCCCGAGCCCGAATAGACGTCATCCAGTTCATCATCCCCAAAGGGGTCATCGTCCCCGGAGCCCTCCAGGTCCACGGGCCTCTCATAGTTCTCGTTGCGCCAGCGCTGAGCCTGCAGCCAAGTGGGGACACACATGAGCAGATCCAGCCCCACCACTGCTTGCACAGACACCCCCAGACAGCCCTCATGGGACAATGCATGGATTCAACAGGCCAGGGAAGAGCCAGGCCACAGGAGCAAGAGCACAGGCAGCTGAACCACCCAAATTATGTGCATTTGTCACCGAAACAATTCACCGCTACAAATCTTCCAGACAAGCTGACACTGTGGAGAGCTCTCATTGACTCCCATAACATTTCCCATGGAAACAAGCCCTCTGGAAAAGGGAGAGGAAAAGCCCAACAACTGTTTTTGGAAACTGTTGGGAGAATGATCAGTTTCTCCAGCTCACTGTTGTTGGGTTTAGATGGTTTTTGTGTGATTCCTGGCACAGATGTGACTGTAACACACACTTATCAACTGCCACAGCTTAGAAAGTCTCCATATGAAACAATATCAGACTTCACGTATTCCACTGCTTTACAGAGCTGCTAAAACTTGAAGAGCCCTTGCTAGTAGGGCTCTTAAACATCTTGTTTTGCAGATCAAAGTGCCTCCTGGTTGTGTTGCAAAGAAACAGTTTGACACTTCATTACAAGCCAAACAAGGAGTCTTTGATCTGCAAGATAGCATCAGATGTTCCAACATGTAACAAGGCAGGTTAGTGCTTAAATTTAAAATCAAGGGGTTGAAGGGTCCCCTTTACCTATTGGAGCGTTTTACCTCTTGACAGAAGGTTGGAGTTTCTTTGTTTTCATTCCAGATTGGAACAAAAAGCAATCTTGAAAAGCCAGAAAGTCCCACGACATAGAAAATTGGCACTTAACTCGCATTGTGTCCCCACACCTCTCCTCCGGGAGCCCATCAGCTCACAAGGGAGAGAAAACCCTCAGGTGGAGCAAGATGCTCTGGGGTGAAAAGATGCTTCCCAGCCGCTGTGAGGTGATTATAGCCCTGGTGCCCAAGCCAAGGAGATGTCTGGTGGCCAGACCCTGCCTGTAGACTCACTGGAGTGCTGCAGATGTACCACTGTGTCATCCAAACCCCGTCTCCAGGTTTCTTGTAGCCCCTTTAGGCACTGGAGCTGCTCTAAGGTCTCCCCTTCAGGAGCCTTCTCTTCTCCAGGCTGAGAAGGCTCCATGCTCCAACCTGCAGCATGTGGCTCCCTGACGGGATGCAGATGTTTGGAGCTGGGAGCCTTTCCTCTGGGTCAACCCCAGAGCTGCACCCCCTCCGCTGTGTGAACACCATCACACCCTCCAAGCTGAGGGAGCAGGATCCATACCCCAGCCCCACCGGGATCCATCTCCCGGGGGTGCTGACTGCAGCAGGAACAACTTCACAGCAATAAAACACCTCGCAGGGCCAAAACTGGCTCTATGGAGACAACTCCCCTGATGTGAGAGACGTCTCTCCCACGCCTGCCCCTCACACGCCAGCCTGCAGCACAGCAGAGATATTCTCAGCCAGGTTTTGTCCTAAGTGGATTCCAGAGGATCGGCAGCAATCAGTGGAGTTTATACCCAAGTGGGACTATGGCAGCTCCAGCTGCTGCCTGGCCAGCTCAGTGCAGGTACAAAGAGCTCCTGCGTGACCAGGCATCACGCTGCTGTTGCACTGCAATATAGAATCACAGAATCACAAAGTGGATTGGGTTGAAGGGAGCTTAAAGCTCATCTAGCTCCAACCCCGTGCCACGGGCAGGGACACCTTCCACTAGAGCAGGTTGCTCCAAGCCCCTGTGTCCAACCTGGCCTTGAACACTGCCAGGGATGGGGCAGCCACAGCTTCTCTGGGCACCCTGTGCCAGCGCCTCAGCATACATTCATGAAGCTGCATTGTTCCTGCTGCTCAGGAGAGGTGAAATGGGACCTAATGTGGGGTGGCAGAGAGTTCCCTCTTGCTTGTTTGTCTGCAAGTCTCTGGAGGCTGCTCCTGAGCTGCTCCTGCGTGCAGGGGGAGCTGGTGATACAAAACTGTGGCAAGCAGCAATGGATGCTGCGCAACCCTTTGCTCCCCTCCAGCATCCTTCATCCTACCCCTAAATAACCACACAACCAGGACCAGGCATGGGGCACCCCCTGACTGCAGCAAGCACAGCCCCAGCCCATCCAGCTTCACAAAGCTTTATTGATAAAGCCTTGTGAGACATCTCCAGGTGTTTCCAGTGCCAGAATGGGGGTGTTTGGGACACGGCTGTTCCCAAAACAAGCCCCCATGTCGCTCCGCTCCCAAGGTACTGACGTAATCCTCCTCCCAGCCAGGCTGCCCCAGCTGCAGCCCTGATGGTATTAGGTCAGGCTCATGCAATAAATCTTGGGAACAGTCGGTGTTTATTTGGATTTACTGCTGCTTAGATCGCTAATGCTCCACATGCCCCCAGCCCCACACAGCCCCTGCCTCCCCCCTGCAAGGAGGGGGCTGCTCCCCCCTTGCACCATGGGATGAAGGGAAGAGGAACAGTGCTTTTGCCAGCCCAGGAAATCACAAATCACACAGGACAGCAGCTCCCACCTCCTGGCCCGCGGCTGCCTTCCCATCTCTCACAGCCCTCATCGCATCAAAGGCGCAGCTGGCTGGATTTGTCCCAAAAGAGAAACTCCATCCAGACTTTATCCCAGATCCAGCAGGCTCCAGGTCAGAGGGAGGCTGGAGGGAGCCCGCCAGCAGGGCCCCTGCGTGTGCTGGATACATCCCTTGCTGCCCCTGGTCCCCAGGATGGGGCCACACAATCAGAGAACCAACCAGGCTGGAAAACACCTTTAAGCTCATCAAGTCCAACCCTTCCCCAGCACTGCCAAGGCCACCACTAACCCATGGCACTGAGGCCTCGGCTACACGGTGTGTGAACACTTGCAGGGACGGTGACTCCAGCACTGCCCTGGGCAGCCTGTTCCAATGCCTGAGCACCCTCTGGGGAAGGAATTGTTCCTCATCTCCATCTAAACCTCCCCTGGTGCAGCTTGAGGCTGTTTCCTCTTGTCCCATCCCTTGTTCCTTAGGACATTGTGTCAAGGACTGTCCTGACCCCGCTGCGTGGTGCTAGAGCCTCCATTGCAGGATTGCAAGCCCCAAGAGAGAGTTTTCCATGAACTTCATGCCTGCGTAGAACTGGAAGCGACACAAGCCACATCCACACCCTTGACCATGGTTGGGATAGGGGGACACGCTCGCAGGATTCCCAGGTCCTCTGTGTAGCCCTCTCTGGGTGCCCAATGCAAAGCTGGACCAGGCGGGCAGAGACTCCTTGGGGCAGGGAGGAAACCCCAGCATGAGGAGACCCCAGTGTGATGCTTATCCTGGTCCCAGTGCCCCCTGCCCCATGCCACCCCCAGCTCAAGCCAAGGGACAGCAGCTCCATCCCCGCAATTACAGCTTCCCAGTTAATGGCTCTTGGCAGGGGGTCACTAACCAGCTCGGCACTGCTTGCCCCGGCCAGGCTTCATTAGGGAAATTAAACCAGTCAAGGCAAAGCTGCTGGAGGCACTGGAGCCCGAGACGCCAGCTGGACCTGGGGGTTGCATCACCTTTGGCAATGTCTAAGTCCATGGGAGGCAAAAAGGAGTGGGAAGGTTTAAATTGCCCTGCGAGGTGCTGGCTCTCCACCAGGCCATGCTCAGAACTGTCCTGCAGGAACGGACCTGCTCCCTGTGGCTCTGTTCCTCCCAGAAAGGGAGTCGCATCCCAGTGGCTCAGCCCATGCCAGCCACAGAGGCAGCCTGGGCCAGGATCCGGCTCTGGCATCATCCAGTCCCCAATCACTCGCTCTATTTCCAGTCCTCCAACATCCAGAAAGGTCACAGATCTGCTGTAAAAGCAAGCCCTGGTGCAAAGCGTTCTCCATAGACCATAAAACAGACAGTCAAATTTCAATAAACATCCCTCCAGTGCTCTAAATGACCCAAAATAAGTGCCAGATCCAAAGGATTTGGATGTCAGCACCTCTGGAGGTGACATGGTCACTGCATTGAGCTTAGACGAGAAGAACATCCCCCACTTGATCCCAAAGGACCCTTTTGGTCCCACAGCTACCACAAGGCTGAGCAAGATGGGCAGGATATGATGCCCACGCAGCCCCTCGCTGTCCCCTTTGATGCCTCTGCTTGGCTGGACCAGCCAGGAACAGCAGCCAAGGGGCTGGAGCAGCACAGATCACACCCAAATCCTGTGCTAAGGGCCTTGGAAAGCAAGTGAGAGCTCTGGCCCTTTGGCCTGAGACCACTGTAGCTGAGCAGGGAGATTAGAGAAGCTTCAGCCTCTCTCCATTGTCTCTGCCCATCTTGCCCACCCAGCACAGCAGATGCCCCTTAAAGCTCATCCAGTTCCAACCCCCTGCCACGGGCAGGGACACCTTCCACTAGAGCAGGTTGCTCCAAGCCCCTGTGTCCAACCTGGCCTTGAACACTGCCAGGGATGGGGCAGCCACAGCTTCTCTGGGCACCCTGTGCCAGCGCCTCAGCACCCTCACAGGGAAGAGCTTCTGCCGCAGAGCTCATCTCAATCTCCCGTCTGGCAGGTTAAAGCCATTCCCCTTGGCCTGTCCCTCCAGGCCCTTGTCCAAAGCCCCTCTCCAGGTTTCCTGGAGCCCCTTTAGGCACTGGAGCTGCTCTAAGGTGTCCCCTTCAGGAGCCTTCTCTTCTCCAGGCTGCCCCAGCCCAGCTGTCTCAGCCTGGCTCCAGAGCAGAGCTGCTCCAGCCCTCTGGTCATCATTAGGCTGTTATATTTTTTAGGGTGTTCCCATTCCGGGGCAGGGCTTTCACAAAGAATCATAAAATTCCTTAAACCTGCCCTAAACATCAAACCCAAAATGTGCTGCCATTGCAATAGCAATATTCACTGCTGAGTGTCTGGTTGTCAGACCAGGAGGAAGGGAACCTTATAAATCAATTCATCTTTAACCATGGGGAGAGGCTGGTTGGTGAACCTCCCTGGGATGCTCTCAGACCCTTCACCGGTAGCCATCAGCATAGCAACGGTCGCCATGGAAACCGCCTCCTCCATGGTGACGCATCCATGGCTGGTGCGGGGTGATGGGTGGTGTCCTCCAGCACATCCACACGATCCGGGTCTGGGGTCTGTTCCCTATGGGGGGGTCATGGAGAAGGAGGAATTGAATGACCTGATGGGGTGGACTGCAGGGTGGGGAGGAAAGTTGCCTCCAAAACCATGGAGGAGCTCCTGGGGGAGTGGTCCTGGTGGGGGGAGAAATCCCAACTTGATTCCCAGCATCCACTGCCTTTGTAGTGGGACTTTGGGAAGGGTCAGAGCATCTCCCCATGCCCCAGCAGCCCTGGCTGGGAGTTCTCTGCCCCCGTCTGGGTATGATTGGAGGCTGTGGATGTTTCTAATGCTCCTGGCTGTGAGAAGCAAAAGAGTTTTCCCTGAGGGAATCAGAAAGGGCGTAAAAAGAGCTGGAATTTGGTGGTTTCTAAGGCAGCTGGGATGCAGGCTTTGTTCATGCCTGGAGGTTAGGCAGGTGGGGATGGGGGACAAAGCGAGGTGGCAAAGTCCCTTCCCTGGCTCATGGGCCCTGTGCATGGAGAGCAGAGCTGAGCAAACTCCAGAGGCAAAGTGAACCCCAGGAAAGCATCGCAGCCTGAGGAGCCCATGTGCATCCTCCCACCGGTCCAACTGCAGCCCCCAGCACCACACGTGGGGTTTGAGATGAGCAGGCTCCTGTTGTGGAGAGACCTGGCATTGCAAGCTGGGGATGAAGGTGAGTTTATCCCATGGTATGGATGTCCATGGCCATCCAGAGGCCTCCAGCACAGCTCTGGGGCATGAGATGGAGCCAAGGCAGGGGAAAGGATGCATGTGGAGATCATCAGCAGGGATGCAGGGATCAGCCTGCTCTACATCCCAAAAAGTTGGCAAAGAGGAGAAAGAAGATTGAACCAGTGTGAAGGCAGCCTAGAGAGCAGGACAGGGTTGTAAAGGTGAGCACAAGGACTGGCTTGCATCCCATCCCTCCCAATCCCTTGGTGCCAAGCACAGGTTCATGCCTCTGCATCCCATCCCCTGCCCATCCTGCTTGCAAAACGAAGAGCAAAAGCAGAAAGGCTAAGTCCCAATGGTCTGTTTGCAGTTCAACCCATTGAGACAGCTTTGGGAAGCTCAAACCCCCTGGTCCCAGCAGCCGACCCGCTGCCCCACATGCTGCAAGGGCAAGAGGAGAGGACAAGGTGGGCAGGAGACTGGCTTTGACCAGGGTGGAGCGACGCAAACGGCGATGGGAATATGTAAGAGCACCAGCGAGCTGGGCTGTGTCATCCAAGGCAGATGCTGAATCTGGCCGTGTTGGAAAGCTCGGAAGGACGCAGCCAGGGTCAGCAATCCATCAGGGGCTGAAAACCATTTTCTCCGGGAAAACATTTAAACTGAGAACATATTGCAGGAAAAGCGTCGATTATTTCTTTGATATTTTCCACAGGATATTTTCAACTAATCACCCTTTGAAAGCACTTTTCTGGTGTTTTATATAGCAAACCTCAATAACTCATCACAACATGTGATTTAGTGATACTATAAACAGTTGAAATAATATTCACTTGCACGTAAAGCTGGAATGAAAACATTGTTTCTGAGCCTTAAAGACTCCACAATTCTTTTCCCACTACAGGCAAAAAAAAAAAAATCACTGAATTTCCACTCTTGGATCCAAGGCTGTGAGTTAAAAATAAATCTGTTGGAAAGCTGCTCCAGACGGCATCTCAGTGTCACAGGGACCTGCTGCTTTGGGAAAAGACCTCCATGTCCCAGCATGGTCAGCCCCAGCCAACATTTTGCTCATGGATTGATACTGGAGACCACCAAGGGTGCTTGAGATGGAGATGCCCATGGTAAAGCCGAGGAGGCTGGGCTAGGAGGCAGTTTGGGTGCAGTATGCTGATGGAAAGCAGAGAGGGGGCTGATGCTCACAGCCAACAGAGATCCCACTTGCAAACTGTGGTGCGAGCTCGCACAAGCAGCAGCCAGTTCTTTTGTGTAACTTCATTCTTTCTCAGATTAATAAAGCCCCTGCACAACTGCTGCCTAAACCCCAGTGCATTCTGATTTAATAAGCCCGTTATTTTATGCAAGTAAAACAATCATTAACATTTAGCGAGGAGCAGCAATTATTCTGGCTTTGTATCGATTCTCCATTGCCAACACAAGCAATGCTGTGAGGAGCCGGGCTGGGAGCGACCACATCCCAAAACTTGCCTTTGGACACATGCACTTGTGAGTGTTTAATCATCACATAATGAACTGCTAGGTCCAGGTATCCTAAACCAGGCTCAGCTCTTCCTCCTCCTTCTTGGGATCGTCTGTCTCCACTGTCATTCTTTATCCCGATTCTTTAATGGATTGGTGCCAGATCCTACCCCATTACACAGTAAATATCCCCGAGCCAGGGCTGGCATGAAAAATAGCAAACCTCCCGACAAGGTGGATTGATGTTAACACCTCCTCTCCCAGCACGCTGCACTCTTACCTCCAGGGACATGGAGGAGAAAACAAAACCAAGCACACAAACAGAAGTCCCCGCCTCCTGATGCATGTAAAACCCTGGTGAAGAGGCACAAAGGAGCTGCACATCAGCTGGGATTGCATCAGGCAAAGAGGTGGCTTCTTGGGGTTCCCCTGGGGTAGCAGGTCCCCTCAAGCCCTAAGCCCCCCTGGGATCACCGTGTTTGGTTGCTGCTGCATTCTCAGTGGTTCAAAGTGTGGCCCTTCACCCCACAGCTGTGGGTTTGGCCAGAGCTGATGGAGCACTTGGCTGGGAATGATGCTGTCAGCAGATGCAGGAGTGGAGCAGAAGGTTCCCCAAGCCTGGATGAGCCAGGGAAAAGCCAAAGCCAGGCTCTGCAGACCCCTCTTTGTACCCAGGAGTGGGGAGAGCCCCATGCAACAGCCTGTAGCACTGTGATACCTACTCACTCACACCCCAAACCTATGGTGCCCTCCATCCTTCTACTGGGAGCATCCTGCTAAACTGGGGGGGGAAAACAGAGACAACCTGCTTGGGATGGAGCAGAACTGGCCAGGCTGGCAGGCAGGGATGGGCTCGGGCAGCTGGGGTGCCTGTACCCCCAGCTCTGCCTCCTCCACCTCCCACTGTGCCTGGCCTGGCTGATCTCTTTTCCACACTGAAGGATTCACAGTGCGCTCCAGACTCATTAATTCCCATGGGATTGCACATTGCCATGGCGACGCAGACAGCCCCAGGAACACCCTGCCCTCCCCAGCACGCTGCCCACGGCCCCCAGACCACCATCCATGGATGCTCATGGTGGGCTCCAGCCACCATTTCCTTCCCGGGGCTCGGGAGCTGCCACCATCAGCAGGAATTCCTCCCAGTCATTACAGAATTGATTTAATTTGCTCTGCTCCATAATCCTATTGCAGCTTCACATGCAAAACTGTCTCGAGCTTTTCTCACCTTCCACAAAGGCTCGTTTCAGAGCCCGTTCCCCTCCCTGAGAATCAGCTCTCCAAAGAGCTGCAAAATAGGACTTTATCTATATTTTCCCCCTGCCTTTCCTTGAGCACTTGGCACAGGGACTGCCGCTAGGGCTGCTGTACACTTCCTTGATGGTCTCCCAGAAGCAGCACGTTGCTACATGGCACTTCGGGATTTACCCTCGCCCCATCTCACCTCCAGCTCCTCCACACAGACCCCATAGTGCAGACAGACCCCAGGAGTGCTCACCCTACTCACCCTGTGGAAGATGGTCCCTGGATGCTCCAAAGAAATGGAGTTCAGCGAAGACAAACATCTCTGTTGAGGGGCAGGGAGCTGTAGACACAGCCACATGCCCAGGTAGCACACACGGGGGACAAGTCATTGCATGCCTCAGTTTACCTGCCTGCAAAATCCCTGTGGGGAAGGGCATTGTCAGCCCTCGTTGTCCTCTCCAACCAGGACTGGACCCCCTGATGTGGGATGAGAGCAGGGACAAGCCGGAAGGGTGGATGGGTCTGCTCAGGGCTTGGTTTATACAAGGTCTTGCTTTCACCTTGCCAGAGCCCATGAAACACCCTTGTTAGAGCAGATACTACTGAAATCAGGTTGAGATTCGGGCGACACCAGGGGCCACCGTCACATTGGAGAGAGGTTAAAACCCCTGTTATGGGGGTTGGAGCTCTTCAGCCATGCAAACATTGTGGTGGGCACGGGATGAAGGGACTTCTCCTTATGGAAGGGTTAAAAAGCCAATCCCCATACAGAGCCAAACAGGCGGAGTCAGAGACAGTGTGTGCAAGCTGGGAGGGGAATGAAGAGGTCCCTGCCTGTGGGAAGGGGGATGAGGGGAGCGGAGCCCTGGTCTCCACTCCTAAGGGGTGCAGAGCACCCACGATGGGTGGATGCTGATGCTGGGACCCAGAGAGCCAGGCTGGTGGTAGGTGAAGGTCTCCAGCCTATGGGCAGCTCTGGTGGCATTCCTCCTTCAAAGCTCTTTTCCATCCTTTTCCTTTTTCTTTTTTATCCCCTCTCCCCTTTATTTTTTTGCCTTTAACATTTTCCCCCTCAATTCCATGCTCCAGGACCCAGGGCATTGACTGAACCTCTTTGCTCTCCCCAGCAAATAGAGAGAAAAGCTCAATTCTAGTTCCCTTTACTAGAAAGAGGAGACCAGAAATTTGCACCTTAATACCTCAAAACCAGAAGCTAAAAAACCCCCCAAATACTCAAGAGCTTTGAAGCCAGACCTGAGATGCCAGAGGAGCTCAATGCGAAGTTTTGCAGACCCAGGGCTCTGTCCCATAGGAAAATAGACTCGATGACAAGGAACTGTGGGGACATATGGGTGGGGAAGAACTGGGTGCTGCACCTTGCTGGAAAGCAGCCTCCTCTCTCCAAATTAGTCTCCTAATTACACCTGAGAGGCCTTTGGTGGGGACCTGAACTAATTATTCCCACTTAACATGACACCTTCATCACCTTTCTGTCTATTGACCATCAAGAGTAAATGAAAATGAATGTTTCTGAAAATTAGTGATGAAAACGATATTATTTCAGCCTCATAAGGGGGTTTCTCCACTCCCAAGGATTGTCCCGTTCCTTTTGGTGGGTCACTAGAGATTCAAAGCCCCCATCAGCCCCAGCCACAGCTGAGCACAAGCCCTGCTGAGAGCTGGGTGGGTTTTGGCAACAGCTTGAGCTCCTCCACACACCCAAATCTCCCCAGCCAGATGGTTGGGCTGATTACATGCTTCCCAGGTCACCCGAGGGCAACACCAGCATCTCCACAGGCCCACCAGCTCCAAGTGAGGAGAACAGATTCACTCTCCCAGCCTCAGATAGGGAAGGAGCTTTTTTCCCCCTTTCCACCCTATTTGCTGCCAACAAGAGCCCATTTCCTTCCCTTCTTCATGGCCAGGGAAGGATGGACACTACAACCAGAGAAAAGCCACCACCATGCACCCATGAGCCCCACAGAGTGTTTGGGCATCTCCAGGTTCAGTTTTTCTCCACAACAAGCAGAAAGGGTGGAATCAAATAGGTGTGGGGATGGTTTGATGCACGACGCATCGGACACTGGCCTCCTTGTTCTCCACCGGCCACGCTGCACGGCTGGAGAGGGGGAAACCTAATCCCTGCTCCCTCCCTGCTCGGGTTTCTCAGCTCTTCTGAGTTAAAGCACTGAGGAGGCAGCAGCAGCACTAACAAAATATTATGGTGGCGCCAGCCCTTGAGACACAAGGATTTAATGCCCAGAGCATTACAAACAAGGCTGGGATGGAGCAAGGTTTGCATGTGCTGAGCTCCCGACTCCTCCATTTATTCCAAGCCCCTAAGCCAGAATGGACACTGGCAAGGGGGGCTTAATCCTTGTCGAGACGATCCATGAGGACAAGACCCCCAAGCAAAACCCAGAAGGGATGGGGGAAGAGCACACAGAGTGACTGGGATGCAAGGATAATGCTGGGGACATCAGGTTCCCAGCGAGGTGCAGTGATTTCCTGGGACTGATGTGCCACTATCGCTGGGGGAATGCACCTGATTTTGGGGGTGTTGAGAGAGTTAATCAACCAGCACTTGAAAGACGTGCAAATACCAAGTGTTTCTTGTTTGGCACTTAAATACTCACATTTTTTTGCACCTTAGAAATAGAACGATGGGTGATTAGATTCAGAGCAACCAGGTATTAGCACTGCAAAAGGCGTGTGAAAAACCCAGCTCAGGCTCCTTGCAAACAGTGAGTGGTTCCCAGTGCACGTGAATGAGCTTCTCACCGCCAAGGGTAACCCAATTTCTGCTGTCTTGCCCCATCACTCAGCTCTCCAACAAGAATCAGAGCAGGGTGGGGAGCTCACACCGGACTCCCTGGCCTTGCTGCAGTGCCCAGGGAAGGAGAGGTGATGCCACAAAGCAGAGAAAGGCCAACAGCCAGTCAGGGGTTGCATCCTGGCTCTATCCAGCCCCTCTGGGCAAGACGGCAACCATCCAGGCCACAAAATTCATTTCATCTCCGTTTTCCAGCTGCAAAATCAACCCACCTCCCTCCAAAAGTGCTCAGGAGCAGGTTGACGTTTCCCACACGCAGCAGGCTCACCACTGGAGCAACTCAATTGAGGAAAAAAAGGTATTTCCTCTTTCTAATCCACACACAAAGAGCCCTCAACCTATATTTATCCACCCTGAACTTTATCTGCTGCAGTTATTCGCCTGGAAATGTAATCAATCTCCCTTCCAACAGCACCAGCCCCTTCAACTCGGTGGCTGCACTTCCCCTCCGCATCCAGAGGCATTCAGCTATCAAACCCGGTGTGAGACAAAGACAATAAACACACAGCTTTGAAAACACAACTTTCACTGCACAGGACAGCACGTGCATCTGTTAAAACTCTGCCTCTGCTTTGTGCAAAGGCAGGAGACATGGTCCCAAAGGACCCACTGGCTGCAGGAGCACTGGGACAGGCCCTGGCAAGAAGCTCACTCCAAACGCAGCCACCTCCAGGGCACCAGGACCTGGTTCCCGATGTGCCCCATCTGGAACAGCTTAGGCTCTGCACCGTGCCAGTGAAGCTAAGGTTTCCAAATGAAAGCAAATGCTTTGGATCTGCTGGAGATCAGAATCTTGACCTGAGCGTTGCCCGTCTCTGGTTACCGGTCCTTGCCCAGGAAACGCTGCAGGGCTCAGCTTACCAAGACAATAAAAGAGCTGGAGGTTTCCAGCCTTATAAATGAGCAAAGCTTCTGCCCATGGACAAAACCACTCCGTGTTCTCGCTGTCCTCACGCTGGGAATGGGGGATTTGAAGGCTTTTTGTATGTAGTGGGAAGTGTTTCAAGGTATCCTGCCTGCATGTGATGGGTGGAAGTGTGAAAGGGGGTTATGTGGCTGGAAGGAGTTGTTCAAACATTTATACAGCCCGAGCCTGCTTGTTTCCTGCCCCCAGGTGAAGTCCTCTTAACAAAACATAACTAAACAAGCCGCTTCCATGCGGCCTTTCCAAGGATAATTGTGGCTGATACAGTGAGCCGGATGGCAGCGTTTCAACACCCTGATGGGGATGAAAACCAGTGGCCTTAAGGCAACAGCTACCAGGCAGCTCAGCCCCAGAAGAAGAGGGTTTGCATTTTGGTGGTGGGTCCTCAATGGGGATCCTACCATCCCTCTGCCCATCAGGCTGTTCATGGGGTTCAGATGGCATCACCAGTGCTGGAGCAAGAGCCCGTTTGTGCCTCAGCCCCTGATCACTCTTTACCTTCATCTCTCTGTGGGATATTACCAGCATCAGAGCAGGTATTTACACTTGGCAGGGAATAAGCAGCTGAAGTGAAGCAGCAAAATCATGTGCAGGGATGGAGGCTGCACGACGGAGCTTGGATTTGTTGTTGTCTGGAGTGAAATGCCCCTTTTACAGACCCTCCCCTGGGTACCTCCATCTCATCCATCCCAAAGTGATAGAAAGGGAAAAACATCCTCCTGTGCTTACAAGGGAGAGAGAAACGGAGGCAGAGCAAGGGAATGGACCTCAGTGACAGAGTCCAGCATCTTCTTAATAAATAGGGGCAGTGTTTGGTCTCCTCCACCTTATCAGGCTCGGAGGGGTTGGGCAGACACAGTAGACATTCCAGGGTATAGGGCTACCAACAGAAAACAGGTCCAAGTCCTTGCTCCACCACATTTCCATCACCTCTTGATCAAATCCCTTTGCCTTCCTCTAACATCGCACATTCTGAAGACGGGTCCCTTGGACAAGCAAGAAGGATTTCTACCCCTTCAACACTCGTAAGAGCTCAGGGCAGCACTGTGCCACCAGCAGAGAAGACAGGCTGGGTGCTGGGTACCGTGCCCCATAGGTGCTGGATGCTGTGCCCAGGGTGCACCAGCAAGAAGGACACACACCCAACATCAATTCCCTTCTCTTTGAGAGAGGAAATGTTGTGTTCGCCAAGGAGAGGAGATCTGCACCAGCTGGAAGCACCAGTCAGGGGTGCTGATGTCCACCATGGATGGAGGAATCCTGGGAATGGCTGAAGGCAAATCCCTGGTGCCTACAGAGCTGAGCATCCCCAGCCTGGGCACCTCGAAGCATCCTGACTGCAGGGTCAGGGTAGGGTTACAATGACCCAGGGGACAATCACCGTTGTGCCCTTACAACAGCCCATGCTGCAGTGGGGACAAACCCCACAGCCCAGCTGGAGGCCTCTGCTTCACCCCTCAGGAGGATTACAGAGCAGAAGGAGCCATGCAATGGGACCACACTTCATCCCATGGATACAGCAGCATCCTGGTGTGACACAGACCTCCCCGGCTGTAAGTTGTAGGGCCAGCATCCTCTCTGCCATTCAGGTGGGGAAACTGAGTCACAAAGCAACTGGGCAGCATCTCCCCACTAGTCTGGGAGAGGACCAGGGAGTTCTGGCCTCCATCTCACACAACCTTGTCCTTCAGGGGTTGTAGAAAGCCAAAAACCGCTGTGTCTGGGGGTGCTGGGGCCATGACCTGAACCAGCAGCGTTCCCAATGCACTCACAGCATTGCTGAGCCCTGCTGCAGCAATGAGGCTCCCCAAAAAGCAAAAAAAAGGAGGAAAAAACACCAGGAGAAAAGCCATTTTCAGCTCTCCAGTCTTTCTCTTTTTCCTTTTTTTTTTTTCCCAGATCTAAAATTGATTAAAATAAACCCAGTGATCTGACTGAGCTGTTTCTATTTAGGACCTGAATAAAGACTTGTGAGCGCAAAAGCTTATCTGCTTTGGAGCTTTTTTTCACCCCAACCATATCAGTTGCTCTAATAAAAGCTTCGGCCTCTCCCTGCCAGCCTCCTTGCACTCACATCCTTCCACTGTCATGTTTCCACCTCTCCAACTACCACTTCCATTGATTCCTCCTCTGACTGGAGCAAGCGACCAGGTCCCCGACTGCTATCGCTCAGCAGAGGAGGGACAAGGTTACAACTTGCCTGGCTACTGCTTAGTCCACCACAAAACCTTTCAAAAGACAAGGATTTAGGTTAAAAACCCTGCTGCCTTCTCCCTCTTTATTTTCACAGCTGATGGTGATGTTTCCACCACGTTCCCAGCCTTGCACAGGGCTCAGCACAAAGCCTGGGTGCCCACCCAGCGTCAGAAATGATGCTCCAACCATGAGACATGGTTTGCATGCAAAGGAAGCAGCCAGAATTGGTGCAAGCAAGGTGGGAAAGCGAGGCCAGAACCTTGGAGGAAGGCAGCCTCCTGCCTGTGTCCGGGTCCCCTCGGCATTTAGCTGTGGATGGAGGGAGCAGGAGACCCAGCTCAGAGCTGGGAGCACATCTGGATGCTCAGACGGGAGATGGGGCACTGTAACAATAGGACAAGGGGTGATGGGTTCAAACAAACAGGGAAAACTGAGATGAGCTCTGAGGCAGAAGTTCTTCCCTGGGAGGGTGCTGAGGCGCTGGCACAGGGTGCCCAGAGAAGCTGTGGCTGCCCCATCCCTGGCAGTGTTCAAGGCCAGGTTGGACACAGGGGCTTGGAGCAACCTGCTCTAGTGGAAGGTGTCCCTGCCTGTGGCAGGGGGTTGGAACTGGATGAGCTTTAAGGTCCCTTCCAACTCAAACCATTCCATGATTCTATTCAACATTGGGATGAGGCATAGGGGATGGACAGGGGACTGTGGTCCCACAGACTGACTCTCTGTGGGTGCCCAGTCCCTAGATTCGAGGCTGCAGTGGTGCTGCTCCTGCAAATCGGGCTCCCAGATCCTCCACATCCAGGATCTCTCCCTCCCAGTGGGGACAGCAGCGGCTGGTGCCCCTTCCAGCCTTCCCTTGTGCAGGGAGAGTGGTGGGACATGCATCTTGCTGCAACACAACCCCAGCAGCAGATTTGGCCGTGGCACCATTCTCACCCAGCACTCAGAAGCAAACCCAAGCTCGCCCCGTGCTTGCTTCCTCTGCCCCATGGCCAGTTCAGCGAGGGACAGGGTGAGGATTAAGGATGCGATAGTGAAGGGATTACCCGGAGCCCTCGCTGGGCACTCAGATCCCGAGGGATTGCTGCTGCTGTGGGGGGAGGGCAGCATAAAACCTTGTGCTTTTGCATCTGATGGATTTTTATGGTGTAATAAAATGGAGGATTTACCTGGGGAGGCTTCAATGCTAAAATGACAGCAGGGAGGTGGCAGAAGCGAGCGGCATCCATTGCAACGCTACGATGGGTGAGCAATCCTTGTCTGCCCAAAGGGGTGCTTTTCCCCCAGGAATTTCTATCCCTCTGCCAGTCTTATCCAGTCACCTCCACCCCTTTTCACCCATGGGGAAACCGAGTCACAGGGCACATCCCCAGCATGGCTGTAAGTCACCTCTCCATCAACTTCACACCATAAACAACCTCTGAAACAAGCAGGAATCTCCCTTGCTCTTCCCTACAGCCACAAACAGCAGTACCCCAAAGAGCACCCCATCCTCCACATAGCACCCAGCAGCCTGGAGCTCCCGCTCATCCTGGTTCCACTTCTGCCTTTCCTCCTGCCTGCTTCCCAAATGCACAAGGACACGTGTCTGTAGATAAAAAGCCCTATTTTTAGCACCTCGTATCATTAACCTCTGGGACTCGCTACCACGCGTTGGCATCCCCAAGGACAAGGTTTCAGATCGAGGCATCAAACCCAGGGATGGGGAAGGCACATTGACATCAGCCGGGATAAAAACCAGGGTATACATTTGAATGTTGCTGGTGTGAAGAGGGTGTCCTCTCCTCACACCATATGAAATGAAGAGGTTTACATACTCCAGCTGCACTCAAAATGTGGATTTGGGGTCACATCCCATCCTGGGTGTGGGAAATGGCAACAGCTCTGCTCTCCCTGGCCCCAAAACCCCACCAGGACCTACAGGGATGCTCCAGAGGATGCTCCCAGCACACACTGCAGAGAAATCCTGATTCCTGCCCTTTGCCAAGCCCTAATCTCTGCCCAAAGCTGTGTGTGGGGCTTGTGGCAGTGGAGCAGCACGATGCCAGGCTGCTGCAGGGGTGGGAGCAGGACAAATAATGTGGAGGACCCACAAATGAGGAATGTTTCTTGGGAATCAGCACTGGCTGCACTAATCGGAGCAATGGGGTCAGGAGGGACCCCACAGCCAGGCTCTGCCTCTCCTGTCCCGATCAGGGTTGGTTCCACAGCTCTGGTTCTCGATGCACTGAGCTAACCCAACCTTTAGCATCAGCAGCGATGGGTTTGCACAGCATCCTGCAGCCCCTTTATCCCGGCACATCCCAACCAACTCGGGGTTCCCATTACATGGATTTTTCCAGCTGTAGGACGTGTCTCTCACTATTTCTCCATGACCACAGTAGTGCCTGCCCCTGCCTGCCTTGTGCAGGGTGACCTGGGCACCTGGGTTCCCTCCTCAACAACTGCTCAGGCTGGGCACTTGGCATCACTTGTCCTCACACAGACACATGATTTTGGGGGTCCCCACTGGAGAACCTCAATGTGGCACATGGAAGTGAGAACATGCAATGGGACATGGGAACTGCTCAGCTGCAGAAGGCAGCGAGCATCCCTACTGCTCTAACACCCCGGTTTGGGTGATGCTCCTTCCTGTCCATACAACATCCCAGTGAGCTCTAAAACCCTCTGGGAAAAGCCCCTGGGTACCAGGAGTGAGGTGGGGCAGGGATTTCAAGGCCAGGTCAAAACTGCCACGATCCCTCTCACATGCACAGGATTGCTTCCCCCACCCCAAAACAAGATGCTCTTTAGCTCTGGCACCCACCATCACCTGACCCCAGCCTCCTTGGGCCATGCATGTCCTGAGCAGACAAACGCTGCCATCCAGCCCCCAAGGTGACCTGCCCAGTGTCACCCAGTGGTGAGACCCCTGGGATGCTCCAACCTCTAAGTGCAAGACCCTCAGTGGCTCATCCCCATCCCCGCCAAACCCCACCACCTCCTTTTGTCCCTCCTGTCCCCGTGGCTTTATCTCCATAAGCCGATTGCCGGCGCTGCTGCCGGTGCGGGGCCGCGCGCGGTGAAGGTCCGTGGTGCAGGTGAAGCGGCGGCACTTCACGGGAGCCTGTCTGTGAGGATTAAAGGGAATTACAGCCACTGCTTAACCAGCCAGAGCAAGGCAGGAGCCGAGGTGCCACCTGAGAGCAGTCCCCAACCAAGAGCATCCTCCCCAGGGCTCCCTGTTGAGGGAGAGGAGACGGGTCCCTTCATTCTCCATCTTACTCCTAACTTTGGCGGGTCTGGTCCAAACCTTCCCTAAACACAAGCAGGAGATGCCCATGGGGTGTTTTCCTTCATAAGAAGGATGTGGAGCTGTTGGAGCAAGCCTGAAGGAGCTGTATAAACCCTTCTGACTTGATTGCATGGTCCTTTCTAGGCTTAAAACCTACCCGGCAAGATATATCCCAAGGTATATCCATTATATATATATACATATATATATATATGTATATAAAACCTACCAACCAAGGTATATCTGTGCCTTGGATGGTGCGGGGGAGATGGAAGCTGCTGGAAATGGGTGGGAGGCCTCAGGGCCAGATCCAGGCTCTCTCCTGCTACATTTCCCACCATGGATTAACCCCCCACCCTGGTTTTCTCTCCCTAGTTATAGCCAGGAAAGGTTTCCACACAGTCTCTGTGCTCTGGCTCCTAATTACAATGCAGAGTGTGCAAAATACAGGTCACCCGGCGCTATTATTACACACCTGGATGGTTTCCATTAGTTAAGGAGGGGAAATAAAGGGAATTTGTGGAAGGAGACGTGCAACACGGGAGCCTGGAGCGATGGAGGTAAAAATACCCCGCACGGGTGAATCATGGGCACTTGGCAAAGCGTAGTCAGCACCAGGACACAGAGCAGATGGGCTCCAAAGATGGGTTAGTGGCACGTCCCCATCTGTGCTGGCTCCATGCGTGATGCCACGGGCCTCCCAGATGGGGATAATGGGGTATTTGGGGTGTCTTTGTGTGCACAGTGGAGGAGAAGCACAGGCTGAGCAGTGGGTGTTGTGCCAAAGCCAGTGGGTGAGTGAGATGCTCTCCCCAACAGTGCATAAATACCCATCAGCCGGAGCAGAGGGAGACCCTGCTCCCACCAGCATCACATAGGGAGCTAATCATAGGCTTCATACTGCAACACCAGGACCCTTCAGAACCCTCTTTTGCACCCAGATGAACACCCAGGAGAAGCATTTGGGTTCACAGGGCTCCCAGGAGCCTCTTTACACCCTTCCTCACCCTTCCCAAGCAACACAAGGCCAGCTCTAGCTCCTGCTTTGGGCTGGATCTCCATAGCTCAAATAAGAAAATGGGGGTATTATTTCTTTGTCCCCCAATTCTCTGCCCTGAAGCCTCATTTCAGTCGGGCACGTTGAAACGCTCCCTCCAGCCAAGCGGCAGCTTGTTCCCTGCCTGCTCAGATAACAGCCCTTTGCTAACAATGAAAAGGCAAGGAAAAGAGCAATTACCCTTTTCAAAAGCCAGCCAAGCGCAGCCCCAGCCCTCCCACCCATCCACCAGGCTGGGCTGGTCCTAGCACTGAGATGCAGGCAGGGACCAGCAGCGTAGATTTGGTCCCCATGACCTGGCAGATCCCCTCCTTTACCAGGGAAAAACCCTTCCCTGCAGAGGGGGAAAGGCTTTGGGATGCTCGTGGAGCCGTATCCTGGGTCCTTTGATGGTGAGAAGGGGATCACAGTGTTTTAGCTCATGTCCCCTCCTTAATTTTCGGTGGAATAGGGAGGACAATGCTTAATTGTGCTGTGGGAGGAAAAGAATGATCTCACAGCTGCTTGTGGAAGGAAAGGTTTGGGCTAGAAACGCCTCTGTGCCAAGAGAAATCACCCACCGACAGATGTGGGACACAGGAACCAGCCGCACCACACCTCAAATCTCTTTTCCATGAGGTTTCCCATGGGGAGCAGCCAGGCCCAGCCCTCCCCAGGACCGGCAGAGATGGGATGAGCTCAGCACGGTTATCTGGGGACACAGGGACACAGCCCAGGACCATGAGCCAGACTGAAAACCTCTTCTGCTTTCAGGCACATGATGCTCTGTCCCAGCCAGAGTGACTCAGGAGGCAGAAATCCCCCTTATCCAAGGCCACCATCATGTCTCCTCCTTCCACGGGCCACCACCAGGTCACTCCCTCCATGGAGAACACCACCATGGAGTGAGTTGTGCCTTTGTGGGTGATATTGGCACAGGTCAGATGTACCAGAACTATTTTCTCCCTCCCTAAAGAGGTAAAGGAGAAACCTGGACTCCCCCAAATAGCCCCTTGGGGAGCATGGGCTGGCTTCGGTGAGCCAGGGTGCTGTCACCATGCCAAGGGATGCTCCACTGAAACCACAGGAGAGGCAGCTGCAGGAATAAAAAGCCTTTTAATGACCACAAAAAGCAATTGTGGGATTTTTTAATCTTATTTTGTTTTTCAAACGCCACTTCATTTCCCAGGATTGGTTTAATTGTGGCCATTAAGGTGGCGAGGGGAATGCTGAGCCTCTGAGGATGGGCTGGGGTGAGGAGAGGATGGCTATAGGGGCAGATCTCAGCCCCTTTGCTCTTAAAGGGAGGATTCTCCAGCCCTACAAACCATCCCCTTCTCCCACCTCCTCTCCCTCCCATCCGTTGCCTCAGTTTCCCTATTCGCAGCATCATTTTAGGGATGCTGGAAGCATCCATGAAAGTGGCAACAAATGCATGAAAAAACAGGAAGGTTGTGGCGATGCTTCATTCCTGCCATGTTTAAGTGGCACGGGAAGGAGAAAAGCTATTGCTATCCTGATGCCATGAAACCCATCACCTACCTGCCCCTAAAACTGCTGCAGTTCAGTTCTTGGAGCTGTCTTGCCCCTCCCAATCCCTTCTCACATTGAGCCACAGTTAATGAACCTCCTAATAATGATTAATTGGGAATATATTAAAGCCTCTTGCAGGCAGCTGGAGATTAATATCGACTCCTCCTCCCCACCAGCACGTCCCCCAAACCACTGATGAGAAAACGAAGGACCCCTTTTCCCACGCAGCCCTTTTCCTTATGGCATTTAATTAGGAATAACGAATCAAGGGTGGCGCGTTGCTGACCGCTAGGCTGGGGTGTTTGCAAGCTGGTGTGTGCTCAGTGGAAGGAGTTGCTGCCCACCTTCCCTGTAGTTGTCATGGAAATTGTAATGGATGTTGATTAAGATGCTGTGCTTGCCAAATGCAAACGTGCCGCAATCTCCAGAGGGACTCCAGCCTGGAGGAGATTAGCTGGAGTAATCCAGAGCTGGGTTAAAGGGGAAGCATTGGAGGGAGACCCAGCCCTTTGATGGGGATGGAGAGAGAAGAGAGATGCTCCATCTCATCCCAGACAAGCTTCATGCTTCACAAATGCAGCTTCAATGGGATTTTCCTGCCTTATCACTAAGAGGAACTAAAAAACCCCAAAACATCAGGAAGCAGGGAGCTGGGTTGGGATCCTCCAGGAACTGCTGCCCCAATTGCCCGGTGCAGGCAGGGATGGAGCTCAGCATCCATCCCAGGAGCAGGGGGATGTGCTGGTTGGAGCAGGAGGCAAGCCCAAAGCTTCATCCCAAAACCACAGACCCACGAGCATCCGCTGCTCACGCCAGAGGTGGAAACAGGACTGGACACAGGCACAGGGCCCCAGCACCACTGGGATGAGCCGATGGAGGGTGAGGTGCTGCTCGGAGCCGCCTGAGCCCGCAATCATGCAAGCGGCCAGAAATAGACCCTATTTCCATATGTAGGACGGAGCCCGCCACGCCAGCGCGGCCACGACCTACTTTCCCGCATCCTGGTGGGATGTGGGTGCATTCCACGGCTGTGGCAGGCTCGGCTCAGCCCCCCCAGAGCAGCCCACCCCCTCGGGAAGAGCAGAAATAGGCTGGGAGTCCCGCTTTTGACGCAAACCCCGGGTTTTGCACCCAAACTGGCAGCTCCTGGAGGATGCGGCGGCTGCTGGCACCTCCGGAGCACTGCCAGCATCGGGATCTATAGGAAGGGACTGATGGGCTTGGAGCTGCTGGTGGGTTTAACCACACGTTCATTGCAACTTGCTTTGGACCCTGAGCAAGCTCAGGCCCCGCTTCCCACACGTGTCACATGCTGGGGCTCAGCTCCTCACATCTCCATCTCCTGCTCCTCGCTGCCACTCCAGAGCCCACCAGCACAAGGCTCTTCCAACACAGAGCACATGGTACAGAGACCCCCACGCACCCTGCACATGCTATTTTTGAGTTCATAAGCCTTTTTGCACCACTGAGCATAACACAAGAAGCTTTTACCGGTGCCTCTGGGATGCTCCTTCCCTTAAGGACTGCACTAACTAATTGGTTTCTGTACAAACACGGCTTTTTCCATCGAGTTAACACAAGAAAAACCAAACATAATCCATTGCTGCTGAGCATCTTCCTGCTCACAGGCATTCCAGCAGTGTTTGCTTGCAAGTTGGAATTGGGGATGGCACCAGGGAGTTCCCAAGGGGAGGAATGCCGATACTTATTTCACAGCCTGTTGTTTCGCCCAGCCTGGGCAGCGCTCAGCAAATACCCAGGCAGGAAGGAGGGTTCTGCTCCATCTTTCCCACAGTAGTAAAGATTAAAAGCAGCTTTAGGTTTCTAGTGGAAATAGCCCTTCCTGACATGTTCTGTGTTATTTGTTCAGAGCTATTCAGGGCTTCCAGCCTCTGCCACTGGAGAAAAACTTATTATTGTAGAGTGAAAATAAAACCTCAGCCAGCTCTCGGATATAGTCCTGGAAGCAGGTGAGGAACAACCAGCCAATGCAAGAGCGGGTTTCACTGCATCTGAGGCCTCTTGTTCCATCCAGAGCAGTTTGCTTTAGTGCCCAACGGCTGGAAACATGAGGTAAAGAGACAAAAGGAAAGAGATAAGTGTTCTGCCCAGCCAGGGAGGGTTGAGAGGGGAAGAATTGCAGAACCATAGAATGACTTGGGTTGGAAGGGACCTTAAAGCTCAGCTAGTTCCAACCCCCTGCCGTGGGCAGAGACAACTTCCACTAGAGCAGGTTGCTCAAAAGAAAGAAGAGAAACCTCTTTCTTCTAATGGTGGGTAGTCAGTGCGCTGCCAAACAGAGCAGCATGCCCAGAGCAGGACTGTCAATTGTACCAGCATCCCTGTGCAGTGATGGGTACCAGTATCCCTGGGGGCGACTGTCAAACATACTAGCATTCCATGGCAAACTACCCAATGACACCCAGGACCCAGCCTCACCCTTTCAAGCTCTGCAACTTCTCACCCACAACCCAAAAGCCATCAAGAAAAATAAAGCAGGGAGAGCTCCATCCCAGAGGATGCCAGCAGGAGAAGCCATGAGGCTTGTTTCACCCCATGCCCAGCTTATCCCCTGTGGAGATGTTTCTGGCATCAATACAGAGCAAGGAAGAACCTCTCCACACAGTGACCGTCTCCCACCACGCACCATGTTTTCCTCTAAACCTCAGCTCCACGAATCAAGGGATTCACCTTATGCTTGGAGAAGTATTTCCAGCTCTTAAGTCAGCAGGAAAGCTGGAAAATGAGACTCTGAGAAGCTCTCACAGCCCAGTGGGGGAAATAAATGGACCCAAACTTTCAATTTCACAAAAGAGGAAGATGTTTCGTTCTAGGTTTCACTGCTGGGGTGATGGCATCAGAAAGGCATGTCCTTGCAAAAGCAACCATAAAATCAAGCCATTTATTAGCCTGAAACACCAACTGCCACTTTGTTTTCAAGTCAAACCAGGCCACCTTCTCCTCACAACAGGTTCTTTTTATTATCCCCCTTTCCTACCCTCAGTGGAACCATCAGCTCCAGGAAAAGGTGGTTTTCCAGATCCCCCCCACCCCGCTGCAGCAGGACCCGCTGTGCCCCAGCACCCTCCTGGCCGGGTCACCCAGACCTGCTCTTCCTCCTCGGATTTCCCCTCTTGGGGTTTTCTTTCCTCTTTCTCCTACAAGCAAGGCTCAAGCCATGCTGTGCCCAGAGCCACCCATCTCGGGTGGGCAAACCCTTGGAGCCCTTTGCCATAACAAGCCCCACTCCCCAAAACCTTTGGTAATGCAAGATGCTGTGGTGATGCTGCAGCAGGCAGAGCCCCAGCCCATGCTCAGTGCTGGACCATAACCCCAGTAGAACCCCAACCTCCATCTTCCTGCCTCAAAGCAGCAGCTCTGGTCCTCAGCCAGGTTAAAACCTTTGCAGAAGGAAAGAAGGAGTCATGAAACTCCCAACGCACTGGTTTTTAGGCAGGGAAGTGCAAGGCTTGAGCAGATGGGCTTGACCCTTGAGCCCTGCTGCCCACTGGAGAAATGGGGATCGTTTTCCCCTGGAAGACACTGCATCAAAGTACCATTGAAATTCCCCTTACGGCAGGATTTGGCCTGTTTCTGTGGGAGCGGCTGTTTACCCTCACCTCCTACCCCATCCTCACCCCCACCACAGCCCGAGAAGGGGAAGGACCCATTCACACACCATAAATCCCTCCGCACTTGGGGAAGTTCAAGCTCGGAGCTTCCTTAATTAACAACATGCAGAGACATTCAGACAGCACCGACCCTGCTCCAGCACCGCTGCAAACACCAGAAAGAAGAAGGAACCCAGTTAACTTCTTGGTGCCCTTTCATTTTAAGTCAAGACTTTCGACAAAGGCCTGTAGGGACAGGACAAGGGGGAATGGCTTTAACCTGCCAGAGGGGAGATTGAGATGAGCTCTGAGGCAGAAGCTCTTCCCTGTGAGGGTGCTGAGGCGCTGGCACAGGGTGCCCAGAGAAGCTGTGGCTGCCCCATCCCTGGCAGTGTTCAAGGCCAGGTTGGACACAGGGGCTTGGAGCAACCTGCTCTAGTGGAAGGTGTCCCTGCCCGTGGCAGGGGCTGGAGATGGATGAGGTTTGGTTCTCCTGATTATGGGAGGGGGGTTAGACCTTGTCCCATCCTCCAGACCCACACTGGTGGGAGAGCAGAAGGTGGGGAGCCTACAGCCCCAGCCAAGGATGGGAAGCACTCGGAAAAGAGCTGGAATAACACACAAAGTGTGTTGTTGGGTTGGTGATCTTTTTTTCCCCTCTAATTGTTCCGGCTGTTTTAACAGACAGACTTTTCCTTGACAATTTTCAGGGGCTATAAATGTTTTATGTTCCTTTCCTCTACGCTCAGACAGCAATTTCTACTGATGCTCAGCGTAAGCAAGACCTGGAACAGAGCAACTCAGTGCTGCCAGGGTGTAAAAGGACCAGGACACTGGCCTCAGGGAGAGCATCCAGTCCCATATCCACATGGAATGTCATCATCCTCCCCCATTGTGTCATCTCCTTCCCCGCCATTCCTAGAAGGGGATCCCACCACCCATGCAAGATAAGATGCCTTTCCACTGCAGAAAACTATAGATAGTGCCTAAACCCTTTGGGAGCTTTGCTGCTCTCTGAGATATTTATAGCTGCAGGCAAACTGATTGCACTCACTGGCAGCAGCTGGAATTGCACCGGGAGAGGTGGGATCCAGCCCATGCCTGCAGCAGGGGAGTGGGTGCTGGGTGAGCATCAGATTGGCCCCAAAACCACTGGTCCCCTGCACTGCTGGGGAGAGATTCAGAATCACAGAATCAGAATCACAGAATCCCAGAGGGGTTTGGGCTGGAAGGGAGCTTAAAGCTCATCCAGCTCCAACCCCTGCCACGGGCAGGGACACTTTCCACTAGAGCAGGTTGCTCCAAGCCCCTGTGTCCAACCTGGCCTTGAACACTGCCAGGGATGGGGCAGCCACAGCTTCTCTGGGAAAAGTCTGTGCCAGCGCCTCAGCACCCTCACAGGGAAGAGCTTCTGCCTCAGAGCTCATCTCAATCTCCCCTCTGGCAGGTTAAAGCCATTCCCCTTGGCCTGTCCCTACAGTATCTGATGCGGAGTCCCTCTCCGGCACCCAATTTGGAGGGTTTAGGCCAAATCTGGAGCAAAGAGGACAAGCCACAGAGCTGAGGCTCCTATCCAAAAACCCAGGCACTCAACCCAACCCACATCACCAAAAGCATTTCCCATGGGATGGGAAACTCGCCCCACACGGCCCCTCACCTGCTCTGAGCATCCAAAGCAGAGCAAGAGGGAGGAAATGGTCCCTTCTCCCCAAACCCTGGCCCCAGCCCTGCTCCTCTCACACTGCTGGGGGAGGGCCCAGCCTAATTGCTGGCAGCTTGTCCTGCTCACGTCCTGGCTTTAATACAGCCCATCAGGCAGAAGGCTCTGGCTGGAGGAAGGAAAATAAGGGGGGAGTGGGATAGGGAGGGGGATGTGGCTTCCATTTCCTGAGCCAGGGATGCAAAACCCCACTGGCATGAGGATGGGATGAGGGGCAGGTTGGGAGCATGGTGGCTTTGCCCTCCAATCTTGCCCCATGGAAAGCAACGGATCCCTTCCCTGTTGCAGCATTATGAAGCTGCCCGGCATTGATTCAGTCATGCTTTTCATGCAGGGGTTACAGCACTGGGATGCACAGCCCTTGGGAATTGCTGTAGATGCATTCTTTGCTCCCACTGGAGCTGACAAGAGCCAACGGGGGAATTTGGAGCTGGGTCACAAGGAAAAACCCACATTTGGGTTCCTGGGACCCTCTCCTGTACCACTGGGTGCTTTACAGCCAGGATGGCTCCAGCCACATCCTCAGCATCACACCAGGCTGGTGGGACCAGCAGCCAAAAAGCTCCTTGGAAAAGAAACAACACAAAACCAAACCAGAAACACTCATTTTACCAAATATTGTGTCGGTCACACAGAGGAGCCCTCGGGGCTCATCCCCCCCAGTCCCTTTCCTGGTCCTTTTAGCTCAGCACAAAACCCAAGTGCCCAAGGGCTAGAAGGGAGCACCCTGAGGAGATAGCCCCAAAAAGTCACTATTTTGACCCGAAGCCTCTCTCCCCTCTGGTGGGAGGGAGGCAGGACACGAAGCTATTGCTTCCTTCAGACCCTGCCTGTTGCCTTCCCTTTACAGCTAATATAATTCCAATTTCCTCTTGGATCAGAGCATGTTTGAAGCTGGATTGCTGCATGCAGAGCCCAGCAAGGCTTCTTCATCCCCTTCTCCTCATATCAACCAAAAATGCCCACTTTGCAGCCTGTTTGTGGGTCTTGTTTCAGATGCTACAGACACAGCTTGAGGTTGGTTGTCTCCAAAGCGAGCCCAAACTTTGGTAAACAGAAACAACCCATCACAGAGGCTGGGAACTGCATCCGGGCAGCTCCACTCACCAGAACATCCCAGCCCAGGGCAGCTCCAGCATCTCCAGTGGGTACCCAGAGAGCCTGGTGGGATGGTGATGCCCCACAGCCACTAAACCCAGCACAGGAGCCTATTTCATCCCAGCTCATTCCACTTGATGCCTCTGGTTGAATCAGGTCCTCATTCAACACCCTGATTTCCCCATCAGCAAATATATAGCAGCACACTCCCTAATTAACATCAGGCTAATTAACACCAGGATCCGCCCTGCCCAGGTTTGCATGGGATGGTTGTGATCACCCTTTGATGGATGCAACAGCAGCACAGGATATGACCTGTGCACACTGGCAGGGCACCCACTTGTAACCACTGATGGCTAATTAGGGCTTAATTAGTGCTCATCGGTGCTGTGGGAGTAGAATGAGTGGATGCTCCAGGTTGCAGCCTGCTGGCACCAAGCAGACTGCCCGGGCTGGGGTGCACTGAGCTCATCAGGCCTCAGGAGTTGGGGATCGCCCTGCAAATCTGGCTTCTATAGACTGTATTATTTAGATCTTAGGCAGAAGTTCTTCCCTGTGAGGGTGCTGAGGCGCTGGCACAGGGTGCCCAGAGAAGCTGTGGCTGCCCCATCCCTGGCAGTGTTCAAGGCCAGGTTGGACACAGGGGCTTGGAGCAACCTGCTCTAGTGGAAGGTGTCCCTGCCCGTGGCAGCGGGTTGGAGCTGGGTGAGTTTAAGGTCCCTTCCAACACAAACCAATCTGACTCTATGATTTATCCTGGAGGAGGTGGTGCCAAAGGGAGCAGTGATGCCAGCTGAGGACCAAAGCACCCCAAAGCCATGGATGGGGACACTCAGATGTGTCTCCCAGCACCTCCAAAAAAGGGAAGCTCTCACTCGGAGCAGCTCCCACCAGAGCTGCATAAAACCATCCCGGTTCATCAACAAATACCTGGCAGCTCCGGGTTTTTCCACTGGGCCAGAGCCAGGACATCGGGGAGGTTTAAGTGCCAGCCCCTTCCTCCTCCCCATGCTCTCCATAAGCATCTCCTCCTGTGACACTCAGCTCTGGCTCTTAAACACTGTCACCAATGGCAGGAGATTCCCACGACACCCTCACCTCACACAGAGCAAATACACATGGAATCATGTATGAAGGAGAAGGAAAATTAAAGGCTGGATGATGCTACTCGCCAAAAAGCTTCCAAACTGGGAGGAAAAACTGCATTATTCCAGCTTCCTCTGATTAATCTTCATGGAGTGCATGGCAGAGGTTTCCCAGTGGCAGCACTGGATGCAACAGATATCGCCAGGACGGAAAACACCTAGAAAGGTTGTTAGGAGCCCACCGGACCCAAAATTGCCTTAAATGAGCTGGAAATGGTGGACTGACACCTAGGGTGGGGTAGTAAAGCTCTTTGTGTGATCTGTGCCAGCACCGCTCACTGCCTCTGCAGGGAAAACTGCTCTGGGGTGGGAGAGAAACACAGGAGCTTCTGTTCAGATCCAGCTTCCCTTGCAGAAAATACAAAATAAATCAGATTTTTTTTAAGAAAATGCTCATTTTGGACCCAAACTCCCACTCCCTTCCCCCAAAACACAGCCCTGGGATGTATTTTTGACATCGCTAACACGAGCATCACTTGCACACCGCGCCAAACCCGTGCTTGGGACCACACGCTCTTTCTCAGCAGCTCAATAGAGCCCGACCAACGCGGCTCATGGAGCTTCATTCCCCTCCTCCTCCTCTGGAAAACAGCATTTTTTGGCAAATGAACTGTTTTGCCAACAAGTTGTGCTCCTGCGACGCGACACTTCCCCCCAGCTCCAGCATCCTCTGCCCCAATGGGCCCCACATTGGGGCTGCAGCCATGGGGACATGTGCTTGGGCTCCCCCAGGTTGAGTTTTTCCCCCTTTTCTTGCTCCAACAGCCCCTGTTTTGCCGCTGGCCAGGCAGGAGCAGCAGCCCCGAGGTTGTTGCTGTTATTTTTATCTTGAAATAAATAGTTTGAGCCGCGGCCAAGCTGCTCCGAGGGAGGGAGATGCTTCGCATCGTGGCCACAGAGATGTAAACACACGCCTGGGCAGGAGCAGAACAAACAGAGCCAGGCCCAAGAGAGATGAAATGGCCTCTTCTGGGATGCTGAGGTGGAAAAGGGGGATGCGAGGTTCGGGAAGCATCACTCCCAGGGTGGGGAGCGCAGTGGTACCCATCGTGGTTCACCCTCAAATCAATGCCGTCCCCCCCATCTGCTCAGTGCGTCGCATGCACTGCCCCAGCGGGGCTCAGGAGTGGTTTAGCCAGGACCAGAGTGAACTTTTACAGTCATTTTTAGTGAAAAGCCTTGAAAGAACCAGCTCTAAAGATGCTTCCACCTTCCCAAGAGCAAACAGGAGCATCCCTGTGCCACCCATACAACACCAGCTCCATCCCACTCCTTCCCCACCACAGCAAGACCCAAAAAAAGCACATTTTGGGGAAGGCAGGTGCTGCAACCAGGCTCAGCTCCTCTGCCTGGATCCGGCCACATCCATCCCCCTGCCTTGGCTTCCAGCAGCTCCCATCCTGCCCTGCGGGGCTGGGCACAAAGAGGGGCCTTTGCCCCGCACTCTGCTTATGAAGGTCACGAAATGCTCAGGAGCTTTGCACGAGAAACCCAACATAAATGTCAAGTGAATTAACTGGGAAGGATGCCTGCGTGGCCACAAAAGCTCCCTGTTCCCTCCCTGCCACCTCTGCTTGTGAAAGGCCTGGGGAGGCAAAGGACCACTGGGTGCTCCCCATGGGAATTATTCCCCCCCGCCCCCCATAAAGCATCGCATCAAGGGAACAGGGAAAAGCACAAAGTGAGGATGGAAAAGCTGGGAAATCCTCTCCAGCAGCCGCTGCTCCTCCCTCCACACACACGTGTTGTGTCTCCAGGGACATGGCTGGGGAGGGGCGAGCATCTTCTGCTGGGGCCGGGGTGGAAAACAGCAGCACGGCCCCTTTCTGCCCATGAGAGGCTCAGTGGCATCACCTATTCTGCAGGATCAATCCTTCTGCAGCAACAGGAGCCTTGTGCAGGCATTAACCAGAGCGGAGAGGATGCTGAGGGCCACAGCTCCAGCGAAGGTACCCACCAGCACCCAGGGGGATGCCAAACCACGTGCTGAAGGGGGTTTCTCCCCTAGAATAACTGCTCCCCATCTCCTGAGCGCTGAGGCTTGGTTTGCAGAGATGCTGAGTGATGGGGTCACACATCAAGGAGCGGAAGAAAAGCAAAGAACCCACCCGGAGCAGCACAGGGTGTGAGGATGCGCTCGGACCTGGCATCCCTGCCCTGCTCCAAGCACAGGGAAAGCTCAGTGGGATGAGGACCCTGGTACAGAGCTAACACCCTGACCTAAAACTCTTCTAAAGCCTTCGAAGGCTCAGGAAGGGAATGGCTCCCGTGTCCCAGCGCACAGCCCTGCACTGGGGGCCCCGTTTGGTACCCGGCTCACGTTGTGCCGGGACCGGCATTCCCCCGGCCTGGCTGCTGTATCCCAGGGCTGCCGCGCGTCTCCCGGATGCTCTTCCAAGGGGAAAAGGAGCTTTAGAGACACTTGGGGATTTAACCTCCACTTTGCCCACACCCAGGGACAGGAGGAGCCAGTGGATAGAGAACCTCAAGATGCTCAGGGACCATTTGCCTCTTGCTCATAAGGGGAAGGAGCTGGTGCTGAGCATGGCTGGATGGGGAGAGCTGGGATGTGCCTACAGGCAGGGCTGGGTCACACCACCACATTGCACCAGGGAGCTCAAATCCAACGACCCTGGGAGCCAGGCTGAGTCCCAGCAAGCTCATTACACAGCACACAAGGTCACAGCAGCCCCCAAAGAAGCCACGAACCTCCAAAGGGAAGGATGCCCCATGGCCCTGGTGCCAGGCTGGACACCGGGAGCTGCTGAGCCCGGACCAGCAGCAAATGTGGGAACAAATGTGGCCCTGCAAAGCACCAGGGCCCTGTGTCACCACCGGGATGCTGAAACCCCAACTCTTCCATAGGAAGACGCTTCACCCAAACCTCTGTGGGGCTGTGGGGCATCTGTGGGTCCAGCATTCCCCTTCATCCCTCTGGATGGAGCCAAGGGTGGATGTTGAGGGATTGCAAGGAGCAGGGGATGCCAGACCACATCCACCCTCGCCCTGTGGAAACACATCCAGGACTGCATCAGAATCACCTCCCAATTCCCTACCAAGAGGAGCAGGATGAGGCCGGCCCTGGTGCAGAACCAGGCAAAGCCCCGGCAGGGGCAGGGACATGAGCAGCCGGGAACCATGGAAAGGTTACAGCTAATCGACGCTCTCAGTAATTAAGGTGACGAGTTGATCCCTAATTAAGGTCACGGCTCGGCCAGCAGCCGGGGCTGAGGTGACGTGTCCATCCCCGGCATCCCGAGGGATGTGGGGTCCCCACACTGGGGTCACACCAGGCTGGCCTGATGCACCCGCTCCCCTGGCACCCAGTGCATGGGCCACCCTCGAGGATTAAAGCTCATCAGCCCCCTGCACTTAATGAATGTGCACCTAATTAACATGGGCAGTGCTGCCTGCTCTGCCTGTGCTGTCCCCAACCAGACCCCAGACACCACTTGGTCACCAGCATCCCCACCAAGGCCCTGCGTGAAGGAGGAGGAAGAGGAGGAGGAAGGAGTGACCCCGCTGGCCTGTGGGGTGAGGAGCAGCCAGCTCTCCCAGCAGCACAGAACACAGCCTGCTCTTGGATTCTCGAGTGTCTAGTAAGGGGTTGAGCTCACCCCCCGCCATGAGAACAACTGATGCAGGGGCTCCTCTCCACTAAACTGCCTGGATCGCCAACCAGGTCCAGACCTCATCCTCTCAGAGTGGTCCGTAGCCAGCTCCAAAGGGATGAGGCAGGAGATGGGGTCAGCAGGGATGGGCAGGATGAGCTCCCGAGTGTTAACAGCCCTGGGAATCCCGGACAAACCCAAACCTACGTGTCCATGACACTGTTGGGAAAACCCACTGCCAGGAGCGGGAGAGGCAGCTCCTGTCCCATGGAGCACACAAGGGTTAAAGGGACCCATTCTCATGGGACTGATCCCAGCTTCCCCAAAGCAGGGCCAAGAGGGGTCGCAGGCATCAGACATGAAAGGGAAGCGCTGAGTTCCCAGAGACTTGTTACAGTTCCCAAACGCTCCAGCAATCCCGGTCCCTGTGCTGATGCTGGGGACACAGCGTCCAGCCTCCACAGTGCAGAGTGGTTCTGCGGGTGCTGCTCCAGAGGAGGGCTCCCTGGCAGGACCAGGGTGTGCGTTACCCAGGTACAACTGCTCCAGGGGGTCCCCACATCCATCCCCCATCCCATTTGGGCATTCCCATAGCACGGCAGCCAGCTGGGATGCACCAGGTCGGTGCCAAGTCGCTGCTTCCCACCCTGGTGACCCCAGGGAGAAGCCAGAACTTTGTCCAACGAGACCAAGTGATCTAAAAGCTTCAGTGAAGAGGCCTCGGTCCCCTCCAGGTGGGGATGCCCGATGTCCCGTGGAGCATCCCTCCCGGGGGAAAGCGGCCTCTCCTCTCCCTCAGGCCCCTGTGGTCCCCAGGAGCATCCCAGCATCCCACCACCTCCCACCCTGGCATTTAACAAGCCCATAACCTTTCCTGCTGGATTATCCTCAACAACTGCCACCGCCTGTGGCACCATCCACTAACCAGCAACTAGAATTCCCCAAGTGGGGAAGGGATAAAATGGGGGGAGTGAGCATCCAAATAGCCCACCCCATGTCCACCACGGGTGCTGGGGACATCGGCACAGCCCCACTCACCTCTCACCACTGCGGGTACCCAGGGATGAGGGGGAGCTGCCAGTGGATCTCGGGCTTCCCCGGATCGATAGCAAAGAGGAATATTGGAATATTGGGGTGCATAAACCACCCTTTGATCCCCTTCATGAGCGGCATCGCTGGGAGCCTGATCCCTGCTCGGGCGAGTGATTCACACACTTCATGTTCCACAGCCCCTCAGCAGCCTCCTTGGAAGCACCGAAGCTGCATCTGCCTCTTTGGGAAGGACTGGACTAGCGGCTGCCAGGAAAGCCGGGATCACCCCACAGCAACGGGGGTGCCAGCTCACAGCACCCCCAAACCAGACCCCCAGGAGGGTGAGGAAGAGCTCTGGGTCACTGAATGCAGCTGGTCACCCACTGGTGAGCAGCCAGGCCCTGGGAATTGTACTGCTCTTGCAGAGAGGAAGAGGAGGCAGCCTGCCTCTCCCCACCCCGAGCTCTCCCATTCCCCTCTGGTTGCATGGTGAAGGCATCTTCTTTTCCTCCTCCTCTGGGATCCTTCCCATAGAGCAGCACCCAGCACCCTGCAAAGCCACCCTGGGTACCCCAAAGGCTGCCATGAAGAGGGAGGGCAGGCAGGGTGCAGGCAGGGTGCAGGCAGGGTGCAGGCAGGGTGCAGGCAGGGGGCTCCCATGGAGGGTTTCCCCATTGTGCCCGCGATGGGGAGCAACAGTTTTGGAAGTGCCACAAGAAGCCGCAGATGTTTTCCTCCTGGAGACACAGAAATCCCCATCCATGAGCAGAGCCGGGAAAACCTCCCGGGAAGAACCCGAGCAGAGAGGAGCTGCGCAGGCAAAGGGAGCTGCAGGCAGGGCTGACACCTACCCCTGCCCATCCACAGGGGCTGGAGCTGCGAGAGAGATTCCCGGGGGCAGGAATGGGGGGGGGAGAACCCCCCTCCCAAGTTTCTTGTGTCACTGAAGAGCGGGAGCGGGATGTTCCCTCTCTCCCTTCTCCCGGGGTTATTCTTAAGGCGCATCCCTACGACCTTCAGACAGCCCCTGTCTGCCCCCTGCCCCAGCGCTGCGGGGAAGGGGACACGGGGGGAGGGCGGGGGGGAGCGGTTTTGGGGGTGCTCTGCGGGCAGCAGAGTGCGGGGCAAAGGGGGGGCACCCCCCGAGGGGGGCAGTGAGGTGCCTGAGCACCCCTAGGGCACACAACACGGTGGCGGCTCCGGGATCCACCCCCCACCCAGCACCGGGTGCGGGTCCCAGGGCAGGGCCCCCCCGTCCCCGCACGCTGCCGCTTCCAGACCCCGCCGGCTCCACGCACGACACCGGTGCCGGCCGCGGCACCACGGTCCGGCCCCAGCCCCAGAGCCCAGCACCGGTCCCGGTCCGACCACGGTGCCCGCCGCACCCCTCAGCCGCCCCTCCCGCTGCCGGTCCCCGCACGATGCCGATGCCGGTCCCACCCGCCCCAAGCCCGGTGCCGTTCCTCTCGGACCCCCCACCCGGGGCCAGCCCATGCACGATGCCGGTGCCAGCCGCAGCCCTCCGCCCGCTGCCGGTACCTCGATACCCCGCGCCGGGGCCACTCCGTGCGCGGCGCCGGTCCGCACACGATGCCGATCCCACCCTCCTCAGCCGATGCCGGCTCCCTGGTACCCCCGCTCGGTGCCGGTACCGCTCGCACCCCCCACCCAATGCCGGTCTCAGCCTCATCCCGTTGCGGTGCCCGATACCGCTCACACCCCCCACCCGATGCCGTTCGCCTTCCAAGCCTGGTGCCGGTCGCAGCCCCATCCCCATCCCGTTGCGGTGCCCGGTACCGGTCGCACCCCCCACACCCGATGCCCGGTCTCAGCCCCATCCCGTTGCGGTGCCCGGTGCCGGCGGCACTCACCAGCGCGGCGCGGGCGCTCAGCAGCAGCAGCAGCAGCAGCACCGCGGGGCTCCGCAGCCCCCGGGGCGCCGGCGGCGGCTCCTCCGCGGGCATCTTCCTGCCGCAAGGACGCTGCCGGCGGCTGCAGCGGCGGGAGCGGCGGGGGGCGGGGACGCGCCTTTGTTGCCGCCGCCCGCGGGAGGCGGGGGGGGGATGGAGGTGGGGTGGGGGGGGATGTGGGGGGGGGGGATGGGGGGTGCGGGACGCGCCGCCTCCCCCCCGCAACCCCCCCCCCTCCGCGCCGCCGCCCCGCAGGAAGCGCCGGGTCCGGCCCCAAACGGGGGGGAGCGGGATGAGGGGGGTATAAAGGGGGGGTCTGGGGTAGATGGGGGGATAAAGGGGGAGATGGGGCGGTGCTGGGGGAGGTAAAGGAGGGGACAGGATGGGGGGGGCGAATATAGGTGGGGGGCCGGATCCTGGGGTAGATGGGGGGGTTCAGGGGTAAATGGGGTGGTTCTGAGGCAATGGGGGGACTCAGAGACAGGAGTGGATGGGGGACACCCTGGGGGGCATAGAGAGGCAGACTGGGGGGACCCAGGAGTAGATAGGAGAAGGAGTGGATGGGGGGAACCGTGGGGTACCTATGGGGGGACCCTGGGGCTGATAGGGTGCACTGGGTGGATGGGAGGGGACTGTAAGGAGGGGAGTGGGGCAGACTGGAGTGGGGCTGGGGCAGATGGGGGGTATCAGGGGTAGATAGGGTGGTGCTGAGGAAATGGGGGGGCTCAGGCACAACTGGGGGGACCAGGAGTAAGTGTGGGGGAGCCTGAGGTACATAAAGGGGGGATCTAGGGCATACTGGAGACCCAGGGGTAGATGGGATGCACTGGGGGAAGTAAAGGAGGGGACTGGGGCAGGCTGGGGGGGGTCCAGGGGTGGATGGGGTGGTGCTGAGGCAATGGGGGGACTCAGGGGCAGTTGGGGGGGGGGCAGGACTGGAGGAGGGGGGACTCAGGAGGATTTTGGGGGCTCAACAGGCAGATAGGGGTATCCTGGAGCATCACCTCAGGGCAGATGGGGGAGATGGGCCCGGGGATCCAGATGGGGGAGAGGGGCCCTGGGATCCACCTCCATGGTGGGACCCCCCCTGTCCCACTCCATGGCCCCTCGGTCACCCCTTGGCTGGATGTTGAGCCAGGGCCACCCCCAGGGTACAACAGATCCCCTGGGACCCACTGCCAGCGCGGGGCCAACCAGCCCCACAGCCCCTGCCTCAGTTTCCCCTTCCAAAACCAGAGGGAAACCAGTGGGCTCAGAGGACGGGGCCGTCCCCTGTGGTGACAGTGACTTCCACAAGGTGACCCTGCGGTGACCGTGGCCTTCGGTCACCCCGATGGGCCCAGGAGGCCGTAGCTGTGGGTGAGCTGGGAACAGACGGGGTGGGAACAGACGGGGTGGGATATAAACGAGTCGCTTCTCACATGTGCAATTCCTCCTAATGGCTTTCACACACTTGCTGTGAAAAGCCTAAAAATACACTCGGATCGGTATAAAAACCCTCATCTGAATGGAAAACATACCCCAGGAGGGGGACAAGGGGGGGTTATATAGCAGCAAGGCATGGTTAGGAGGGGACATCAGCTGAATGCCCTGTGAGGGTGCTGAGGCGCTGACACAGGGTGCCCAGAGAAGCTGTGGCTGCCCCATCCCTGGCAGTGTTCAAGGCCAGGTTGGACACAGGGGCTTGGAGCAACCTGCTCTAGTGGAAGGTGTCCCTGCCCGTGGCAGGGGTTGGAGCTGGATGAACTTTAAGGTCCCTTCAACCCAAACCAGGCTGGGATCCTATGGGATTCAGCTAAAACAGGAGCCCTTGGATGGGGAGAGCTGGGACACATCCCACATGAGCATCCTCCTGTTCCCCGCTTGCTGGGAAACTGGGAGCAACCACCCCTTTGGGGGTGCGAAACATGGCGGGGGGCTCTGCCTCGGGGTCCCCACCTCAGTCATTTCTCTCTATTTTAATTGCGCTGTTAATTAGCAGGATCCAAATTAACAATAACCATTAAATGCCAAAGTGCATTAATAGCATCAGCGGGAAGCTGGGGGGGGGGGGGGGGAACGGACAGAAACGGGGAGAGGCTTTGGGGGTGCAGAAAGGCAGCTTTGGGGGGGTCAGGTCTTGAGGGTCCCCGTTGCTGATGCCGATGCCGTTGTCGTTGCCGGGACTGCACCGCCCCGCTGTGGCCGCGGCCACCGCTGCAGGGGCTGGATGGAGCCCGGAGGACGGAGCCCGGAGCCCTGCGGGTCCCCATCGAGGGGGTGTCACCCGAGGCCAGGCATGGGCAATGGTGGGGGGGGGGCCTGGACACGAGAATCGGGGTTCCCGGGGGCTGCTGCCTCCGGGTCAGCTCCCCCCCACTGCGGCCACGCTGGGAGAGGGGGGTCCGGTTGTGTCAGGGCTTGGTGAGAGTGACGGATCCAGAGTGATGTGATGGATCCTGGGTGGCAGGAGGGACCCGGGCTGATGGGAGGGACCGTCCAACCCGGCGGAAAAGAGGTCAAAGCCCGAGTCAGCTCCTCTGTACATCGAATAAAGGGTGAGGAAGGAGGTGAGGACCACGGCTGGAGGCTGGTTCCACCCCGCACTAAGGTGACACACGGGTCCTGCGCAGCGGCACAGGGATGAAACACAGAGCTGGGGCTGCTCTGACACAGGGAATGAGGGGACAAAGGGACATGGTGTGGGCAGCTGGTGAGGACAACCCCGAGCCCAGCACCCCTCCTGGGCACAGAGCTTGGGGGCGCAGAAGTCCATGGGAACACGAGCTCGGTGCTTCGCTGCTTTCCTCACCCCTCCCGTGAACCAGGAACCATCACTGGGTGCTGCTGGAGCATCCCCTCCATGACTGCCCCGAGCAGCTCCCGGCTCCTCACACCCGGAGGGTGAAGAAGAGGATGAGGACAGGACTCAGCTGCAGTCAGAGCAGCAGACCAAACCAGGAGCAGATGAGAAGCACCAGAGCATCCTTCCCCTGCCCTGTTCTGCAAGTCACTGCACTTAAAGCAGGCAAGAGCTGGTTGTTCATCTCCAACTTGGAGACAGAGGATGGAGGCTGCGGGTGCTACGAGTTCATAGAGGCTCTGAGGAGAGACTTGCTCAGAGCGAGGGGGATCCAAAAAGCCAAAATAAGACCCTAGAATGGGTTCGAAGGGAGCTTAAAGCCCATCCAGTTCCAACCCCCTGCCACGGGCAGGGACACCTTCCACTAGAGCAGGTTGCTCCAAGCCCCTGTGTCCAACCTGGCCTTGAACACTGCCAGGGATGGGGCAGCCACAGCTTCTCTGGGCACCCTGTGCCAGCGCCTCAGCACCCTCACAGGGCAGAACCGCCTCCGAGTGAGGAAGCCCAGAGGCTCAGGGTGGAGGAACAGACACACGGGTCACTGTGCTCTTCATTCCCTACACGTACCCGGTGCTGCGGGTGGCTGTCCCGGGAAGGCTGCTCCTCAAAAAGAGGGGATAGCGGCGGGGATGTCGCTGTTGGAAGCAACCACGGAGCCAGATTCCAAAGTTCTGTATTTTTCAAAATAAAGATCACACGTTGTTTAGAGACAATCTACACAAGAGTTACAAAAAATAGTCGCCCAGGCATAAGCATACACAGGTTTGTTAATTATACACATATGGTTACAAGTGTGCTTGCAAAAAAGTTCATTGGAAATATACACAAGGCTCTGTAAATGTACACCGTGTAGTGTTACAAGTCTATATTCAAACAAGGAAAATTGACAGTATGTTACATTCACTTACAAGTAGACAAAATGCAAAATACAGTTCATCTTCTGTACAAAAAGGGGAGGTGATTCACACTTTACAAGGTGAAAAGGGGCTCTGATTGTAAGGAAAAACCAGGGGGAGCCGGAACTTCTGCACTTCTTGTTTCGTACTGTCACAAAAAGAAGCAAAAACATTACTTTGTAAGAGTCAAAAAAACCACTATTTGGAACTGAATTGGGGGGGGGGGGGGTTGTAGAACATTTAGAAAGGGTCGCTACCGTCCAACGAGGTGACAAAGAAAACCAAGCATTTCTTTTTACTCTTTTTGCTTTTCAACATGAACTAGGCTGTATAAAGAGAACATTTCCTTCCAAAGAAAAAATTTACTTCTGGTTGAAATTACAATTTACAATATACAACACTATATGCTACGACCATAAAAGGTGTGAATATACACTGAAATGCACAGGTTTTTGCTAATTCTTTTTTTTTTCTTGTTTTCTTACCAAAAAACGGGTTTTATGTCGATTCAAACTTCTCCACATTTACATTACAGAGGTTTACAAATGTACAATTGTACAGTCAGAAGTATGTTCCACTACTAGGGTACATTATAGATACAGATCAGACATCAAAACAAGAAAATACTACAAATTTTTATATATGTAAAGTCTACACCAAGTATACACTATATATTTATAGAAGCAAGACCAAAGCTGAGTTGGATTTTGTTTTGTTTTCCTCATGCTAAGTAATCAAATGGTGTCTCTCACTGTTAACAGAACCAGGTACACCCGCTCCTGCGTTAAAACCCGGTTGGGGGGCGCAGCTCCTTGCCCCCAACCACCAGCTAAACTACCTCCTTCAGCGTGTTCTACTCCACAAAAGAAGAGAGAAACAAAATAAAAAGCAATTAAAAAGTTTCCAAAACTTAATTGTTTGTTTAAAACTGAAGCTTCAGCGAGTTGATTTCTTTCCACACGTTTATTACCAGCGCCCAAGGCTGGCGGCCTGGAAATAAGATTCGACCTTTTTGTGTTGGCTCAAGTTTTGACTAAAAAGAGAAAGAAACCAACCCAAGAGGGATTTTTGCACAAAGGTGCCCCAAGGGGCAGCTCAATTAAAAACTGGGGTTTCTCCTGTTTTTCTTCAAACCAACCACCCTGAAAGTTTCCACAATTGGAATATAGATACAACAGTGAACAAAAACGTGGCCTTCCATGTACATTGGATCCCTATGTACAAGTATTCTATACACTGGTAAAACAGCAGGGCAATTAGTTAATTAAAAAAAATAATTAGTACATGTTATGCATAATAAAATTAAAGAAATTTACAAAGGCTTTTCATGTGTGGTTTTTTTTGTGGGTTTTTTTCTTCCTTTTTTTTTTTTGTTTGTTTGTAGCAACCATTAAACCTTTTCTGCCTGTGGACTGGAATCGCGGCGGTTGCTGGTTGGCGGGGCCCAGGGTGCTGCTCCCCCATGCACCGCCTCAGATGATGCCATTTGGGGGACCACAAATAGGCCCCAGGTCCACCCCGTTCTTCATGTAGTATTTCTCCAGCTTGGCCAGGATGTGTTTGCCATAGGTGTACTTGCGCAGGGTGGCGATGTGAGGCCGGATCTGTGAGGTAAAAGAAGAGAGAGTGAAGCTTAAAAGGACCTGAATTAGGGTAACGGCAATCCTGGGTGAGCTCCGGGTGCTGCTTGGTCATAGTGCCTGGAATATTAAAGTGCTGTTTGCTGTAATCACATTAATTAGAGTCATAGAATCCCAGACTGGTTTGGGTTGAAGGGACCTTAAAGCTCCTCCAGTCCCAACCCCTGCCACGGGCAGGGACACCTTCCACTAGAGCAGGTTGCTCCAAGCCCCTGTGTCCAACCTGGCCTTGAACACTGCCAGGGATGGGGCAGCCACAGCTTCTCTGGGAAAAGTCTGTGCCAGCGCCTCAGCACCCTCACAGGGAAGAACTTCTGCCTCAGAGCTCATCTCAATCTCCCCTCTGGCAGGTTAAAGCCATTCCCCTTGGCCTGTCCCTACAGGCCCTTGTCCAAAGCCCCTCTCCAGGTTTCCTGGAGCCCCTTTAGGAGCTGCTCTAAGGTCTCCCTTTATCACGCTGCTGACGTTCTCCTGGCCAGTTTCAGAGGAACAAGACATCAGAGGAATTGATTTTCCTTACTAGATGAGAAATACCACACACCGCCAGCTTGTTCCCTCAAGAACACAATTACAGTGGAGTTTTTACTGCACCCTGTGCCAGCTCCATGCAGAGGGGATGAGGAAACAGCCAGAACGCGATGCGCTCCTCAAGCAGCACAGCACCATTATGTGCCTAAGCCAGGACCGACCAGAACATTCCTATGGGAAATCCCCCCCAAACTGAGCCTATTTCACCAGCTCAGCTTCTAGCTGTTTAAATTCCTATTTCACTCCAAGGACCCATCTTGCAACAGTCAGAAAGTGATGCCCTGCCCATTGCCACATCCCATTTGCAAGGTCTGACTGCTGCTCTGAGGTTAGGGAGAGCAAAGCTCCCCAGGTCAAATCGTTCCTTCTTTGTTCCTCTTCATTTCTAAGACTCTTTTTTTTTAGTTCAACTGACTTTTCAGTTTTATTTTGTAAGAAAAAGCACTGTCTTTACCACCACCACAAACTCCTGCTTTGTGCAAACAGCCATTTTCACAAGCCAAAAGCAACAGCCGATGGGGTTTGGAAGTGGATGAGCTTTAAGGTCCTTTCCAACCCAAACCAGGCTGGGATTCTGTGGTACACTCACTTCTGCCAGGCTTCCATTCAGCTCGTGGCTGAGCTCTTCATTTGCAGTCAGTCCTATTTAGCTGTCATCCCAGTTCTATTTTTGACAGCCACACTGATAATCTGATTAGCATTTTATTCAAAAGACACTGCTTGACAGGGAAGAACATGTCAGTAAAGATCATCTGTATGTTAGTCTTTTAACATAAACCTCTCTCTATATAGATCAGCAAAGCCACAGGTCATTCTCTTCAACTGCCCTTGCCATGTATTTTTATTACCTTTATAATTTCTTTTGGACTCCTACAGAGTTTGGTTTCAAAGAACTACTCTGACTGATTCCTAAACTGAAGAATTAACCTCCCTGAAGATTGTTTAAGCTGCAAGTGTGGTGTTTATCCACTGATCAACTGCCTTGGGTGAGGAAAAATCAGCTCCCTCGTGCAGATAATACCCACTTCTTTATACAGAAATCACTCGGTCTGTTTTCCTCGAGGATTCTTAAATACACTTGATTTCATCGGGATGTGAATACCTGACACTTTTCACAGTTGTTCCTTTTATAAACAAATAAATATGGGTTTCCCAAGGCAGTGGTAGTATTTCATTTCTAACAAGAGGTCTAGCTGTAGCTGCTATTCTGTACACAGTTACACACCCGAACACATGTGACTGCAGAAAATCAGCTCAGTTCCACTACGCATCCAAAAGCCTGGGTTTTCCCATTCATTACAAGTATAAAGACCCAAAAACATGACTCTTAAAAGCAGGAAAATGAAGCTATCACCTTATTTTTAGCACTTCCTGCCCCTAGGGCAGCAGGTGAACAGCCCTGGGAGGCAGGACCAGCAGCAATGCCTGTTTCAGTCCATAATGTCTTCGTTTTTGACAAATATGAAGCCCTGAAACTGTCAGGCTTCAAACCCTGCAGCATAATGCTCAACTGTGGAAGTGTTCAAGGCCAGGTTGGACACAGGGGCTTGGAGCAACCTGCTCTAGTGGAAGGTGTCCCTGCCCGTGGCAGGGGGTTGGAACTGGAGGAGCTTGAAGGTCCCTTCCAACCCAAACCAGGCTGGGATTCTATGAAGTCTCTCATCAGAACCAGATTCAAAACTGAAGAATAAGGATTTGACCAGGGGCTGCAGGCACAGCAGCAGCACATCAGCGCAGTTTCACCAGCCACCCAACCGCCCTAACAGGGCTGCAGGGCAGGGACACGAAGGGACAAGGCTCGTGCTGTGGTTCTGGTTCAGCTGCACCGAGCTGCCCTCATCCAGCAACACTGTCCTCAGCGAGGACAAGCGTGTTGCCATCACCAGACCTTCAGAGGCCCCTCACCAGGCTCCCACAGTGCTGCTGCAGTGAATACTGATGGGTTTTAGCAGCGTTTGCTAGTGTGGAAGTAGGTTACTAGGTCAGCAGAGATTGCTAGAAGCAACCAGCTTGTTTTAAGTCCAAATGGCATCTCATTATTTCACATTTTCATCTTCCAGCTACTACCTAAAGTATATAGATCATACACACACAGCTTTGAAATAGGTGTCGTTAGGAAACGCTAATGGCAAAAGCAAACCTGAGGAGGCCTCTACATCCATCGATGGCAGCTGCTTACCTTGTGCATGACAATCTTCCGCTGAGCTGGCTCTGCCACATCAATCATCTTCTGCACCACGTAGTTGGCGTACTGATCTTTCATCATGGTGTATAAGGCACTGTGAGGGCCGTCGTTCATAGTGCACACCTCATCGATCAACATGGCCCGCTCCGTGCGGGACGCGTGAGTGACGCACTTCTCCACCACGTTGCTGTCACAACAAAAGGAGGACAATCTGTGGGCATGAAATGTCTCCACTGCGCTTCTCCTCCAACCCCAAGGAGAGCTCTTATGCTGCTAGCAAGGGCAGATCATTTGGAGCCCCTCACTACAAGAGAGAGATGCTGGAGCGGGGCCAGAGAAGGGCACCGGAGCTGGTGCAGGGCCTGGAGCACAAGTGTGATGAGGAACGGCTGAGGGACCTGGGGGGGTTTAGTCTGGAGAAGAGAAGGCTCAGGGGGGACCTTATCGCTCTCTGCAACTGCCTGACAGGAGGATGGAGCCAGGAGGGGGCTGGTCTCTGCTCCCAAGGAACAAGGGATGGGACAAGAGGAAACGGCCTCAAGCTGCGCCAGGGGAGGTTTAGATGGAGCTGAGGAACAATTCCTTCCCCAGAGGGTGCTCAGGCATTGGAACAGGCTGCCCAGGGCAGTGCTGGAGTCACCGGCCCTGCAAGTGTTCACACCCCGTGTAGCCGAGGCCTCAGTGCCATGGGTTAGTGGTGGCCTTGGCAGTGCTGGGAACGGTTGGACTGGATGAGCTTAAAGGTCTTTTCCAACCTGGTTGATTCTATGATTCTATGTGCTGGCACAGTAGTTCAGCAATTTGGAACAGAAAAGCAGCCCAAGGAGCTTGCGATCCAACTGGGAATTTGGGTAAAAGATTGGTTCAGGTTTTATTTCACCCAAACTTGTACAAGTCTGCAGTGATGCTGTGTTTGAGATCAGCGCCTGTTCTCAACGGGCCCATCAGAGAAGCAGATGAGTTGCTCTTTGTTCGGTTTTCTCAGTGCTGGACCTCGACAGCAACGGAGTCCCAAGGTTAGAACAACAGGGAAATGCTTATTCAGGAACTTATGATCTTAGCAAGGGCAGAGAACTTCCAAAATTCCTTAAGATATTAGATGACTGGTCTCTGCTCTCCAGAGAGCCACATTAAATAGGATACATGAAAGGGGATGAAGAGTTTTCTAGTCTTCCACATCCTTGGAATCACAAACTCACCAAGTGGTTTGCCACAGCTAGTGCTCAGCTCAGGGGACACCCTACACTAGTTAATGCTCCATCTGGAAAGAAGTTTAGGAATGAAAAGAGCAAGGCAAGTCAGGGAGGAGGAATCTGAATACCAACATTAAGACCACTCTCTTCTAATTCTTAATGTTCCACTTCCCTTGTGTCTGCAAGTCTTAAAGCTCTATTTCACTAATAAAAAGGGGGGAATGTTGAGCCTTTGGAGAGCTCAGCCTTCCAAAGGCCAGAAACACACAGAAAAGGAATTTACAAACATGGGAAGTACAACTTTGCCTTGACATCCACTAAGGTGGATTTCGCTTCTACCCACATGTAGTATCTGGACTAGCAACCCCAGACTGCTGCAGCTTCCCTAAGAGGGCATCACGTTGTATGAGTCTCCAAAAGGACTGCAAGACTTGGCAAGTAAAAAGCCCAGATTCTTGCATGAAAACTGACATGAAAAAACCATTTGTGGCCACATGGATTTCCCAAAATTCCCTTGTGGCTTGACCCAGCATCCCAAGAGCAGTGAAACCCTCTTACGGCATGTTACTAACCAAGGGCTGGTGACCACTTAAAAACCACCAAACCCAAAAAAGCCAACACGCAGCAGAACTCATGGTCAAGTTGAGGGACTGGATTAGAGCTGCTCCTCCACGTCTCCATCCTCCTTCATTACAAGGAAAACTCACCTCACCGGACACTCAGCCTGCTTCAGAAGCACTTATAAATAGCATTCTGTTGTTAAGCCAAAAGTTCTTTTCACCTCCTTTCACCTCCCTGCACCCCACCCTTAACTCTTGGGCAACTCCAGCATGTGTCCATGCTCCCACAGGGCGTGGAGACTTTAAGGAACAAATTCATACCTAGCAAATTTATGTTGACTCAACACCAGCACGTTGCCTCTAATTTCTGCTACAATCTTGCTCTTATCCTCGGGCCGACCATGTTCTAGTACATGCTGGATAACATAGTTCCCATACTGATCCTGTTTGAGAGACAGCAGAAGGGTGTGACAAAAAGTGGACAGGAACCATTAATATCAAACTAAGTCTCACTGCATTAAGACTGACAAGCTTGAATTAAACACTACTTATAATATCTGCTGTACAAATCAGGTAAATACTTTCTACTTCTAACAAAAATGTGCATTCTAGAGTTTCACCAGGGGGTAAAATGCTACATCTGTGTATAAATTACAACATCAAAACAGTGTCCTCGAGCATGAAATGTCAATACTCTGCCTATTGCAAGCTTCTTTGCTTTCTCCAGGCTCAGACACACCAAACCACACGTCCTTGTGCCGTGGTTCTAGCTATGGGGGGCTGTTCTCATGCATGTTCATATTGTGAATGTGTGTGTATTCAGATCACAAAATAAGTGTTTTCCCAGTTGACAGTACCAGAGGCATGACTTGATGCTTCCCCTCCGTGCCCAGCCTCTTCCCACTTTCCATCTGCTAAACACACAGGTTTCCATGTGCTAAATACACGGGTTTGTATATGGGACAGGCTCATTTCCTGTTCTATCCCCTGTGTCCCAATATCAGGATCCATGCAAAACAAGTCCTCAGGAGGACTGTAAGGAAGAGGAAAGGCAGCCAGGAAGGGGGTCTGCATAAAACCAACATATTTTAAGAGCCCAAATTACTTGGCACTTTCTTCTCCTTTAGTCTTCACATCAACTCCCCTTAGACTTTACCTGCACTGTAATGCCTGGGGTGAAGCATTAGGACATGCACCCACTCAATACTTAAGTTCCTTTTCAACAAGGAAAGTAACTACAACTTTGATACCTGATGGATATTTGCATATAGCCAAAACAATTAATGATGATGCATTTCTCATCTGGCTCTTCCTTCCCATCCCATTCCTCCTCAGGGACAGCATCCCTGTGTTCCCACCAGTGTGTCCAGCACCAGTCCCAAACAGGCTGCCAGGAGCTTTCCTAATACCGAGCAGTAACTGAGAAACACCCCATAGTACCTGCATTGCCCCTTCCCACACTGACCTGAACGAGCTGCTCGGTGTGTTGGTGAAGTTCCTCCAGGATGGGAAGGGTCTGCTCAGGAAGACAGTGCTCGAGGATCCTCTGGATCACCCGACAGCCATATGGATGTGTCGACAAGGCAAAAACCTGCGTTCAACAAGGACAGGCAAGCAGAGGCAGCAAGACTGCTGTTAGCCTTTGGGAATCCTAGAAACCTTTTGGAATGAAGTGAACACACGGTAGGTTTTCCTGGGAATGGGAGGTAATGCCAGTTTGCAGCTCTGGATAGCATGAACTGGAACTGGAAGCATCTGAGCCCCGCTGCCACAGGGCTACCTGGTGATCACATCCCTACCTGTGCTGCTGCTTGCCCTTTCATCAAACAGGAAAACAAATGCTAAAGCCTCTTGATTAATACAAAGAACACCAGGATAACCAGGTCTTATTAACCACTGTTTCAGAAGAATAAACCCAGCACACTTTGCCAGCGATGTCTTTGAAGCTAATGTAAGAAATTACATGAACCAGACAAGTTAAAAATGCTCAGCAAAGGATTTACCTCAACTCTGTGGATTTGTTTAAAAGCCTTAACTGTGCTTAGAGAAGGGACAACAAAGAACCTTCTTTCTCATTTCCAATGGATTACCAAAGCTGTTGCTAAGAACATGACACATTTTATTACTGCTGCACAAAGTCCCATTTGATTGCTTAAAATGACCCGAAAGCAGCAAATCCAAGCACTGAAGTGAAATTGTCAGCTTACACATTTTTAAGAACTATTGAGTAAACTGGGCAGGAAAACAGGACTCGAAGGGCAATTAAACTGCAGAAAGAGAGTCTGGAGGTGATAGGTTTAACCTCTCATATGCAAGTTCAGATGAAACTGGGACAGCCGGTCAAAGAACCACCAGTGCCACCAGCCAAGCTCCCAGAGGTATTCTGGGCTTTGTCTAATTCCTTAGTGGAAGGTCCAAAGCTAAACTCTAACCAGCAAATCTGCTGAGCAAGTTTCCAGCTGGAATCCCTGCTTGTTCTGACACAGCCAAGCAAGTCCTCACTTTCCCTGCTGTTTCAGGAGCAGCCAAATGAATAAAGCTGGTTCCTGCTATAATAACCCCAGGGTATCCTCACATCCCAGTGGCAAACCCCTCAATACTTCAAAATGCCCCTCCAAAGCCAATTAAGCTGAAGTTGGGAACACCCAAACCAGTGCTTTTGTAATGGAAGAGAAGCTGACTATGGGCAGAATAAAGGCAGCTGCACAACTAAGAGCCAGGACATCAATTCAGGAGAGGATACAAGAAAAAACAGGAAAATGAAGTGCAAGAAACTGCCCTTTTCTAGATGCAACTCCTGTTTCTCCTCTCAACACAGACTCTTAGGAAGCAGCAGTCCTCTAAGGCATCCTCACAGCCAGGGATCATAATGGGATATATACCCATCACTAAACCCTTCACTATGAAGATGGATTAGCAAGAGATGTGCTTTCCCCTCCACCACTCAGAAACACTTGATGTTACAGGCACACGGGGTTTTGCAAGGGTGCTTTACTGTGATATACCTGCACAAAAAAGGTAACAGAGACATGACCAAGAGTTTCCAGGCTCCCTAATGCTGCTGCATAAACCTTTCGACTGATACCTGCTGGAATGCATAACAGTTGAACAAGTTACAGCCACTCTCACACTGTTCAAAGCAACACATGAGGACAGAGAGATGAGAGGTCAAGGACTTACCTGTCCCTTAAAGGCGTCGATGATGAACTGCAGGGACTGAGGCTGCACACACTCAATACACTTCTGCACCACGTGGTTACCGTTCTGGTCCTTCACACACTTGAGGACGTGGCCATCCAGCTCCCGAACCATCTCGTTCTATTGGGGAGAGAAAGACAAACAGAAAGCACCACCAGGGCTCACGGCTGAGAGAAACACGAAGTCTGCACTGCTGAATGGGGCCATGAATAGGAAAGGGATGAAGGATGCACCCATGGATTTCAAACTGGAAGTTCTCCAAGGGTTGAGGTGAAGCTCGCTGTGCCACAGAAACCACCAAGAAAAAGACTATTATGAAAGGAAGATAAAGCCCTTGTTTCATGAAACATGAGTGTCCTCTTACAAGCATCCAAATTTTACTGATCCACTGTTCATCCCCCATTTCCTCCTCTGCTCCCCTCCAGGAGGAAGCACTCTCAAATGCCCAAACTTCATGAACTTTTTGGGTGTCACCTTCATGTGTGATTAAAATGGGGTAAGAACTTGCTAGTATTTTACACAATGAGTTAGTACTGCAAGTTAATGAAGGAATGAGCAGCTGAAGTTTCGCTGTGACCAATGGACCACACGTGCAGGCCAAAAGCTTCACCATCAGAAAACAGAGAATGACAGTTCTGGGTGCTCCAAAAGTGGCCGAGTTCAGTTCTGCAGCTGACACAAACCCAGGAGCAGAGACACCTCAAAACCACCAAGGTTTTGAGGAAGCCAATGGCAAACCCTGGCCACCCTCCTGCTGCTGGGGCAGCAGCTTCGCTCCGGCTCAGCCTCCAGGGAATGAGCGTTCCTGAAGCCTCGTTCAGTTCTTAATGTAATAACCTACATTGAGATTCCTGCATCATGATTCCCAACACCTTTATTAGCTGGCTTGCCTCGTGTATTTCTCATCTTAATTCATTGTTCATAAAACCCTTGAGGAAGTGCTTTATTAATGAGCTCTGAGTGGGACTCTGGCTATCACCCACATCTCTGGAACGCCAGGCCAGGCTCGACAGGAACTCCTGTATGAGGAGGAATTACTCACTGCAGGAAAGCAGAATATTGACCCAGATATCAAAGCAGTGATATCTCAGCGTATATTAAAGGCAGAACCCTGGCACTGCTTCCTTCAAGGGATTTAAAAATATCCTTTAATTCACCATCATTCTCGGTTTCCCCTACATACATAATCTGATTTCAGGGAATTAACAGAGAACCAACACCACTGCCAGCCAAGTGGAACAAGGAGATGACAACGAGACCCATGAACGGTGTCACGTACTTCTCATGCACAGGAAACATAACAAACATGCCATCAACCAAACCAAAAGAACACCAGCCACAAGAGGAACAGAAGGTCGCAGTTCAGGTCACCAAAGGGCAAGGAACGTTAAACATCAAGAAGAAAGTTAAAATTGAGACTTACAATTACCTGCTGGTCTGGGGGAATAAACTCCAGGGCCTTCTGGATCACCCTACAGCCGTACATCTGCAGAGCCAGGGACAGAACATGCCCACGGATACGTTCTGCCAAGGCTAACTTCTGTTCCAGGCTGCCAAACTGGGGAGATGAAAACCAGTCACTACGAGCACAAAACTCGGAGAAGGCTCCTGAAGGGGAGACCTCAGAGCAGCTCCAGGGCCTAAAGGGGCTCCAGGAAACCTGGAGAGGGGCTTTGGACAAGGGATGTAGGGACAGGACAAGGGGAATGGCTTTAACCTGCCAGAGGGGAGATTGAGATGAGCTCTGAGGCAGAAGCTCTTCCCTGGGAGGGTGCTGAGGCGCTGGCACAGACTTTTCCCAGAGAAGCTGTGGCTGCCCCATCCCTGGCAGTGTTCAAGGCCAGGTTGGACACAGGGGCTTGGAGCAACCTGCTCTAGCGGAAGGTGTCCCTGGGGTTGGAATTTTAAGCTCCCTTCAACCCAAACCAGTCTGTGACTCTGTGAAAACCCTCATGTGGCCAAGTGTCACAGCAGCCCTCCCCTCTGTCACACTGCAGTGATAAACTAGAAACGCTGTGCCTATGGAAAAGAAGGAAAAGACCCACCACACCTCAATGGATGTGAAGAGGCACAAGCCAGGTGCCTGTTCTATGTCTGTCAGACATGCCCAACATGTGAAACGAACTCCAGAGTCAAAGGTGCTGGAGGCACCAGGGCGACACGTCCCAGCTCACTAAGCCTTGACAGGATCAACATAAAACTACTGGACAGAAGAACCACGAGGGCTTGGTGGGGAAGGAACAGCCTCATTTCAAGGAGGAGAGATGTGTGTCTGCCCACCCTCCTGGTGTGACACCACCACATTTCCTTCCAGTACGTGCTGTTCCCTGGAAAAGTTTCTCTTTTGTTCCTAAACATGAATCCTGACGGCTCAGTGAAAGGCTTTGTTGGACCTACACCTCCTGGGTATGTTGCTCTTTCTTCCTACACCTTCTGCATCTCAAAGCAAAGGGTTACTTTTCAGATGTATCTTTACAAGTCTCACACCTCAGTGGCCCCAACAGGAATGATGCAACAGCCCAGGGGGAGGAGATGACAGCAGTGCTGACAGATACCCACTGGTTTAGCCAAGTATCGGGGTTTCTATGAGCTCATCCAATACCTCAGGACAACAGGCAGCAGAGTAGGACTTGCAGAGGAACACGGACTTACTTCAAAGAACTTCTGGATGACATAATTTCCAAACACATCGACCATCAACTGATAGGCTGCCTGGAGGATCTCGTTGAACACGAGCTGACGTTCTGCTGGGGTTGCACGCTCCAGTTTCAGCTGAATAAACCTGGAAAACAGGGCTGGTGTGATGCTGCTGGCACATACACCCTCGACACGTCTGGTAATCCAAATCCTTCCAAAAGCCTCGCATGCTAAGCTCCTGAAGAGCTAAGCTTAAACACAGTCACCTCATCCAGCAAGCTGAGACCTGAGCGTGGTGGTAGCCATGAGGTCCATGGCCACATATCATGTTGGTACCCCAAAAATCTCCTCATTGCAAGCAAAGCAGATCTCAATAGAGCAATGCACCAAGGTCTTGTGTCCAGAAAGCTCTTCATAATGAGTTAAGCTATGCCAGTGGGTCTAGCAAGCAAATTACAAAGCAAGCAAGCTCCTCTTTAGAGGAGGAACTCCTACTGTCACCATTGGCAATCTTTAAAAAGAAGGCTCAGTGTTCCACCACTTGGCTTTTCACACCTCCTTTTCCCTGTTCCGCCTCATTCCCAGGGGATGGGATGCAAGCTGCAAACGATGCTGACTCAAAGAGCAGCTTTCCCCAAAAGCCTCCCCCACAGCACGAGCTTTTTAAGCCCACCTGGAGCCGTGCTGATCCTGGGAGAACTCCATGATGTGCCCGGCGATCTCCCTCAGCTGTAAATTGGGATAGCGGTTATTGCGGAAGTCCTCGAGGAGCCTGCTCCGACCAGAGGGCATCACATCCGACATCCCATAGCGCAGGCGGGACGAGGGGAAGAGCGTGCTGCTGGGGCTGAAGAGGCTGGAGGCACTGCTGGCGCTGCGGTACTTGGCTTCAGCTCCAGGAGCAGCTGAGATGTAGCGGCCGCTGCCGTTTGTGAGCCCTCCTGCAAGGAAACCACAGCAGCGGGATGAGGACGTGGCCCAGCACCGATCCTCAGCGTTCAGTCAGGAACAGCTACAGTTTTCAGTGAAGAACAGATCGGAAGAGCTGCTGGTGCCAAAACCGGCTAAACCAGACAAATGCCAATCCCAGCACTGGCAGCTTCTTGCTCACTTGCTCTTTCCACTTCCCTTTTCCTCCATCCTCAGGTTTTTTCCCCACCTACCCTGCTGCTGTGCCAAGGACTGATTTCTCTTCATCAGGGACTGCAGCGACAGGACAAGGGGAGATGGGTTTAAACTGAAACAGGGGAAGTTCAGGTTAGATATAAGGAAGTTCAGGTTAGATCTAAGGAAGAAGTTCTTCCCTGTGAGGGTGCTGAGGAACTGGAATGGGTTGCCCAAGGAAGTTGTGAATGCTCCATCCCTGGCAGTGTCCAAGGTGAGGCTGGACAGAGCCTTGGGCAACATGGTCTAGTGTGAGGCATCCCTGCCCGTGGCAGGGGCTTGGAACTGGATCATCTTAAGGTCCTTTCCAACCCTAACTATGATTCTATGAAAAGCACCACACTGGGGGTGGGAGTCAGGATTAAGATGAAATTAGGTAAGAAAAAGGCAGCAAGGCAGCAATGAAACCCCCCAAATCATTATTAAACGCAGGCAAATAACAATAAATTAAAAGCAATAAATAAATACTTCTTAAATCCTGTGCTTTCACAAATGTCCTGAAGATGTTCACCCCCATGAAGAAGCCACCCTGTTACCCAACAGTAGGGATGGGGGAACATGCAATGATGCACAATGTAGTCAGTGAATTGTGTGCACAGACAGGAACCAGTTTAAACCCTGAAACACTGCTTCCTTGCACATCATCCTTCGGAATTCCAAGCTATAGCGGAGGACTCTTCCCTTTCCTGCAGGGCTCGGGATCCCTCTGCTGGTCAAAGACCACAAGGTGCCTCCAGCGAGGACGAGCGTTCCTGGGTGGGACAAAGTCCTCCCAGGAAAACTGCTGTTATCCCATGGGAAGCAGCCAGCTGAGAGGCCAATGGGAGCAGAGAGGGCAGAGCTGGAAAGCCTTGGCAAAGGAGGGGAGACCTTCAGGGCAAACGTTGGTGGGGATGTCTGAAAGGGAACAGACCTTCTCCTGCAGCTGCGCACACAAGCAGGTCTGAAATCAATAGCACATAAAGGAAGAGGTGAGTGAGCTCCATCAGTGCCTGGAGGAAGCTCCCGTGCAGGAAACACTACATCAGAATTAAGTGTCTGATAACAACCTAATTATGTTCTCCTGCCTCTGAGCCCGGCAAACCTGTTCTGACTTCTCTGGAGCTGGTGCCAAACCTGCCCTTTCTCAAGGAGAAGGAGACTTGAGAGCTCCTTGTTCATTCTCACACTGCCTTACCAATGGTGCAGCCATCATCTTCTCTATCTACTTGACTTCTTGAGTGAGCAAGAACTCCAGAAAGTGACCAAGTGATGTTCCTCACCAGGATATGCAAAGGAACAGGAAATCACTGCGCAGGTAAAGGAAAACCAAGAGGGACAAGCCGAGCAATGGTGTACCCACGTTATCCATGGCGTTCCAAGGGCTCAGAATTACTACTTGGTTTTTGAAAGCCTGAAGTAAGTCAGAGTTACAGCAATGGAAAACGAGTTCCTGATCACCAGCAAAGAGCTGTCAAGAGGAAGGAGTTCAGCCCTCACACTGCTGTCACCCATGAGTTATCTCTGAGTTGAGAGGGAAAGCACAGGTTGTACAGAGAACGTCTCCATCAGAGCTTTTCCAAGAAAAACCTTCTGATCTTTTTGGAGATTCATAATAAATCACAAATTACTCGTGTTTTCTTCCCCCGTCTCCCAGTGGAGATGCTGATCATCATCCTGGGAATGAAGAGACCGAGCTGGGGGCAGGTTTCCTAAATCGAGCTCTTCTGAAGCCCACCAGTCAACCACCAAAGGCCAGAAACCTCGGAGCACCTCAAGCTCCTTTATGCCAGCACGTGGCTGGGAATACAGTGACTCTGCCAGATCCCAGACTTTGGGGGGGATCTTACCAATATCCACAGTGAAACAGCTCCTTGTTGAAGAGCAGGACACGGAGGCTGGAAGCTCCTGAAGGGGAGAATAAAGGAGCAAAACCCCCAGAGGAGGGGCAGGACCCCTGCAAGATGTTGGCACTGATGGTTTCTCCTGTGTCCTCAGCCAGAGCAAACTTTAAAGGGGGGGTCTGCAACCTGTGTGGAGACATCCCATTGTGTGAACACTGTGCTGCCCATGCACAGCACCCTGCATCACTGTGTGACAGCAAAGCAGGGCTGTACTCAGTACAGGGAGGCTGTGCAGAAGTGATGGCTGTGGTTGGTTCTGTCTCTGAACACGTCGACTGTATTCCCTTAGAAGTGGTTGGGATAGATCAGGAAAAATCTACCTGGGGAGAACAAAGTGCTCAGATTGTCCTGGGGGCTCCAAGGTGGACACATCACTCAGAGACACACCACGGCTGGAACAACCAAGTGTTGCCTGTTTTGAAGTGGTAAAGTCATCTTCTGGGTGCTTGCTGGGACACTTGAGACAGACAGTGACCTGAAGGAATTATTGATTTCAGAGGGGAAAAAGAAGGTAAGAATGAAAGGATGAATCAAAAAGAGAACACAGGGGAAGAAACACCAAGGCTGCTCTCTGAAAACAAAGCATTTGTCAAGCAAGATAGCAGGGGACATGTGGAAGGGCCTCACATCGCTTGGCCACGCAGGAGTCCCAGGATGAGAAAAGTCAGATCAATGGGAAGAAGGGAAGATGAAAGGATGGCTCTGTGAGGAAGCAGAGGCAGTGAAGACATCCCTGGGGAAGGGCAGGAACCAGGACTCCTGAGACACCCCCGTGTCACTGCCCAACCTGTCCCCCTTGGCTGGCCACCAGTCACCCAGGGAGAGGAGCCCCACAGCCCCATCGGTCACAGCTCACTGGGTATCAACTCCCCAGCCAGTTTTCCCCCCAAATCCCTAATAAATTAAATTCCCCTAAAATCAGCTTCCTGGCACCGATCCTGCCTTTGAAATGACAGGCTGGCAACAGCACGGGGCAGCTCTCTCCTGCAAGAAGAGCACAGCATTAAAGCAATGACCTATTCACTGCCAATCCTGATCGCCACTGGCTCTGGGAGAGCCAGAGCTGAATCTTCACCCACGACACCAACCCAAGTGACTGACTTGTGCACCCATGAGACACGACCAAGGCAAACCCACCACTTACACTGCATTTAACCATGGATTTGTTGGTGCAAGTCAGCTTTAATGCCGACTTCTGATGGCATTGTGTAATCCTGAAATGAAAAGTGACTTGAACTGACTCTCCCTGGTTGTTCCCCACTTCTAACAGAGTAGTAGGATGTGGATCCAAACCCAACTGCTTTAATTTCCCTTTCTGCAAGCAACAACCTTGTCTGCACCCACTGGTAACCCCCAATCCTGCTGGGTGCAAAATGAAAGGACAGATGGGTATTTAGAAGCCCTCCTCACCCTCTTTATCACAAATCACTTCTAGTATCACTCCCAAACAGAAAAGGAGTCAGCCTCAAGCTTCTTGCAAGGAAAAGAAATGCCTGTGCTGGTTTTATAGCATTAAAAGTTCTTTTAGAACCATAGAAAACTACGAATTCATTGAACACTGTCTTCATTCCAGGGAAAGAGAAGCTTTAAGAACTAAAATGACCTTTTTCTGGCTTTGAAGGTGACAACCACACAGATGCAGAGTTATTCTACACGAGAGGGATCCTGCAGCGTTACCAAGCATGAAGTCAGGAGCCTGGCTCCAAGGATGGGAAGGTCCACAGTGACTGCTCTGGGGCACAACCCATCCATGTCAATGGTAACTCCACTCTCTTCCCAGTTTGTTCTCAAACAAATCAACTGTTGAGCCACTTTTTAAGACTCATTCTTTTATTTGCCTGCAGGAGCAACAGACTTTTTGTAGTGCCTGATTTGGAATCTGGTTAGTCTTCAGCATGAATTTATTGTAGCTATTTAACTGTCAGCTTCAGGCCTGTACAGCTGCATAAATAAAGCTAAAACCCTTCCAATTCCATTAAAGCTCTGAACAAGGGAAGATGGTAAATCTAAACTTGATCTCCAAAAAATCCTATTTATTACTGCTCCACGCTAACCTTTAGCCAGCATCAAATTTATCACACAGGCATGTAATAAACATGATAAACAGCAGTTTATGAGTGTGTCTATGCATGGAAAACTGTTCTGATAACCAAGTTTTGTTAAATCCAAAGTGATTTTTGAGCGAGTCCTGGTGCAGACTAAGGAGTAACCAACCTTATTTGCTTACAGTGCCTGGAAACGAACACTTGAGGAAGCTCAGGTGAGCACTGCTTTATTATTTAACATCTGCTTGATCTATTTCATTAAAGGAAAGAGCTCTGGGTCAACTAGAAGCTCTTCCAGAAGATGTAGCTTGCATAAAGTAATGTGTCTGACCAGAATTAAGGAAGTCTCTCCCATGCACTAATGTGCTTTTTGATAAGGCCACATTGATGGGACGTTTTCAACAGCAACCTCACAAAATCCTCAGCCAAGAGCTCTGTATTGCTCCAAATACTATTGCATCTCGTGCTTAAAAGAAGAAACTGTCTTCTAAGCTCATTCGTTACTGAAAACTTAATGGGTATTTTAAACCATGTGACAAGTTTAAGGATCAGCCTTATTTTATTCTGCATCTATTCTGTATCTATTTTAATCCAGGGCAACACACAATAAGTGCCATTACCAAGATCTGTGCAAGAAAAAGTTTGTTATTCAAACACTTGGAGATGGTCTCTGTAATTTAGGGATGAGGAAACAAGGAGCTAATGGAGAGATGGGACCATGCGAATCTCATGAAGTTCAACCAGGGCAAGGGCAAGGTCCTGCATATGGGTCAGGGAAATCCCCAGCACAGACACAGGCTGGGGGAGACCGGATGAAGCAGCCCTGAGGAGAAGGATTTGGGGGTGTTGGGTGAGGAGAAGCTCCCCATGACCCGGCTTCAGTGTGTGCTTGAGCACAGAACCCCCCCGTGTGCTGGGCTGCACCCCCAGAGCGGGAGCAGCAGCTCAGGGAGGGGATCCTGCCCCTCTGCTGCGCTCTGTGAGACCCCCCCTGCAGTCCTGATCCAGCTCTGGGGCAACAGCACAAGAGGGACGTGGAGCTGCTGGAGCAAGGCCAGAGGAGGCCCCGGAGCTGCTGCGAGGGCTGGAGCAGCTCTGCTCTGGAGCCAGGCTGAGAGAGCTGGGCTGGGGCAGCCTGGAGAAGAGAAGGCTCCTGAAGGGGAGACCTTAGAGCAGCTCCAGTGCCTAAAGGGGCTGCAGGAAACCTGGAGAGGGGCTTTGGACAAGGGCCTGGAGGGACAGGACAAGAGGGTTGGAACTGGATGAGCTTTAAGGTCCCTTCCAACCCAAACCACTCTGTGATTCTATGAAACCTTCCTATCTACAGCTGAACTGCTGCAAGAGACAAACACATAAGTCGATGATATTATGTGTCTTTTCCTGCCTAAATGATTTCTGATTCTATACCATGGGTGCTACAGCTCCTGCTTCAGTGTTTCACCTCCTTCTACACAAGCAGAGACCCTGCTGCAGGAGCACGAGCAGCCCCCCTGCAGCAGGTATGTCACCTACACAGCGGTGGGGTGCTCACACCTAGAGCACAGCAGCAACCTGCAGCGCTGCACTGCGGCTCTTACCCAGGTTTAAACTCGAAGATGATCCATGTGAGGATAAGGAAGGTGGTGGAGTCTGCGAGTGGCCAGGTCCTTGGCTGGGCAGAGGCATTCCCACAGGTCCAGGAGAGGAGGAAAACCCAAGGCCATTATAAAAACTGTGTCCTATAGGTGTCAAACTGCTGGATGTCCTCTTGTACAGGTCGCTGCTCCCTGTAAGGGAGTCTCGGCGGGAGCCACTGCCCGTGTTGGAGTTAGCAACTGCAAAGAGGAAGAGAAACAAGTTGGGTGATGCCAACAAGCTGCTGAAACAGCCATAATGCCCTTGACAAAGGCACCTATTAGCAGCCACATTGCACCAGGCTGCTGTTTTGCTATGGGTGTTGCACGTGCCCCAGTGAAATGCATTCATTAAATCCACAGTTGATGATCAAGCAGAAATCCCCGAGTTAAAAAGGAGTTTGAATCCTGGCTTTGCATTTCTACTTTTGGAGGTTTCATACCAATAGAACACATTGAGAAACACAGCTCCGAAAACCTACAAGCAGAAAGATCCAAGATTAACATCTACCTAAAGGAAGTGGGAGAATGAAAGGACAGCAACAAGGTGGCTTTGGGACACAAACACTTAACTCTTTGCAAGGTTTGTAATTCTTCACAGCTCCTTTCCCCTCAGCACATCGTTCAGTTTAACAGCAGGTATTAGCTCACCCTACAAGCATTGCCTCGGATTTACTCTTTGGCCATGAGAGCTAAACCAAATCCAAAATGAGATCTGATCTACTCCTGTTTAATCAAGAGCTTCATGTGTGTCTGCGTGGAATCCTCCTGCTCACTTTTCACTACAGCAGAGCCCAGCTCCTGCTTGCACCAGCTTTAGGGAGATGGAAATCAGCTTGAACACACAAACCCAATGGTTTGTGAAGAGTTGTCTCAATACTCAAATACAAACTCTTTAAATGTGCTGTCAAGTCGAGGAAGAAAATCAATTTTGCATTAAAGTCTTGTTTAATAAATAGTGCAATTGTTACCTGTAATGAACTGAGCATCTTTCATGGCTGCACGCAAGCTCTAGAAGCAACAGCCTCATATTCCTATACATTGATTGAGGGAAAACCAAGTTTGTGCATCTTGGCATTGAGCAAACTCGTAACAAGGAGTTAAACTGAAGGAGAAAAGGTGAATCCTGTGTTTCCCTGAAGCCAAGATGGTTCCAAATCTCAGGTTTAAGACAAATATCTGGAGTAACTTTTACTTAACACCGGGATTTGATGCAGTGACAGGATACCCCTCAGATGGAGGATGGAGCAGGCTCGAAAGGCATGTTTTAACTTGCCCTTACACTGATGAAAGCAGGAAAGTTCAGGACATAATTACTACCTCTGAGCCTAAGCAGTAATTAAAACTATTGTTCTACTTCAGAAAACACAAACCTAAGGAATAAAAAATACCCAACCCACAGACATCTTTCTGCTTGGGCTTTATTCTGAGAAAAATCTTTGTCTCCAACTGCTTAACAAAGAAATCAAAAGAAACCATGTGTGGAGCGTTTCTTGCAACCACAATAAATGACCTTTTCTTGGTGTATGATAGAAAATTCCCAGAATAAAGCATGGAAAGCACCTCAGGTCAGCTTTTTTGAAGTCATGAGAAGTTACTCAGCCATTATCCTGAGGTAAGAAGAGCTTGCACATGGGTGGGTACTGCTCCGGAGCCAATCCCTGTCAGCACAGTGCCTCCACCAAGCACTGCAGGTAAAGGCAAGGACATTCAAAGCTGGTTTAAAACTTAATCTGTAGCAAGAAGGGGATGACTGATGATGTGTGTAACAAACCAAGTTCATTACTTTGGCACTACGTTCACTACTTTAGTACATCTACTAAAAGAAGTTTCACCAGCAAGCGCTGCAGATTTTGAAAGCCAAAGTATTCCTAAAGGAAAATCACCATTTAACTTCCATTTCCATTTAATCTCCAGGCTGAGAGAGCTGGGCAGGTTCAGCCTGGAGAAGAGAAGGCTCCCGAAGGGGAGACCTTAGAGCAGCTCCAGTGCCTAAAGGGGCTCCAGGAAACCTGGAGAGGGGCTTTGGACAAGGGCCTGGAGGGACAGGCCAAGGGGAATGGCTTTAACCTGCCAGAGGGGACATTGAGATGAGCTCTGAGGCAGAAGCTCTTCCCTGGGAGGGTGCTGAGGCGCTGGCACAGGGTGCCCAGAGAAGCTGTGGCTGCCCCATCCCTGGCAGTGTTCAAGGCCAGGTTGGACACAGGGGCTTGGAGCAACCTGCTCTAGTGGAAGGTGGCCCTGCCCGTGGCAGGGGGTTGGAGCTGGATGAGCTTTAAGCTCCCTTCAACCCAAACCAGGCTGTGACTCTATGAAGGGCTCAGCAGCTTGCACAGCCCCTCACTGCGTTTGGAGCCATCTGCTCCTCTTTTTTGCCCAGGAAGACCCCTCTGCTCTTACCTGCTGTCCCAAATCCTCCCAGCGCAGACCCCAGCGTGGCACCGAGAGAGCTGCTGCTTCCGAAGCCCAGGGAAGTGTTGGCAGGTTGGGCAGAGCCCTGAGAGAAGAGCGAGCTGCTCTGGGAATTGCTGCTCAGAGAGTTGTTGCCATAGAAGGAGCTGGATGCCAGGTTGTTGGTGGGCTGCTGCTGGGGCTGGGGTTGGGGCTGCTGAGTTCCCAGAGGGCGGAATGGTCCATTTGTGGTTCCTGCCAGGCCACCCGCTGCCCCGTTGGCTGAAGCTGCAGCCGCTGCAACCGCTGTGAAAAGCAAGAAGCACAGCCTGAAAAAGTCCATTTCCACACCAGTTTTAGCAGGTAAAACACAGCAGTTTCCTTGTATTTACTAGAAATCTTTTCCTTTCAGCATGAAAACATCCCTTTCGCATCAAACTCCATGCAAAGTGTCTTCACTTCCTACCTGAGCTCCACAAGTCTTGCACTGAATACCAACAGTGCCTCCTTATTATGACTGCCTGTATTATTAGAGCTGCATGGCTGAAACACACCAAACCATTCCCTCTCTCCCAAGACCTAAGGTTCTAATCAATACAGGCCCACACTTGGCAACATCCAGTTAAGAAACACGAGTTTTGTAACGAGCAAAATTGTCCTTTAGTGCCTGAAACACAAGCCTGCAGGGCCAGGAACATCAAACTCAAGGACTTTTGGGTTTCAGCCAGTTCTAAAGTAAAAGAAAAAGCAAAATAAACAAGAGCTACAAGGAAACAATTAAAAGGCCCATTTCATAATCTGTTACTAACCCTGGCAAAGACTGCTTACACGTACAGATTCTGCCTGAAAAAAGCCCTTTAAAGCCTTGAACTCCCAAAGAACCCTAATAAAAGCCAACCCAACTCCTGACAAAGGCCAGGCATGTAACATCTTATGCAAGGTGATCATTTGGGAGCTCTACAGAGGCTGAAAGCTTTTATTACGTGGGAAACTAGATGCCAGCAGACAAAGTCCTATGGAGCCAGGCTGAGAGAGTGGGGCTGGGGCAGCCTGGACAAGAGAAGGCTCTTGAAGGGGAGACCTTAGAGCAGCTCCAGTGCCTAAAGGGGCTCCAGGAAACCTGGAGAGGGGCTTTGGACAAGGGCCTGGAGGGACAGGCCAAGGGGAATGGCTTTAACCTGCCAGAGGGGACATTGAGATGAGCTCTGAGGCAGAAGCTCTTCCCTGGGAGGGTGCTGAGGCGCTGGCACAGGGTGCCCAGAGAAGCTGTGGCTGCCCCATCCCTGGCAGTGTTCAAGGCCAGGTTGGACACAGGGGCTTGGAGCAACCTGCTCTAGTGGAAGGTGTCCCTGCCCGTGGCAGGGGTTGGAGCTGGAGGAGCTTTAAGCTCCCTTCCAACCCAAACCAGGCTGGGGTTCTATGATATTTAAAGAACTGCCACGAAACTGCAACATAAGAGTTTCTGTGGTGCTCCCGTGCGAGGCTGCTCTGGAGGCTCAGCCCACAGTGAGCACAGAGATGTTCTCACCAACAATCCCCACAAGGGATCTCAGTGAGGGCAAGTGTGTCATCACGGCCAGCAGAGCCCAGAGGGTTCGGGTCACCCTCCACCAGGGATGGAGCAGAATTCCAGCTGCTGGGACTGGGACTCACCTGCTTGAGCTGCAGAGGAGCTGATGATGACAGGAGCGGGGGCCACCAGGCGGACGGGGGCCCCCAGACCGTTCCTGGCCCCTGCATTCACCACCAGAGCACCCGTTTGGTCATAGTAAGCAGCAGGAGCCAGCACTGGGTAACCTGAAGAAGCAAATAACAGGGGCAGAGGTAAGGTGACAAGCAACAGAACACAAGGCAGATCCATCACCTTTACATGAGCGTGGTGCAATAGGACTGTGAAAGGAAAATCTGACTGGAAAAAGGCAGCTCCACTTCTCCTGAAGAAGAATAAACTGTGTTAATAGGCTACAACTTCACACTAGTAAGATTTTCAGGTAGGAAAGAGAGGGTTTTTTTCCCCTAAACTTACTATTTTAGCATTACCCTCAGTGTAAATTCAGTTATACACAGAAAATAAGGTCTTAAAATACCAGAGCACTCTTTTCTTTTCCATTGCAAGCACAACGTGTGCTGGGACTCTTCACCCACATGAACATGCTGCACTTCCAACTCTCCCACTGAAGTTGTTCAGTGTGCACACAAGTGAGGGGTTCCTGAAGGTATGTATTGTATTAATAGAGATAAATATAACCTCCTAAATCACATATGCTGCTTGTACACAAAGCAACAGACTTTCAGCAGCATCCAGGTATTTAGGTACCTTGCCATCTAATTCTCCCTGCCCATGGCAGGGGGTTGGAACTGGAACGATCTATAAGGTCCCTTCCAACCCAAACCAGTCTGGGATTCTATGATAATTCTACAGTTAAATACAGCTTTCAGGAAGAAGTGAAGTGTTTCTCCAAGGTGAGGCCACAAAGAGAATGTCCTCTGGGAATATCTGCTTTGCAAATAAACCCCCCAAACCCCAATAATGAAGCTTTAAGATCTGCAGATGGCTTGGAAACACGTCTGACATTTCACTTCTTAACTTAATTCAGCAACATCCTTCTTCAACCATAAAAAACCCCCATGTAACAACCTTGTGACCCATTCCAGCTATGAGACCTGAGGTCAATATAATCCTGTTCTGTCCCATCTGACCAGCAGGACACACTTGCATATGACTCCAAAAAACACTTACATTTGCCCTTTGCCATTACAACAATATTCCATATAATGGAATGTCAAAAGCATTTCTCCCTCCCAGCCCCATGGAGCAGAGGCAGAAGTCACACAGTAGCTCCTCTCTTGCAGAATTATATATCAGAATAAACCCTCCTTCCTTTTCTTTGTTTTCTTTCCTTCTTTTTAAGCCACTAGTATTTGCCTGGAAGAAATCAGGCAGGGGAAGGCCATATCATGCTAAAGTCAGGCACTTGGCAGGGATGGAGAGAGGAATAAGATATCTCTGAGATTTTAAACTAAAGATCCCATAAGCTACTATGATCCACAGGGAAATCTGAAGGCAGCTTTCAATAGGCAATTGAGTACACAAACTACTAATGCACCTACAGCAATGCAGTTGCTAACATCTGTGACCCAGACACCCAAACCCTGATTTACCTTAACTGCAGCCAGGTTGTGGGGTTCACATTTAACAGCCTCTGGAAAATGCTTTGTAAAGCCACAGATTAATCCCAAACCCCAATAAACCCAGGATGCTGCTGAATGCCAAGTGAACGTGACACCCCTCAGAGACACAGGCACAGCTTTCCTCAGCCCTGGCACTGGTGACATGCAGCTCCCCCGGAGCCCTACCTGGCATCCCTGCTGCCAGCCCCTGCCCAAAGGCAAGGGCAGAGTTGACGGCTGCGGCGGCCACCAGTGGGTCAGTCTGCTGTCCCTGCTGGTTCTGGTTGGGGGTCAGTGGGCGCTGACTGGCTCCTCCACGGAGAACCTGCAGGAGACAGAGGAACATCCCATCAATGCGGTTGGTTTGGGACGCAGGAGCAAGCTGCGACCACCAGAGGCTTGCAGGAGTGTGGGCAGGGATGAAGCTGAAGTTCTTGTACAATGAGTGTGTGACAACCCCTCCTTTTACTCAGGACAGAGCTGCCTTTGCCATCACCAGCCTTGACACTACCACCATGGTGAGGGCAGAAGACCCAGTTGAAGTAATACACCTCCCTCAGGCTTACTGAGTGTAATCTGGAAGCGCTCCATCATCTGCTGCATCACTTCTTGATCCACCTTCAGCACTCATCGTTGTTAGAAATCAAGCCATCAGCCCCATCCCCAGCAACGGTTGGTCTCTGCCCCTAAAGCCCCCACTTGAGCAGAACCCCCAAGAAGCCCAGTGTGGGAGCTGGGGTTGGTGACAGGAGGTGACACAGGTTGTTCCAAGCTGCCAGTCCCCAGAGAAAACAGCGAGCCAGTGACATGACACTTGCTCATCACTGGAAATAATGACCAAAGATCACACACTGCCTTTTATAGGCAGCTCTTGTGGTTGAAGCACATGCTGCTCCGAGGGGAAGATGGCAAAGTGACCTTTCCTGTAATTACCTGTGACAGGCTGGGTTTGCAAAAGCCTTTTACTCAAAGTGGTGATGCAAGAGTCTGCATCACCAGCCAGGTCAGCTGGTTAGAACAGCCACCCCTTGGTACTCAGCATGCCTGGCTGCAAGGAGCAACATCGTCCTGTGTCACCCACAAAGGTTTGAACAGGGCTTATGATCACAAACCGACTGTCCATGATCAGCATCCCAGGTTTTCCAAACCATTCGTGTCAGCACTTTAGAGAAATTTCATCCAAAACATAGAGGCTGCATCCTCGTACAGATGGAAGGGTTGCACCAAACCCAAGAGCCATGATGCACCCTAACACCTGCTCCATGGCTTTAGAAGTAATGAAAACTACTCTAAGGGCTACTGATGACTGATCTGTTTTATTTGAACAGCCCAAGCTCTGCAGAAGCTCTCTTAGCACACACCCTCCTCACGGGGAGAGGTTTCTATCTGAATGCCAAAGCCTAAGTGCCCATCACACACTCTCAATGCTGGTTCACATGTGTGCAGGAGCTCTGCGCCACACGCTCCTGTCTGTGACCTGCCACATGGGGAGATCTGGTGATGAACTTGTCAGGAGCAAAGTGTTCTCCTCCTGATCCGCGGTCCCCGATTGTTGGTGTGAAACATCACTGCTTGTACTAGCCAAAAAGGCCTCATAATACAACCCAACCCTGGGTTTGGCTTTAGTTTTCGAAGCAGAAGCTAATAAATTCAGCTGCCAAGTGCTCTCTTCTACAATCGTGGCACAAGGAGCAGGAAGGAAGGTCTGTGTTACTATGGGAAAGGAGCCGCCTCGCTCTTCGGAAGGGTAACGAACCCATTTGGTTTCCAAGCAGGAAGTACAGTGGGACAGAGGCCAACAACACTGGAGAAAACCAATGTCAGGCAAGGACCAGAGCTTAAAAATACCAGGCAGACAAGCTGGGGCCATGCCAGAGCTGGCTGGGAAAGAGGAGCTGAGTCTGGTTCCTGACACCCATCCTACGGGTGCTGCTTTCTCTGCAAGGAGGAAAGCAGAGCATACACCATCGTGTGTCCAAGGGGACCAGAACCAAAGCAAAGGTGGTGGGACATCTCTCATCCTTCTAGCATTAACTTAACCACTTGGTTTAGCAACCATCAGTTTAGTCTGAAAGCTTGGATATGCTTTCTTTAAATCCGGAAAGCTGAAGAAGGGCTTTGGACATGGGATGTAGGGACAGGACAAGGGGAACAGCTTTAACCTGCCAGAGGGGGGATTGAGATGAGCTCTTGGGCAGAAGCTCTTCCCTGGGAGGGTGCTGAGGCGCTGGCACAGGGTGCCCAGAGAAGCTGTGGCTGCCCCATCCCTGGCAGTGTTCAAGGCCAGGTTGGACACAGGGGCTTGGAGCAACCTGCTCTAGTGGAAGGTGTCCCTGCCCATGGCAGGGGGTTGGAACTGGAGGAGCTTTAAGCTCCCTTCAACCCCAATCACTCTGTGACTCTATGAACTGAGGGTCAGGAGCTGTCACTGAAAGAGCAGGGCTCTTCACAGCTGCTGTGTTCATGATGTTCCAAGCACCCTGGCCCTTACCTGCTGCTGGCCCTGCTGGGTTTGCTGGGTTGTCTGCTGACTGGCCGAGTTGGTGGCGGCGGCGGCAGCGGCTGCTTGCTGCTGGAAGAGGCTGGCGGGATACACTCCCCAGGGAGTAACTCCATAGTACTGGTGAGGAACAACTGCTGGGCCTGAAACACCAAGGACACGGGTGAGCTTCTGCAGCGGGACAGGAGTTACCCAGCAAACAGTCACCAAGGTACCTGCTCCTCAAGTTTGCTTTAACAAATCCCATTCCCAGGTGATCGGCCTTAAACCCTTTGCAAATACAGAGGGATTCTGGCAATTGTGGTATTCATTTTGGAAGAGCTCAGAAGTCAGACCTCAAATTTCAGCTTTACTTGTTCAAACCTTTTTGGATGAGGTCAGATTCTGCTCCTAGTGATCTTGTAGAACGCTGGGTTTGTTGCTGTGCCCTACTTTTATAGTGGAGGAACAAAACTTTAACCAAAAGGAGAAGGAAAGCACAGAGATAGCCAAGTCGCTTCTAATCTCAGCTGCCATTCACAGCTCACTAACATCCATCATTTAATTCCCCAATAAATTAAGAACCCCCCTTGGCAGCTGGATAGCATCAGTTCCAAGTGTTTAAAACAGTGTTTCTCCAGCCATTCAATCCTACTTTGCACCTGCAAACCACCATCAAGGAGGCTGTATGATCCTGTATCTTTTCACATCCCTCCTCAAACTTCAGAGGCTTGTAAAAAAGGAAACCATCTTAGAGAGCACCAGAAAAAGCCTAAACTTGTGAAGATTCAGTGTGTTTCATCCCATCCCAGCACAGCACACACCCTAATGGCAGCTGTATCCTGAAGTAATTGGGGATACACTCACTGGTGGAGGAAGCAGTGAGCAACTCTGTGCTCAGTGGTGGAGTCCCTCCCCCAGATAACACGTATGTGAATCCAACACCATTCCTTACTATGTCTGTTCTGCATCATTGGGAATGGGCAGCAGAAATGGACAAGTATTTCCTTTGCTTTTCAAACACATCACCCATCCCACGGGCTCCTTCCCCGCAGCAGCAGTAACTTACACCGCACTGGGTTTAAGGCAGAGCGCCACAGTCGTATTTCACACTGAAGAATAAACAGGTCTTCAGTGACTTCAAACCACACACTTGTTCTTATATGGACTTAAAATAGCTTTTATTTGAAGAGAAGCAGCTGGTATTTGAGTTCTAACCAAGCCATTTCAGTACTGCTGTTGGTTATGTCTTAGAGACACTGCAAGGGCCCGTAGGGATAAGAGAAGCGGCTTTAACCTGCCAGAGGGGAGATTGAGATGAGCTCTGAGGCAGAAGCTCTTCCCTGGGAGGGTGCTGAGGCGCTGGCACAGGGTGCCCAGAGAAGCTGTGGCTGCCCCATCCCTGGCAGTGTTCAAGGCCAGGTTGGACACAGGGGCTTGGAGCAACCTGCTCTAGTGGAAGGTGTCCCTGCCCGGGGCAGGGGTTGGAGCTGGAGGAGCTTTAAGGTCCCTTCAACCCAAACCAGGCTGTGATTCTGTTAAATTCCTATTTCAAAAGTGTAATAATTACTCTCCTTTTATTATTTTGTTCTTATCCATTGTACTTCCCCCATATTTAGGATTTTGTAGCATCATTGCTGCCCATGTCCAGCTCTGTGTACATACAGTGATGTGGGAGATGGCACAAGTAGCCCCTTGCCTAATTCCAGGCACTTCAGCAATACCTCCTGAGCAGCACCTCACACTAAAGCTCTGCCACAACATCCACCCTGGCTGGATTTACCAGGCACCATCAGGCAGAGACAGCAACTTGCCTGTCCCACTCAGATTTGTCTTGCAGCAACAGCCACTTGTTTCTTACCTTCCAACCTGGGAATTCATGAGCAGTAGGACCTAAAATGGATTAAAGCTGCAGGAAATGAACCAGTCCCACCACGGCAGTGCCTATTCTGACCTGAGCACTTCCAGACACATGGCTCACGGGTGGAGTAGAACCTGTTTATAGTCACTCAATGCAGATCAGACACCAACTGCTCAGGTGCTTCTGCACTCAACAGGAAAACAGTTGCAACTGCTTCATTCTATGCAAGTAATAACCCTGTGTTTGCCCTCAGGCTACCAGGATGCTGCTGCAACACCCTTAATCTGGGTGAAATCTGGGCATCTCTCTGGCTTATTTTAATCTCAGGTCTAATTATCTAACAAGCACAGTCTAGATGGGCTTTTTTCCCCCTAGTTAGAGGTTGCTGATCAAATCTGCAAAAGCCTTAGGTGTTTGAAAGAAGACACAGAGGCTTTGAAGTCTGCAGGCAGCTGGGCTTAAAAGAGCTTCAAGTCTGGCTCAGCTCATTTGCGCACATGGAGAGGCTCATTATTGAACAGTGTTCTCAGTGAGGGCAAGTGTGTCATCATTGCCAGACTTCCCAAAACACCCAGAGTGTTGCTTGACTTCAGGAGATCTTGCATCTGCTTTTACACTTAGTAAAGCCAGGCACACATGAGAAAATAAAAGCCTTTTTGGTGCCTTTGAAAGCAAATATTCCCACTGCTACGTCTCACGCACCAGCCACAGACACCCACAAATATTCCTTGTAAGAAACATTAGCAAATCCATGGGTGTGTTTATAACAAATCCTCTGCTTTTCATCTCAGCCTTGGCACTCGAGTCTCTTTAAGCTGAAGATGGCTTCAGTCAAGGATGAGGGCTTGGAGACCACCAGGTCAAAGAGCCTTGAGAACCTCATGTATGAAAACACCCAGCTTCAAACTGTACCTACTATTAGTGACTTGCGACTGCTTCAGAATTACCAGTACAACAGAGGGTACTAATGAAGTGGTGTATTTTTAGGGATGGGACTGAGGACCAGCCCAGCTCCAATGGCTCCAGTGCAGCCTCCTGCATGCCCTGATGTGTCCAGCGCTGATCCAGAGCACAAGCACCATTGCATGATGCTGCGCCCAAGGCAGTGGGGAAAAGCCAGCTGGATCTGCTGCCCCAAATCCCAGCCCTTAGTGGTGTGTGCATGCACCCATATGGGCCCCCAGCTCTGAGCTGGGCCAGCACAAAGAGGCTCCTCAGAACCCAACGCTGAGAACCACAGCACAGGCACATCCAAACCGCCTCTCCCCTTAATCCAGGAGCGCTGTTCTCCTGGGTGCAGCTTAATCCAGCACCCACTTCTCCACAGAAGAGAACAGAAGAAGAGAAAGAACAGAAGAAAGAACGAAAAGAAGAAAGAACGAAAAGAAAGAAGAACGAACGAAGAAAGAAAGAAGAAAGAAAGAACAGAAGAAAGAAAGAACAGAAGAAAGAAAGAACAGAAGAAAGAAAGAACAGAAGAAAGAAAGAACAGAAGAAAGAAAGAACAAAGAAAGAACAGAAGAAAGAAAGAACAGAAGAAAGAAAGAACAGAAGAAAGAACAGAAGAAAGAAAGAACAGAAGAAAGAAAGAACAGAAGAAAGAAAGAAGAAAGAAAGAACAGAAGAAAGAAAGAACAGAAGAAAGAAAGAACAGAAGAAAGAAAGAACAGAAGAACGAAAGAACAGAAGAAAGAAAGAACAGAAGAAAGAAAGAAGAACGAAAGAACAGAAGAAAGAAAGAACAGAAGAAAGAAAGAACAGAAACACTTCTCTACCTGTCCCACACCTCCTCAGAGGGAACCAACATCTCCAGCTTGTCTTACAGTAGCCAAGATTTCTTTTTCCTCTGAGTGACATCTCTCTCAACTGACAGAAGGCAATTTCACAACCCTTTCTGGAGGCAGCAGGATCTTCCTCACGGTTTAAACTCACAAGTGATTGTTTCTTGAGTCTAGGGACCCTTTCCCTCTGCATTCAAATGTCTTCTTTAAAAGGCTGCTATTGTCGGGAGGAAAAGAGCATTGTCACATTGTCACAGGGCTGACACAGTCAGGAAAAAGCTGCTGTAATGGTAGAATCTTAATGGCAGCATTATCTCTGCCATAAAACACACACGAGTTTCCCTTCTGCTCTAAGAGGGGAGCAATAAACTACCACCAACTCTAAACTCATTTCTTCCATCTCATAAACTTCTCCAGGTCTTCCCAGTTTTACCCTCCCACAGACATCAGGGAGGCATCTGACTCCATACATAACACTAAGCATGTGAATTGTCCCCTGTCCCTTCAGTGCTGCAACTCATCACAGATGAAGACTTGCAGAACTGCTCAATTTTAGACAGAAAAGATGTTTATCCTAAAGCAAACATCAACCCCAGCTTTGTTCCATTGCCATTTCGAGCTGCCAGGGTCCAAAGCCCACTGAGATGGGTGAAGTAACTCCTATTTCTCCGTGGTGTAATACTGTAAGGACATTGCAATGTGTTACACATCCTTTTGTTTGGCTTTCTGGAGTCATAAAGTCTAAAAATCACTCCAGTAGAGACCCTGATGCCAAGTTTTGGGATGCTTTAGGTATCCTGGGGTGTGTTATTTCCTAGTTGCAGATATTCAGGCAGCTGCAGCTTCAATACTGCTGAGAAAAAGGAGAAGCAGACAGGCTGTGGCAAAGCAGGCCTCTTGTTTCCTGGAAATCTGGCAGCAGTTCCATGTGTCTTTCTATGAAATCAAGACACTGACCTCCTGCTCTGCTCAACTTCAGCATCACTTCTGCATGAGCACTGGCTTTAGAAGCACTGAGCTGATGCAAAGAGGCCAAGCAGAACCCTCTCTCTATAGTAAGCACTTACACAGCTCCTCTTCTGACAGGGACTGGAACTGCTCATGCTCCAGCACCTCTCCCTTGCTAAAGCCTGGCTCAAGCTCCTACTTGTATTTGCCACTGAGAGCTCGGGTCATTCATTCACTACCACACATTCATCATCACCTGATAGTTTATCTACTCCTGGACTCTTAGAAATATCCTTGTACTCTAGCTCTTGGCTTTCCTCCATTTAATCACAGTGTCATTTGTTTGCCAACAGCATGTTGTTACCTAACGTTAATCCTGCGTTGTCATCACGCCATCAGCACACAACACTCGCAGCAGCCAAAAAGCCCAAAGCCCACAGCTTTCAATGACAATCTTCATTCTTTACATCCATCCATATGATGCATTAAAAAAAGCCATCCAAGTGGGTAACAGTTGCTGAAATCCCATTTCGGAGCTTGACCCGATGCTGGCTCAAAGCTGAAGAGCTAAGCAGTGTTGTGTAAGAGCTGTTCAACACCCCAAAAAGTCACGTACCAAACCCTGGTGCTCTTTGGCAGAGCTACATTTTATGGCTTTGATTTGGTACAAGCCATCCCACAGTGAGTCTAGGAGCTGAAAATCACCTCTGAACTAAGGAGGTTTTCTTTCAGGTGTAGGTGGCTCCAGGACAGCAAAACGTGGTTATAAAGCTCTTCTTCTGAAAGTACATTCTTCCTTTGTCCTCAAGGCTTAGGCAAGAACTTTATGGGATCCACAGCACGAGTTCAATGTACAGCGTGTTCTTCACACTGCCTGATAAGCTGTTTTCCTGAGCTGTCATCTCAAGATACAACGATTTTGGCTCTGGCAGTTGGAAAGAGTTTGGAAACTGATATATGAAACATCTTTCTTTTTGGGAGAAAGATCTTGCATGAAGACAAGAGCCACCATCGCTGCTTGCATCTGGCAAACTGCATATTCATGGTGTGAGCCTTGCAGTGGATACAGGGTGTCTTTACCTTGAGGACCTAAACCCCATGAATTCTTGATACTCTTGCAAAAGGGAAAGATCCCACGTGCAGGATGCACTACAGTAAAGCAAGCTAAACAGCAAGGAGATACAACCTCCCTGGCAGGAAAACACATCCTCATCTTTCTAGCATTTAATAAGTCTATTTTCAAAGGTCTCTCTCACTCCTGTCAGTCCCCAAAATACCCCAAACATGCAGTAACATTGATGTCTGCAAGCGTTTTGTTCTGGCTTTGCTCTGGTGGTTTACCCTCAGCAGAGACAGAGCCCGCAGCAAGTGTTATACAATTACCACATGTAAGTGATAGAAAACAGCATTTCGAAGACAAATTCCGCTTCAACTCGCTGATAAACCATTACCTCTCCATGGAAATGACCATGGACTAATAGCTCAGTTCACACCCCCAGACTCCGGAGCACAGAAAGGGTCGGGAATGAATGGATAAGTGGGAGCATCTCACCTAACGTGGCAGCGGCTGCGAGCCCGGCGGCGTAGGGGTCGGTTCCCGGCGGAGCGGCGCTGATGATGTACGGGTTGGGGACAAAGGCAGCAGGAGCTAAACCTGCTGAAAACATACCTGTCAGTGAAAACAAACTGAACTAGAAGTGCAGCCCTGCCAAAACACCTCTGCCTGGCGAGCACAGAACCTTGGGCTGCTTTAGGGCTTTAGAGTTTGTTACAGGTTGATTTCGATAACGAACGAGCAACCCCAGAGTATGAATAGAGCAATCTGTGGAGGGTATCATTTACATAAAGGAAACCCAATTCCAAGGATGCAATGTCCATTCAGGGAAGCTGAAGTGGTAAAATTTGAGTGAGTCCAAAGGAGGCCATGGAGCTGCTGCGAGGGCTGGAGCAGCTCTACTCTGGAGCCAGGCTGAGAGAGCTGGGCTGGGGCAGCCTGGAGAAGAGAAGGCTCCTGAAGGGGAGACCTTAGAGCAGCTCCAGTGCCTAAAGGGGCTCCAGGAAACCTGGAGAGGGGCTTTGGACAAGGGCCTGGAGGGACAGGCCAAGGGGAATGGCTTTAACCTGCCAGAGGGGAGATTGAGATGAGCTCTGAGGCAGAAGCTCTTCCCTGGGAGGGTGCTGAGGCGCTGGCACAGGGTGCCCAGAGAAGCTGTGGCTGCCCCATCCCTGGCAGTGTTCAAGGCCAGGTTGGACACAGGGGCTTGGAGCAACCTGCTCTAGTGGAAGGTGTCCCTGCCCGTGGCAGGGGTTGGAGCTGGAGGAGCTTTAAGGTCCCTTCCAACCCATTCTGTGATTCCACGATTCTATGAAAACACTCTATATACAATACCCAAACTTGCTCAGGTATTACTGTGGTGCAGAGACACCCTTGCTGTTGAGGTGACTATTAACACCAGCTACTACTAAACATTATCTGGGTGCTCAGTCCTTCTCTGCATCTTCTATAGTGAATTGACCAAGAACCAATCTACACCACTCTGAGTTCCACGCTCACTACACACTCCCAGTACTTCACTTAATTAGCTGGGAAGGAGCTCAGGATCATACAGGCATGGCAGGGAATGATCCCTGCCATGGAGGCATTACCTTCCTCTGCAAGGTAATAGTTTAATCATTAGAGAAATCCCAGGGGGGCGGGAGAGGGGCGTGCAGGGGAGGTGAAGGTGAAGGGGAGCAAGGTAAAAAGCTAAATCAGTTTGATTCAGGTCTCTCCCTGAGCCCCACAAGCACACAAATGCACTGTGCAGAGTGGGAGAGTCCCAACACATTTGTACTGGGCTTTTGGGTAGGAGGAACAGCAACTTAAATTGCTTATTGTGCTAAAAACATTTAACCCTGAGATAGTTTAATCATCCAGGAATAGCCCTGCTACAGGCTTACGTGCTTTATTCCTAATCCATACTCCTTTAATAGCATCAATCATGTGTTTGCATAAATTACATCTTTAACTTAAAGATGATCCATGCAGCTGAGCCACAGGACGTGTGTACAGACGTACACTGAGTTGTGCCTTGCTGTGCTGCTCACCCCAACTCATACCTTGCTTACAGCACGTATTTCAGAGCACTCTCCTTCCTGAGCAGCCCCCTCAACAAAGGCAAGTGTCACTCTTGCCAGGCACAAATGCTCTAGAGCTTTTTAAGCAGGCAAGAGCTACCTCCAGAACTCTTCAAGTGGATCTTCAAACAACGCGCTTCTGCTTGTGTGTCCATTGCCAATTGCAAAAACATAGTTAGGATTCTCCAAAACCCACCCATCCTTTTCCCTGGTCTTTTTTCAAAGTGTTCTGCTGATTAAAGCCCAGGAAAAGGTGGTGTATTAAATGCAAGACTTACCTATGTGAGGCTGATGGGCAGCTGCCAAGGCGTACTGCTGCTGCTGCGCTGCTGTCAGCTGCTGAACAGCGAGTGCATTCGGTCTTTGGAACAACTGAAGGGACAGAAGCACAAATATGGTTCTTTACTCTTCCTTGTAAAGCAATTCCTTTACACTCAACTTATTTTGACACTCCTTTTTAAAGGGAAACTACAGATACTCTTCTTCAAAGGGAAACACTTCAATAGGAATTGAAAAATACCAAACTCTTGCAATCAATCGCTCCTGATAATCCCCCCTGGAAAACAATGTATTTCTGAAGCACAGCTAAACCTCAGCCAGGGTTTTCTCTTGCTGTTCTCTGCACGTTGCCTGAAAGCCTCTTTATTCCCCAATTCCAACACACAACCCCTAACTGCAGCCTGTAGATCACTAGTAGACCAAGAGATCTTGACCAACACCAAGCACAGGGAAATCCCAGTTGAGAGCAGACAACCTGGGGGACTCTTCCACATGGTGGGACTGAGAGAATCCCAGCCTGGTTTGGGTTGGAAGGGACCTTAAGATCACTCAGCTCCAACCCCCTGCCACGGACAGGGACACCTTCCACTAGAGCAGGTTGCTCCAAGCCCCTGTGTCCAACCTGGCCTTGAACATGAAGAAGCCAGCAGAGCGAGGTGTGGGAGATGATACACTTGTGATGGCTCCAGAGCCACCTAAAGAGCCATCGAGTGGGACATCAGCCTCAGGAGCTCACAACCCCCTGGCCAAAATGCTCCTTTTCCTGCCAGCCTTCCATGCAAGGATGTAAACTCTTCTCTGAGCATGGATAGGAACCAGACCTGGGGAGTTTTTGGGTAAGTCATCCATAGGAGACACAAGTTTGCCAGCCCACAGCTCCCTGCAATCTCTGGGAGCAATGGGCAGTGTTGCTGAGAACAGGCGTTCTCAAGAACAGAAAAGGAGAGGATTACATCAGTCTTCCAAGTCCTTTTGCTTAGGTTTGGGTTTTCTTTCTTCTTCATTCATTCAGGTCCTTACCACACATTCACTTCCCAGCTTTCCTTCTACCAAAGGAAACACTCCCTGATTCAATCCAACAGCAGAGGATGGCTCAGCTCTAATTCAAACATTGAGGATGTACAAGTGGAATAACCACCCTGAAGCCACCCAGAAGCAACGTTCCTCCCTGCTCAGCTGGGGCTGCCCCATCCCTGGCAGTGTTCAAGGCCAGGTTGGACACAGGGGCTTGGAGCAACCTGCTCTAGTGGAAGGTGTCCCTGCCCGTGGCAGGGGGTGGAACTGGATGAGCTTAATCCAGGGAATTCCAAGGAACCAGAACACGGGAGACTGTGTTATAGTTATGGGAACATTTGAAGATGACATTTCTGTAAGCCCGTTTCTCCTGAAATAGGGCCATCTGACATCTCTAATCAGATTACACGTGGTTAAGACCTTCCCTTCTTAATATTGCTTTTAGCTGCACTTGCTTGTAATCCCTTCAAAGTGTGTGACGTTTCCCAGCAGAGGCAGAAAGGCACTTGTGCAGAGGAGATCCTTTTGTTCAGGGCATATTTCCTTCTGACATCTGCATGGAGAGAACTTGACGTCCCAAAGAGACAGACTGCTGTCATCCAGACTGGATGCCATGTAGTAAGAAAATGGGCACATCTTGGAGCCAAAATACACCAGGTTTACACAGATGTGCACTAAGAGGTCGCATTAGGCAGAAGGGTGAAGCTTTCTCTTTACTACAGCCCTTAGACTTACAAAAGCCTGTTGAGTGCAGTTACTGTAGGTGTAAGTAGCTATTGCAACAAGGCTGAGACTTGAAAATAACACTTCTGAAATAGCCCAACCTGCTTATTGTCAACGTGACCTGGGCACAACCCAGGGATGGGGTGGGCAGGGTGCTGTGCCCACAGCACAGGACCTCCACTGCCACCAAACTTCACCATTCAAAGAGACCAGAGAGAACTTCAGCTTCAGCCAGCAGAAAGGTGGGTTTTCCTTCTCAGGACAGGCTGAGAGAGCTGGGCTGGGGCAGCCTGGAGAAGAGAAGGCTCCTGAAGGGGAGACCTTAGAGCAGCTCCAGTGCCTAAAGGGGCTCCAGGAAACCTGGAGAGGGGCTTTGGACAAGGGCCTGGAGGGACAGGACAAGGGGAATGGCTTTAACCTGCCAGAGGGGAGATTGAGATGAGCTCTGAGGCAGAAGCTCTTCCCTGGGAGGGTGCTGAGGCGCTGGCACAGGGTGCCCAGAGAAGCTGTGGCTGCCCCATCCCTGGCAGTGTTCAAGGCCAGGTTGGACACAGGGGCTTGGAGCAACCTGCTCTCATGGAAGGTGTCCCTGCCCATGGCAGGGGGGTGGAGCTGGATGAGCTTTAAGGTCCCTTCCAACACAAACCACTCTCAGATTCCATGATTACATGGAGGTGACATCAGCTCTATGTGGATATTGCCCATCTTCATACAAAGAAAAGCAAACCCCACCAGGCCTGCTTCGGGCCGGCTGGAGCCAGAGCTCCATCCTGCAATCCCTCCGGACACAGGCCCGCTTCCCAGGCCAGCCTTCCTCTGTGAGTTTCTATTTCCACCAGCTATCTGCAAGACGCTCAAATTGTAAATCCTAACTTTAGAAAGCTGGAAGAAACAAACAAAAACCACTTGAACTCGTCAATGAGCCTTCATCACACTAAAAACCACTGACAAAACGCACATTTCAGGCTTCCCAGTCCTGCAGTTCCTTTCCCATATCTAACAGCGCTTTAAAAAGCAGTTCCCTTGGTGAGCTCTAACACAGAAATCACTACCCAAGTTTCATCGTTGGATATTAATTCTCCCAAGGTCCCACACCAAAGGAAGACAAAGCCTTGGAACCAGATTTGTTTTTGAGCTCTCCAGAAGCTCTTTAGTTTAATCAGTCAAATAATGTCCATCATTCCCCTTCCAAATGTGCTGGATAATAAACCAACCCACCAAGCCCTAACACAGGTATTCCCATTGCTCTAAAGGCTCTGATCACCCCAAGCTGGGCCTTTAGCACACACTTGGCAACGCGCTTTCCTCAGCAGGGAATGCCACCAGGCTGTTCTGCTAAAAGAGACCGGATATTTTAGGAAAGGCAGGGTTAGTTATGTCCCTTTGCCCTCAGCTGCAACAAAAGCTGTTGTTCTTCTTCGCGAGGTATCACCGTTACAATAGGAAAGCAATAAAAGTTGATGATTGCTGCCCAAACTAGCAGGAACAGGAGCGGATTGAGTGCATCATTGGATCTAGGCCCAGCATTCAAGGCAAGCCAAGAGCAAAGCCAGCACTTGGGTTACTGCTCCGGGATGAGAAGCTGCGGCCGCCTGCGAAGGAGAAAGGTCAGACACACTGGGCTGAGATAAAGCTCTGTAGTATCGGACTCTGGCCTCGGGTTTTAAACCCTGCTCAAGCCCGAGCAGGGCAGTTTAAATCCCTTAGTCCTTGGTTGGCTCTGGGTTGGTACTGCAGAGATCCCACAGCAGGGCTGTGACACCAGGCCTGAGCTGCTCTCTGACCTTTAAGTCACTTTCAGGGCTCGAGGCGGGGTTTGGGTTTTGTTCAGCAGGTTTTACTCATTGAAAGCTCTTCTCCAACATAAACTTACTCGAGGTGAAAATAATTAATACACAGAAAAGCACTGTTGGTAACTGCTGTTTCCCATGAAGACTGCTGCTCAGTGGCCATGCTGAGATCTCCTGCCTCGTGCTCCCTAAGAGGACACAGGCCACACTCTATAGACAGCACAGCGACGATGAATCCATCCCAAATCTTCCTCCATCCCTCTCTCCCCAAGAGAAGAGCCTGAGTTGGTGCTGACCCCATGATGATGGAAGGTGTCCCTGCCCATGGCAGGAGGGTTGGAACTGGATGAGCTTTAAGGTCCCTCCCAACCCAACCCATTCCATGGTTCTCCTGAGGACTGCAGCAGGATTGGACCAATGGCCAACACGTTACCTGCTGTTGGGAATTGTAGTCGAAGAGCCCCACGGTGGCTGCGGCCGAGTCCACAGGAACTTGAGTGCCCGAATAATCAAACTGAAGAGGCTCCATGCCAACGTGTTCCATGGGATCCAGAGGGACACTCTGGGACTCGATATTGGAGAAGTCCTCCACGGGCTTGGCACCATTCGTACTTGCCAGCTGGGCTAAGCCCTCTGATCCATTCTGGTTTGGGCCCAGCAGATCGACCTCACTAGCAGAGTTCTGGCAATTCCCGGGCGTGCGGCTGCAAGGAGAGATCCATCCATTTAATCACACTGCACTGATGCACAGCAAGACACAAGTACTCACCATATCTGCCTGTAAATGGCATGAGAAAGGTGGGGGGAAATAAAAGGACATTGAAATAGTTCCCTAAATGAGTTCTACAGAACAATTCATGCCTTTAAACAAACAAAACCCTCAGTGCCCCACCTCAAAGAGCTGGTGCAGGACAAGTGTGATAACAGCCAGTTGCTTTTTATTGCTCACTTGGGAATCTGCCATGACAAGACAGGATTTCCAAGCTCTTTGGGAGTTCTGAACCATGTAACACTCTGGTGCTGCATCTCACTTGAAACCTCTCTAAATGACCTAACACAAGCCTTGGGCTCAGATGGGAACTGGTTCATCCCGAGGTAGGGACCAGCAGGTTGCACCTCCCAGCACTTGGTCTGCTTTTACACTTTTCCTACATGTCAATGTGAGTGAGTGGGTAAGGGAGCAAGAAATACAAATGCATTGATTACAACAAGAGCCACCACTTCAGAAGGCTTTAACCCCTTGAGAGCTACAAGGGAAAAGCCATAACCCCAGCTAGAACTTGGACTAGTCAACCTCTTCAGCTGATATTTCCATAGGAATCCCATACAGAGTAGTTAAGGAAAGGTGTGAAACTAAAACAAGACCACAAGAGACAGAACTAGAGCTCACAGATGTTATCCTCCAACTTCCCAGTGCTTCCCTGGGTGCATTAGAACATCCTCACGACACTGTGTCAATGACTCAAAGGCTTTTTCACCCACAGCATGGAAAATCTTTCAAAGAATATAAAGTGTGTGTGTGTTGGATTTGGCTGGGGAAGAGTTAATTTTCATCCCAGTAGCTGGTATGGGGCTGTGCTTGGGATTTGTGCTGGAAGCAGAGTTAGAATCATGGAACCAGGGAATGGGTTGGGTTGGAAGGGACCACAAAGCTGGAGCGCTGTTGTCCTGGAGATGGCCGAACCCCTGCCTGCGATGGGAAGTGGTGAAGGAATTCCTTGCTTTGCTTTGCGTGTGTGCTTTCGCTTTACCTATTAAACTGCCTTGATCCCAACCCAGGAGTCTTCTCACTTTTACCCTTTCAATTCTTGCCCCATCCCACCAGGGAGGAGCGAGTGAGTGGTTACATGGTGCTTAGTTGCCAGTTGAGGTTGACCCACAAGTGATTAACCATTAACTGCTGGTGCACGTACCTGAAGTCTTTGACATCTGCGTCGATCCCATTCTGCACAGGCAAACCATTGGTTTTATCCATCACATCCCCCTCCTCCTTCAGATCTCCCAATTTATCGCCATCAAATGTGCCCTTATTTTTCTTATCCCCTTTGTCATTCTCATCACTCTCTGCATCCCTCGGCCCCTGGGCAAAAGAGACAGTGTTTTAATACGCTTCGTTTTCCCATCAATTCTACTTTCATTCTGAGCTTGTAGTAAGTCAAAGAAACGTGCCCCAGTCCAATAACTCACTTGCAAACATTAGTTCCTACATATAAAAATGGAAAAAAGGCAAAATAGTCCAACATAATGGAAGAAAGAAGGGAATTAGTTCTCACTCTTCCAGGTTTTATTTAGTCAGGGTCTGCTTCTAAAGGCTCTAAAAATCCCACCCCAAGAGAATGTTAAAGAATACTTCAACAAATCCTCTTTCTAGATGGGTCTTGGGCACTTCCAAATTAACCCAGGGACTTCTAAACATGACACAGCAGGTACTGAAAGGGTACAAAAGGAATCAGAGCCTCTCAAAGTCACTATCTCAGTGTCGAAGCTGCAGTAACCGGCTGGAGAAGCCCACGTGTAGGAGCAGAATGGGATCACCTCAGCGCTGTGATTTGCACAGTGAATCCCAAGGTAGGGCTGATTTAAGAGCATTTAAGTCAATCATTAGGTTGGTCACTGGTTCATAGAACCCTAAAGCACATTTTGGGGGTGGGGAAGGGCTGGAAAGGAAAATAAAGGAGAAAAACCAAAGGGATTTCTGTGTTGTTGAACATTTGATGAGTGGTTTTACATCTGCAGCTTTTCCGCCCTTAATGTCTGTATTTTCTTTCACTTGGGAGAAGAATCAAGGGGGATTATGCCAGAGGCAAAGTTGTGAACAACAAAAGGCAGAGGAAAACCAACATAATTTATGATAAAAACCAGCAAGGGGCATATAAACATATTTATCAGAATGGTTTTGGTGCTGTCACACAGAGAGACATGAAACCCTTCATCTGAGGGCAAACTGCTCTGGATGTAACAGGGCAGCTGAAGCCTGTATTGACTAAATCCTTCTTCCATCCTCTTAAATTGGAGGGGGGGGGATTTTTTTCCTTCAATATTTAGGAGAAAAAGGATTGTTTTAAAAGGTATTATCTTGTGATGGTGCTTCTTAAAGAAAATCAACTGGTGCTTGTTTAAGGGCAGACTTGGCAACACCAATTGTAACCAGAGATGTGGAGCCCAGTTCTCCCCCTCCCAATGGGATATTCCCTGGGGAGACCCCTGGTTGCAGAACCATCAGTGCTGTGGAGCAGGCACCTCTCTAAGCCCCAATGCTGATGATAAATCAGCTCCTTCCACTGCTTGTCCGTTTCCCAAAGCCCATCTCTCTTAGGCTCAGGGTTCAACAAGGTTATCAGGTGCCCAGTAATGAGGGATAAGATAAAGAGGATGGATGAAGGAAACCACAAATCAGCTCCCTGAAGAGATGAGCAGTGGAACAGTGACAGATCTACTCTGCTTTTGTGCTTTGTGACAACTCCTGGTCGAGCAGTGGCCAAGGAGGTGGAGATGCAGCCCCTATCTCCCCACCACAGGGATGAGGCCTGATTGTGTCTCCCTTCCCCACTGCATGAAGCACAGTGACTACCACCACTTCTCCATGGGAAATGAGAAGCCCTTGAAAGCATTCCCACCTGGAGTGGCTTTTGTAGCTATGTTATGTCTCTAGCATCATCACATGGAGCTTTTTGTTCTGCACCAGCAACAAAGCAGCCACACGTTCATTCAGAACCATGGGGAGATGTTCACACTCCTCCCACCACGAGCTCGAGTGGGGGGTCACTGCTGGTGGGCTGATCCAAAGAACCAGGGAACATCAGGAACCTTCATATCCCTCACACCCGCTCCCACCCTGCACCCTGAGCCAAAAGCAATGGGTAAAACCTGCCTGTTTTAAGAGAGGGAGCTAAACTAAGAGCAAATGAAAGCAAGCAGGAACATCTGCCTTGAGGGATGGATTAACAACCAACCAAAGCAAGCAGCAAATGGAGAAAGGAACATAAGAGGAACTCAGCTGTCAGAATCAGGCACACTTACAAATCCTCCTTTCCTTAGGCAGGAATCTCCAGGAGATGAGCTCAACACATACTCCACCATGCTAACTCCAAGTCCTCCACTCTCTGACCGTGGTGAAAGCACTGAGTTGACTTCACTATTGACATGAAACCCCTGACCAGGTCTTCTCTGCACCATAATTGGTTGGGAAACAGAGTGATCTGGAACAAAAACATGGATAATTCTTATAAGTAGATCCAACTCTTCACAGGAGGCAAGTCATCGAATAATTACTCTCTAGGGTTTGAATTGTACTAAGAAGTGCCAATGTTTTGACTCTGATGATGTCCATTAGACAACGCAGGATGGCTGCTCGTTTTTTAACTACTAGAACCTGGAAACCTACATATAGAGTCTAAAATCAGAGCATTTCAGAGATTTAAGTCCTTAAGTAAAGGTTGTAGTTAAAACCACGACATTGTAGGGTTTAGTTTTAGTAAAACTCTTGCATTAGTACAAGGAAAAAACAATCAGTTTTGGTTTGTCATTTCAAACATCATCCTACAGGAAGGGAGCAGCTCTGCTCCTGCCTGCTGGGGCTGGCAATGCTCAGAGGCAAAAATAACAGGCAGCAGAGCCAGTGGTTGCCAGGGGATGCTGGAAGGGACATGCAATGATAGTGATACTGAGCTGCCTTATAAAGCAGGCATAAGCTGGGGAGAATTCTATTCTGTTATTGGTCCTGGCTATGCTTTCCTGCCCTGTCCCTCAAGCCAGCGCAAGCATCTAAGCAGACTAAGGGAGACTCTGGGGGGATAAAGCTAACCAAGAAAAGAGAAAAGCTAGTTTTAACAGGCCAATTCTCCAGCAGTTCTCATTGTGCTGCTGCAGAACCACTTATAGCACCAGGAACAGTGGGTTTTTCTTACAAAAACCCATGTTTCATCAGTCTGGAGAAGAGAAGGCTCCTGAAGGGGAGACCTTAGAGCAGCTCCCAGTGCCTAAAGGGACTCCAGGAAACCTGGAGAGGGGCTTTGGACAAGGGCCTGTAGGGACAGGCCAAGGGGAATGGCTTTAACCTGCCAGAGGGGAGATTGAGATGAGCTCTGAGGCAGAAGCTCTTCCCTGGGAGGGTGCTGAGGTGCTGGCACAGGGTGCCCAGAGAAGCTGTGGCTGCCCCATCCCTGGCAGTGTTCAAGGCCAGGTTGGACACAGGGGCTTGGAGCAACCTGCTCGAGTGGAAGGTGTCCCTGCCCGTGGCAGCGGGTTGGGACTGGATGAGCTTTAAGCTCCCTTCAACCCAAACCAGGCTGGGGTTTTAAGATTAGTTGTAACGGTGGTTCCTGGAACAAACTCATCCTCAGGCCAGGGCCACACTTCCACAGCCACCTCCACGTTGTGCTCCTCCTGCTTTGGGGCAGGGACCTTGAGGAACTGCTCAATCTGTGGCTCTTCTCTCCAGTTTAGATGAGTAAAAAGGGAAACTCTGACTTCCCTGACTCACCAGTGAGGGCCATGGCTCAGCCATGGAGGCTGTTGAGGTGCACAGGATTAATTGGGAATAAACAAAGGAAGAGATGAGAGGAAGGGCTTTGACTCATGGAGATTCGGGATCAGCCAGTGTAGGAGTCACCTCCCCCAGATCTCCACCTGCCTCTGTGGTGACTGGGACCAGCCTCAGCTGAGCACACAGTGAGGGGCTTTATCCCCTTTTCACAGCCCATTTGAAGTGTAAGTAATAAAACCTGCCCTGATCACTACCCCAAAACCTTCCCCCTAACTCAAAGCATCACTTCTCTTCTTTAAACTTAGTAGTCTGGGGGTTCAGTTGGTTTAGGAGTCACAAACTTGTGGGGTTTGAGGTTCTATTTTGTTGTTCTTGGGGTTATTTTTACTCATCTTGTTCTCTAACACCTCTGTTCAAAGTTCATCCCAAGGCAGAAAATACATCAGGAGGTTGAAATTGAAAGGTTAAGGGTAATCTGAAGTTTTGAAGCAGGTAACAGGGCGCACATATTCCCATTAAACCATCTTTTAATACCTATGGGTATGTTTTAATCACAAAACACCGTAGGGGTTTCTAGGACACAAAGCAGATGTCTTTGAAAGCTGAGTTGCACATCTCTGTATTCAACCCCAACTAAATCAAGTAAATAACAGAGCTACCTGATGTTCCCCAAGCACTGTCTCTCCACTGATCTCCCAGAAATATCCCTTTTGGTCCATCTTTGCTGGAATCATCAGATTCCCAAAACTTTTTACCCGGCAACAGCTGCTGCAATGAAAGAAACACAACAGAAAAGAACACAAAACAAAAGAAAGCATGATTAAAGGAAGTATAAAAATGCAAACAGAAACCAGAAGCGTTCTCCCTTGGGAATCATTCAACACCAACTGAGACATGCTTCATCACCAAAATACGGATACCCTCCTCTGGAGCCCCCCAGCACTGAGGTACCACTTCCATCCCCACAACCCTCTTGCATTCTCAAGTGCTTTCTGAAGCCCACACATGGAAGCACACACATACCATTGCCACTGCCCATACTCTCCATGCTCGAGAGCTGCTTGGAAATATCAGCATGAAAAACCCCCTGTTCTGATCAGAGAATTCTCATGTGTTGTGGTTTAACCCCCTTCATTCTATCTTGGCCAAGAGCAGGACATTTTGCCCTTCCACCTGAGCTGGGATGGGCCTCAATTGCCAACACTTCCAGCACTGATTCTTGCTGTCAAATACTGAGGGGCTGATGCTGGCAGGGATAGAATAGCTCAAGGGGTGCCAAGAGCTCTCACTTCTCTCCTGTTCAATGTCTGCTGAGGGCTCTCCATGCTGGGAAGGTTGGTTGTAAGCACTATGAAGAGTGAACAGTTCTGGGCCACTGCATGTGCTTTTCCTATGGGATGAAAGGCAAACAGGGAGATGTGCTTACTGAGAACAAGACAAAGTCACTCGGGCTTGGATGAATCCAAGGAAGATGGTTCTGAACTCCAGAAGATGGCACAAAGAACAACATATTGAGTTAAATAACCTAAATAACCTAACCCACCAGCTTCACCGAGGCAGCACGTGCTGTGGGGTACCTACATATGGCAAAGGGAATTCCAAGTTCTCCTCAAGGGCCTTAGATGAGAAGCACACGATCTTCAGCTTAAACCTTGTGCTGAATGAGATGTGTGCAGTTCTGACAGGAAACAGCAGCACAACCACAGCACAAGAGGCAAATGAATGGGCCAGTCCTAAAGGAACTGGAAGATTAACAAGTCCTTGTGTCTGGAATGATCACAGAATGAGACTCATTGGTTCAGTCCATGTCTCTGTGCCTCAGAAGTGGTGGTAACTCTACCCTCCAGCAGCTCACCTGCAAAGTTCAGGCTATGGCAACCAGAGCAAACAGGCTGCTGGCTGAGGGAGAAGCAAGCAGACATGAAACAAGAGCTCTGGCTGAAGGCAGACATCAGGAGACTTGTGCTCACCATCTACTTGGTAACCTAAGGAAGATCTGTTTACTCAGAAACCTATCACAAAGCAGCTCTGGATGTACAGGACTCCTGCTTTTGAGCCACAATCAGGAGAGAATAAGATCAATCCCTGACTTAAACACAATAATCACCTACAAGGGAAAATAAATGCAATCCCTTTGGGAAAAAATCCAGTGCTAAGGTTTTCCTTCAGGTCTTTATTGTCTTCTGCCTCCTGAGACTCAACTTGTCCTTTTTACTCTCAAACCAAGTAGGAAACACAGTGTTTTCCAGCTGCTCCTCTGCAAGCAGCAGAAGAAACATCACAAGATAGATCATCATCCCCGTGGTGGAAGTGTGTTGGTGACTTCGGGATTGATTGTAAGCACAGCGTAAGGACTCTCACACTAACAGCAGGGACTTGCACCACACTCCCTGTTTGGGTAACCCAAACCTAACTCAAAACACCCGTAAGGACAAGCAACTCCCATCAGCAAAACTCCCTTCAAAACACAGCCCAACCTGTTCCTCCCTCTGCACCACGGGGCGAGGGGAAGGAGGGGAAGGAGCCAGTGCTCTCTAGGATTTAGAAACACAACCACACATCAGGTGTGTTGCTATTTCTTTCAAGCTTCTGTCAATCCCAGATTTGCTTTCTCCCTCCTGCTGCTGCCACCTCAGCAAACGTAACTGCTCTCCTCCTTCCACTGGAAGGAGATATGGACCCATTAGACAATGTTAGCTGCAGCTGCACACTCCTCATTTCCTTTGACAATAGCTTACCATGGAGGGGACAACCTGCTCTGCAGCCATCTCAAAGGAAGGATGGGCTTGCAGATTGCAGACAGGGAAGAATGAGCAGAACTGAGCATCCTCTCATCATGGAAAGAGCCCATCACCCCTCAGCTTCTCCATGGGACTCCTTCTACAAAGGGAGGCTCCATCTTCTTTGTAGCCACTCTTTACTACAGGAACACGGTGATAAGGTCTCCCCTGAGCCTTCTCTTCTCCAGGCTGAACAGTCCCAGCTCTCTCAGCCTTCACTCATGGCTTCCCACTCCTTGGATCATCTTTGGGGCTCTTCTCTGGACCCTCTCCAGCCTGTCCACATTTGTTTTGTCGAGGAGGACCAAAACTGAATCCAGTTTGGTCAAGTGTAGCCTGACAAGCACTGAGTAGAGTGGGACAATGGCATCTTTAACTCTGCTGGTGATGCCTTTGTTGATGTTCCCAAGCATCCTGTTGGCTTTCCTTATCACGGCTGCACACTGGTCACTATGAGCTTGTATCCGCCAGGTCCCTTTCCATGTTGCTGCTTCCCAGCCTATGCTGCACTCCAGGATTGTGTTTTCCCAGACACAACAGCCCCACAAGCACCCCTGGCCACTGTAAGAACAGGGATACCCAAACCAGAACTGCCAACACAGGGGTGCTGCATCTCCCAGAACACTTTAAAGCTCAATTATAACAACATCAGACACTCGAGGTGTGGAAAGGGACATCCACAGACATGAGGCACCAGGTTCAGCCCCAGCTCGTGCAAAGCTCCACAAACCAGGAGTACCTGGAAGATAAGGAGAACCGACACTTCACATGAATATGTGTCCCCAAATCACAGCAACAAGCTGTGTTAGGAAGTGGAATACACGGAGTGAGCTGTTATTTGTATTCTGGTGGCTCATTTCAATACATACTTCTATTTTCCTGACCATCCAAATGGGGTCACTACCACAAAAGACCATCTCCTCAAGCTGGAGGGTGCTTTGAGACTCATTGAGCCTGGTTTTGGTTCACCTAGCCCTTTTTTAAGGGGGAAAACACATCCACTTACCAGCAGGATCCTGAGGAACTGCCCCCAAACACCTTCCTATGGTTTTGCACTGAATCACAGACCAGGATGAGACAAAACTCAAACACTCATTGTCCTGTGCACACACACCCCCTTAACTGCACAAATGGCAACTCTGTTGCCTCCAGTTTAATCCTTCCCCCTCCCCAGAAGCATAAAGTTCCCAACTGGAAGCTCTGGGCCATCAGCAGAAAGAGAAGTGTTTCTTTTCCACACAGATTCCAGCTGTATTTAGATATTGGGGAAGGGGAAAACCAAATGCCAGTCCTAACACATGGCAATGGGATCCTTGTGCTGCCAAGTTCTGCTCCAACCCAAACTAGAGGTTTAGGAAGCAGCAACCATCTGAATTATTACTGACTCCTGCAACAGGGTGCCCAGGAGATGAAGTTTTCCTCAGGGAAAGTTGGCAGCTGTAACAGAGGGAGGGAAAAAGATGGTATTTTAAGGGAATCTCATCCAGTTCTTCAGGTGGGAAATCAAAGAAGGACCATGCAAGCAGTTTCGAACTGGACTAGTTCCTTTGGTCCCTACTTGTTATTAAAATTGACCCTATCTAATATGAAAATAATCCTTCTGAGCCCTCTTAGAAAGGACTTCTAAAGCTAGGCCAATATTGAATACAGCAGAGTGGGGAGGAGGGGCTGACTTACACATCCCCAAAAGCAATTCTACAACCCACAAGTACAGAGCCCGTGCTTGTAGATCCCACCGCGATGGGATGAGGAATTAGACAACTGAACTGATCCCCTCCAGACAAGGCAAACACGGAGATAAGAGGAACCATCTGTGCCACTGCAGAGCTCCATTCACCTGCAGCAACAGGTAGGAGAAGGCAGAGCGTGTATTTACAGATCAGATTTGGGCAGCGGTGCGGGTTTACAAACATGAAGATGTTATCTGCTCCTCCCCAAAAGATGCTGCTGAGTGAAAAACAAGACAGGGAGGCTGAGCACACCATGAGCAATGGAGAGGCAACCCCAAAGGCAGCTTCTGCCAGCTCAGGGAGGCCAACTGGCTGGTGGAGGGTCTGACAGAAAGCAAAGGGCAGGATCCTGCCCCTGGGTCAGGGCAATCCCCAGCACAACACAGGCTGGGGGAGACCGGATGGAGCAGCCCTGAGGTGAAGGATTTGGGGGTGTTGGGTGAGGAGAAGCTCCCCATGACCCAGCTTCAGTGTGTGCTCCAGCCCAGAACCCGCCCTGTGTGCACTAAAACCCACAGGGGACAGCACTAGAGAGTGAGAAATGCTCAGTAGATGAAGGGGGAAATATTTCTTACAGCATTTCAAGTGTAAGGTGACATTCACCATTACCCCTGATGGTCATACTGCAAAATGTGGGGTCCAATCCCTTCCATGCTTGAAGGGAAGTACCTACCAGTTGCCTCCTGTCTCTGTTCTCCTCCTCCCACCCTCCTGGGTTAAGTTACAGCTGCTCCTGTATTCCAGACCCAGGCTTATCTCGCAGCATCACCCACCACCACCAAATGAAGAATGTTGCTGCAGTTCAACATGCTGTAACTCACGGAGGACAAACACCTCTCCCAGCCTCTGCACTGGCCATGAGCCCCCATGGACGCTGCACGAATGTTCAGTATTGCAAAGCTGTAGATAAAAGGGATTTATGTGAAGAAGAGCAGATGCTCAGAGACCAGAATAGGCCCCGGAGCTGCTGCGAGGGCTGGAGCAGCTCTGCTCTGGAGCCAGGCTGAGAGAGCTGGGCTGGGGCAGCCTGGAGAAGAGAAGGCTCCTGAAGGGGAGACCTTAGAGCAGCTCCAGTGCCTAAAGGGGCTCCAGGAAACCTGGAGAGGGGCTTTGGACAAGGGATGTAGGGACAGGCCAAGGGGAATGGCTTTAACCTGCCAGAGGGGAGATTGAGATGAGCTCTGAGGCAGAAGCTCTTCCCTGTGAGGGTGCTGAGGCGCTGGCACAGGGTGCCCAGAGAAGCTGTGGCTGCCCCATCCCTGGCAGTGTTCAAGGCCAGGTTGGACACAGGGGCTTGGAGCAACCTGCTCTAGTGGAAGGTGTCCCTGCCCGGGGCAGGGGGTTGGAACTGGAGGAGCTTTAAGGTCCCTTCCAAACCAGTCTGGGATTCTGTGATACCCAGTTCCCCTGTCTTGAAGGCCAGAAAAGACAGAGAACTTGCACAGACCATGAGAAGCCTCAGATAAATCATAACTGTGGGACCAAGACCCCACAAGCAGCACGGGCACACACTCTGATCCATGTGCTAAAGCAGCAAAACCAACCCGCTCTTTCATTCAACTTCTGAGGCACCATCCTCTTCCTTCACCACTGCTCCACAGCTTTGCTTTTTATTGCTTCCCAGTTCCACATCTGCTGAGGAGGAGAGTCTGACACAAACCCAGGTTGCATTACCCTGCTGTGGCTGGCAGTGAGGCCCCACAACCACTTCCTCCATCAGAGCTTCAACCTGCACAGAGCACTCAAAGGGGGGGGGGGCACCGACACCCCTTTCACAAAGCGACTCTCAACATTATTGACCATGTCCACTGTTGATGGTCCAAATCTCTTCCATGTTAGAGCTGAGCAAAACAGTTTCTGTGGCTCCTCTTTTAATCTGACACTTAAAAGTATCAGACTTCCAGGCACAAAGGGATTTAGGGGGGTCTGAGGCTGGCTGCTGGGATTGTGAAGGAAACAAGGCAGAGAGATTAAAGTTGGAGGGGGGGTGTTCAGCTATTCTTTGTTTTTCCAGATTACACTATCTGTTCATCCCCAAACATTACCCATCCTGCTGTCAAAATGCAGGTAAGGGCTTTAGCTGTTTGACAGCCCCCTTTAAAACAAAGCTCTGATGCCTTCAGAGGCACAGACTCCTTATGACACTACAACTATGAAGTTGCTTACTAAGAAGCAAGAAAAGGAGAAGATAAAAGGCTACGCTAAAGGATGAAGCACTCTTTTCCTCATCTTTCTCCTCCAGGTTTTCTGCTATCACCTCAAAGTATGGAATTATTGACACTTCCTACGAGTTCAGATACAGAAATACAAATCAAATTCCCTCTTTTCCTCATTTATTTCAGGCTTAAATGTTTTCTCAGCAGCTGACTTTCTCCATGAGTTTCCTTCACATCCCAGGAGGAGAAGGAGGAGGAGAAGGGGAGGAAATCACCTCCTCAGTGCCTTGCTAAAGCATCTAAACAACAGACAGGGCATGCTGCACAAAATCAAAGCCTGCAGTTGAAGAACACGGTCCATATCCTGTGGGAATCTCGCTTTACACAGCTCCTTAGATCAGCCAGCTGGATCTATCGTGAAATACCTTGGGAAACACCGAGAAAACTCAACGGATAAAGAAACTGCGAGACTGAGGGAGAAATAAAACAAGAGAGACAAGAAGTTGTGAAGGAGAGAAGGTGAGATGTCAGCTTTGCTGGAAAACCACACACATTCCCGGTGACAGAAGGATGCCATCTCCAAACCTTCTGCATCACAGGTACAAGAAGAAGACTAAGAAGGGGGGGAAGGTGAGTCAGCACTGGATGGCAAACCTCACATCCTCCAAAACACACCCCCCAGATCACTCCTCTCCAGAAATGGGTAAATAAACCAAGAGGTGGTACCTGGAAGTGTTCACACACCGGGTAGATGCGGCCCTTAGTGCCACGGGTTAGTGGTGGCCTTGGCAGTGCTGGGGTAAAGATTGGACTTGATGAGCTTGAAGGTGTTTTCCAACCATGTTGATTCCATGAGTTGATGCTCTGGAGTGCCAACGTGATCTAACACCACAGAGCAAGTGCTGTGCTTGCCCTCACCAGGCTTCAAAGAGCCTGGATGCTCTATATCAGAACATGAACTTCTTGCCCAAGTGAGGTGTTAAAAAATAGCATGGAGTGAACATTCCCACCCCCGGCATTCCATTGGCATGCTTCACATGGAGGCACCTCAGCCGGCGCTCGGCAGCTTTAGACAGGTTTTTAATGGCATGTTTTCTCCTCTGTAAATCACTTTCATCCCCTCTGAAGTCAACTGTCTCAATATAGGTTCAGATAACCTGGAGAAATGCATTTTCCTATCAAGAACTGTCAAGTTAAAATGCAGCTCAGTGTAAAGACCTTCCAGAGAAGGAAGGAAGGAAGGAAGGAGAGAAGCTAAGCTGCAAGCACCATGAATTCCCTGAGTCTTTCACCTGAGAGAGGACACCACCTCATGAATCACACCACGCAGCAGTCCTGGTTTGCTGTTTTCTCCAACACAATCATTTTGGGGTTCTAGGGATGAGTTTTTATTAACTTGGCTCATAAAGTAAGTAAGAGAGATAGGATGGACTGAATGTGGGGAAGAGAAACTAGCCTGAACTCCGCAGACAGGAACACAAAGGGGAAGGCTCTCCAAAACCACAGCCTCTCTCAAGCTGACCTGTTGTACGTTCACATCCTCCTCCAAGACAGCACTTTCTCATCCACAAGCCTATGAAGGAACTGAGTATAAAGGGAAAGGGAATAAAGAGTTTACATCCAGCTTTCAGGAACCCAACACAGCCAGTGCAGGAACTGGCTGTTCAAGTCACCCTCAAACCAGGTAAATTCTCTCCTTCCAAAGAAAACCAGTGGCCATCTCCCCCAAAACCTGCCACCTCCTTTGTGCACAGTGGGGTTACAATAACCCTGCCTGGGTTTGGGCAGTTAGAACTGAAGGGCCATGATCTGGCACCTCCTGCTCAAGCCTTTGTTCTGCCCAAAGCACTTGGCACTTCTGCAGCCCCTGATTCCACTGCCCAGTGAATCCCATCGTTAAACACAGCCCTGTGCTTTGTGCCAAGAGCCAAAAGGTGGCCAGGAGTGGAAAGGCAGCAGCAGACAACAGCAGCCACCTAACCCCAGAGTGTGAGAGGGTGTGAGCTCACTGCATCCCAAAATAAACACGCTGCAAGCATTGTGCCACTTGTCACAAGCCATGTTTCTAACTGTTCTCTTACAACCACTGCCTCGCTGTTTGATGGTACAGCAGGTGGAGGGCTTAGCTGTTCCTCCTAGCAAGATGCAGCCCAGCTTGGCAGGGTCTTGTTTGTTAAAGCACACACAAACACACACACAACTTCACAGCCACAATGGAGATCTCTCACGTTCAGCAGCATTCCAAGTGGGATTTATTTCCCTCATTCTCCCCTCAAAATCCACTGAGTTTTTATTATGGGCCTTTCACTTACCTCCCCCATAGCTCGTCCTTCCAGAGCGAGCGCTTGAAAATCATGATTCAGTTCATCCATGGAACGCACCTATTTAGAGAAGGGGAAGAAAAACCCATGAGGAAATGCTGGATTTAGGGTTTGGTTCAGTGATAATCAGAGTTCACAGCCATTTGTCTGACACAGACCAAGAGTTACGTTCCATCTTACAGCATAGGACAAGGTTATTGAGCTCTAAGAGATGACTTACCTTTAGGACTCCCAGCTATAAGGTTTATATTGTTAGATTTATACACACACAATAAAAGGTAAAACCAGCAATTACTTTTAAGAAACACAAAGTCTCAAGCTTTTGATAAAGTTTAATGCAAAGATTAACATGGAACAGTTAAGACTGCAGGTGAGGGAGTCAAAGCATAAGCAAGCGAGTCAGTATGTTCCCTTCCAGAGGAGAAATCACTAAAGCTCGTGTATAAACCAGGTAGATTTCTAGTCAGGTTACACTGATATGAAAGGAAAAAGACCCAACTCTGGACTTGAGGACAAAGCACAGACATTCAACCATGTGCCAGGACCCAGCCCAAACTGTTGCCCTCCTCAGATAACACCCCTGTAGCGAGGCGGCGCTTACTACACCAGCCACACACACAGAGCAACACTACACACCTCCTACTCACTGCTTACACAATCCCTGCAAGCCAACAGATCTGAGGCACGTCTCTGCTAGAGCAGAGGTGAGAGTTTATAGAACATTAGGTACGAGGCATCCACAGCCTGTGGTCATTGCAGCCCCTCGCAGGCTCTTCATGGGGGATGATGACCCGTACACAGGGTCTCATGGCATGAAGGAGGCATGAAGGAGGCCAGAAACACCCAATAGTGGGCTTATAAGACAAAACCCCCCCAAAACTGGTTTAGATAGTTGATTTCTACAGAGGTGACACAAAAACCAAGATAAGAAGAGTGGTAAAGGGCAAAAAGCAGGATAAACATGAAAGCAAAGTGCACTCCAGCTGTTCCAAACCCAGCCGGGTAACTGCGCACCTAACAGAGCACGGGTATTTCCACTCCTCTCCTCAGGGTCTGAAGGAAGCTGCCCTTAAACATGCCTTTGATGGCAAATTGCCATCCTGACCTCCCTGTTACACAATATACAGTGGAAACGGGCTGCATCCATCTTCCCAAATATACTTTACCCCAGTCACTATCAAAAGCAGAGAAAAAAGAACATAGAATCATAGAATCACAGGATGGTTTGGGTTGGAAAGGACCTTAAAGCTCATCCAGCTCCAACCCCTGCCAGGGGCAGGGACACCTTCCACCAGAGCAGGTTGCTCCAAGCCCCTGTGTCCAACCTGGCCTTGAACACTGCCAGGGATGGGGCAGCCACAGCTTCTCTGGGCACCCTGTGCCAGCGCCTCAGCACCCTCACAGGGAAGAGCTTCTGCCTCAGATCTGAATTACCCATGAGACATGGTGAGAGTTGAGGCAACAACTTACACAGACCAAGACCAAACCTCTCCTCTAACAAGCCACCCTTTGGGGACTAATGTCCCCCAAAAGCTGTAACACAGCAAAGGAGGAGCAGGGAAGCCTGTGACAGCCCCCATGTGCCCCCAGGAAGCAGCAACAAACCCAAAAGCTGATGGGAGACGTGGCACTACAATGTCCTGTTCATCTTAACCCGGGCACCAACAGGGCCCACGGGGCTGAGTGGCACTTGTCAAAAGGGATCCTGCAGTCAGGTACATTAACAGCAACCACGGCCCCAAACTGTCCTTACAATTAGTAAACAGGGATGTGAGGGACCTAACAGGAGAGCAGCAGTTCATTTACCTTTCTTCTGGAATAATCCAAGGGGTTTTTCCCACTTGAGAGCTGCCCGGAAAGGAGCTGAATTGTAATTTTAAGTAAATATTAATGTCAACGAGCGGCGTTAATACTGCACCTTATATTAAGCAAATATGGTTGCTGATATGACCTTTATGTATCACTTGCCAGTGCAATACTACAGCACATTTTGAGGTCTCTCAGGGGATCACACACCAGCCTTGTGCCTCAAAGACTCCTCCTTGCTGTAGGATTGAAACAAACCTACACAGACACGCAGCAAAGCTATCACAGCCCAGACTTCACTCTCCATCACGAAGGGTTTTTCCTTCCTCTTGATGCCAAGTGATGGTTCGCAGTGAGAGAAAGGACAGGTGGAAGTAAAGAGAGCAAAAAGCCAGCCAAACACACAGGAATAAACCCAAACAGCCAGCCCAGAAAGTGCTTTGGAGAACCAGCAGCTGAGAAAGAACCAGCTGAGAAACCCTCCAGCTGAGGAGCTCAAGGAAATGTCTCCACAAGTGCAGGAGGAAGCCTGAGGCTTTCTGATTTCTATTTTATTGCTTGATGTTGAACAACATTAACCAGATCCAACATCTGCATGTAGTAATGGTAACAGCAACTGAAGAGGGTTTAAACTATTCCTGTATGAAGCCAATTATGTTAAAAAGGGCAAGCAAAGCAAACCAGAGGCTGCTTCTGGAAGCCTCAGCTCTCCAGTGGCCCTGCTTCCCCTCTCCCTACCACCATTCCCCATCTCCAGGGCTGCCCCTCTCCTTCCCCAGCACTTCCTGATGCCAGGATCTATCCAGTCCCATTCTCCCTTCCATTGGAGCACTTATTCGCCCTCTCCTCCTATTCCACTTCTGACCAGGAGGCAAAACCTCCAGGCCAGCATCCACGAAACCCAAGGTGAGATGAGCACTGCAAAGACAGGATTTGGGGAAGTTGGAACATGTAGATGGCTGCTTTCAAGGTTTCTTTGATGTGCAGTGAATTACAGGGCAGATTGCAGGCTGCCACCCTGCCAGCCAAGCAAACCAACTCCAGGTATCCCACAGATCCTACCAGAAGGAATTCTGAGCACCCTGAACCTATCTGCCATGCCAGCAAACACAAGGGCCGGGTGCTGGAAGCATAAATCCATGGAAGGGCTCCTTCCTGGGGCTTTGCTGATGCTGGATGTGCTCCTGGAGCCCTGCCTCAATCAGAGCTCTGTACGAGAGTGATGGGACCACCTCATTGTCCTGCTTCTCTGCTCCTACAGAGCAACGAGGGAAATGCTGTTACCGGGACACTTGTCAGGATAGAACAAAATGTCACGATATCTTGGAATAGCATTTGCTTGTTTCTGCAAGAAGACAAGAGATGAGAGATTCCAAGTCCTCCCTGTTTGCAGGGTACACCCCAGGCACTTGCCCAGAGCACCTCAAAGCGTGATTGTTACTTGGACATCTATTTATTCTTAACCCACGTGCACTCTGCAGCTGGGGAAAGTGGAAAGTTTCCATCTTGAGGCCTCCACATTTTAAGTCGTGCTCAATTTGTAATTAAAAATAAGAAAATCACAGAACCATGAAATGGTTTAAGGTTGAAGGGACCTTAAAGCTCCTCCAGTTCCAGCCCCCTGCCACGGGCAGGGGCACCTTCCACTAGAGCAGGTTGCTCCAAGCCCCTGTGTCCAACCTGGCCTTGAACACTGCCAGGGATGGGGCAGCCACAGCTTCTCTGGGCACCCTGTGCCAGCGCCTCAGCACCCTCATGGGGAAGAGCTTCTGCCTCAGAGCTCATCTCAGTCTCCCCTCTGGCAGGTTAAAGCCATTCCCCTTGGCCTGTCCCTACAGGCCCTTGTCCAAAGCCCCTCTCCAGGTTTCCTGGAGCCCCTTTAGGCACTGGAGCTGCTCTGAGGTTCTCAGGAGCCTTCTCTTCTCCAGGCTGAATGAGTAAAACGTTCCTCAACAAAAGTCACCATTACTACACCAGGAATCCAGGTGTGGCAATGTACTAATCCAGGAACACCAGGATTGAGGCAGTAAGAACGAGAAACACCAAAAACATTCAGGATGCTGAGGCTCCTTAGAATGAAGAGGAGAAAAAAAATATATATATATATATAAAGAGAGAGTTGAACACCCTAAATATTTAGTGGCACTTGACTGATGTACTCCCAAGTTTGAAGCTTTCTCAATTAACTAAAGGTTTCCAAACAGGAGAAGGAAACAAATGCCTCCTACTCAGCCTCGGGTGCTGCCGGCGCCTGTCTGCTCTGGAGGGCTCGCAGCTCCTTAGTTAAAACCCATCTGAGAACACACACACACACACAGATATAGTATCTAGGAGAGGAAAATAGTATTTACCAAGTGCAAATAAGCACCACACACTGTCAACAACAAGCTCACCACCACCGACTAGCCCAGGGTTCAGATATTTTGTTCCATCGACTGATTACAGCACTATTTTTAGTGCTCTCCCATAATGATGGTGGGTAAAGGAAGAATGTGAAAGTACAAGTAGGAGATGGGATTAGGTGGTTTAACTACTGGTTTTGTAGTAGAACAATCACCATTAGAATTGCTACTCCCATGAGCATTGGAAGCAAGAAGCTATTGAACTTACCCGTGGCTGGATGTGGCGTTTGGCCAAGGTGATGAGGGATGCAGGGTACAGGAATGAACCCAAGGAAGCCTCTCACAACATTGATTATGGCTTTCCTCAGCTTCTAATCACAGAGGGAAGGGCTCCAGAGAAGCTGTGGCTGCCCCATCCCTGGCAGTGTTCAAGGCCAGGTTGGACACAGGGGCTTGGAGCAACCTGCTCTAGTGGAAGGTGTCCCTGCCCGGGGCAGGGGGTTGGAGCTGGATGAGCTTGAAGGTCCCTTCCAACACAAACCACTTTGTGTTTGCATGATACATGAATGAGGGATTTAGGCACCCTCGAGATGTCTCAGGCACATATTGGGGTGCATAATTCCAGAATATCAGATGATGGAAGAAGCAACCTTAGTTTTGTCCTACTGGAGCTGGTAATACCTTGGGAAAACCACTTTCTGCTTCCCAGGTGCGTGTCTGGACCAAGTTTTTGTGCAAGCACTTGGGGCTACACTAAGATCTGGCTCACTTGACCACTGGGAGGGCTTTTCCTTTCATTCCCACCCCTCCCCTGCTCTTCCAAGGTTTAAATTCAGAGGGACAAAGGTGGAAGGAAGGGAAAGGCCACATCTCATTGAGCACCTCTGTCACAGGGAGATGGAAGTGGCCCAAGGCCGTGCTGGCAACGGGGCAAAGGGCTCATTTGAGGGTTTGATAACAGTCAAGTGCCACCCAGAGCAGAATCAAGGTCTGAAACCCAACTTCTGTACACGGCAAATAACACAGGCAGGTGCTCCCAAAAGAAACAACTGCCCTAGAACAGAAGTTACCTTTAACAAAGGAAGAGGAGAAACGTGATAGCTGAGAGGAGATCACCTGGAGGGAGAGCAGCATCTCATGACATAGGCACACAAAGGCTGTTCATCACAGAGCAGAGGGATCATCACTCAGAGAAGCCAATTCAAAGGTATCTCAGCAAACACCTCAAAGCAAGTTCTCAGGTACAGGCATCACCACATCCAATGCTCTGGAACAGCTCCTTAAGGAGGTTTCCATCAGGAGTTGGGATTAATTGTGCCAGTTTGAGAGGACAAGGTTACCCCGGATGGAGAGGGGGGGTTCTAGCCTGTGTAGTTTCACCCACTGAGAAAAACACTCTGTTTATCACAACCTGTCCTGCAGAAGCACAGAGAGGTCACACCAAGGCAGGAAAACATGGGACAGCCAAAAAGGGGAAAGCAAAGCTGGAGAGAGGGGAGGAAGAGAAGAGGCAGGAGCTGTGCTCTAATACAGCTCTATTCAAAACACTCTCGGGCACAAGGTATAAACTGAAACACTCGAATTCTTCTTGAAGCACTGAAATTTGTATATTCAATAGTGTGAAAATAGCTTTGCTCTTCCTGAGCAAGCACCCAGCAGGGAAGCAGAGCTCAAAGCCGGGCTGCATGGGGCTTGGAGCAACCTGCTCTAGTGGAAGGTGTCCCTGCCCGTGGCAGGGGTTGGAACTGGAGGAGCTTTAAGGTCTTTTCCAACCCAAACCAGGCTGGGATTCCATGGTTCTCATCCTATGATACACCCCAGAGCCAGCACACCCATGTGCAATCCCAACTAGAGCTGGGTACCTTCCCACTGCCTGTCAGGGACACGAAAACCTATGGATTCTGAGGAAGCACAATCTTAAACCACCCTCCTGAAGATTTCAGGGGCGGTTTTCTTCTCCCCTGTACAAGTAGAAGGATTTTCCAATACCCAACCTTAAATATCCAAGTTCACCAACCTACTCTTGCTCCTTCTAGCTCAGGAAGGATTTTCAAAGGGTGATATAAAGCAAAAAATCAAATGAAATGTTCCAATTCCCCTTTCCCCAAGACACCCCTTTACTAGGGGGAAATCTCTGTGACACAGATCAGCCAAATGAGACATTTCACTCAGGAAGGTTATTATGTTATAAATCATCTGGGTATTGAGTTAGCACAGCCCTTGCGGTGGCAGCATTAAGAAAAGCCCTAACACTGGGATAGGAAGAAGTAGCCATGAAAACTCCAAGAGATTTAATGAAACACACCTCAGAAAGCTGTCTCCCAGAGCCCTGGGTGCTAACACATGGTCTACATGAAGGACCCTGTGCCTTCAACTCCAGCAGATCCCAAGCCAGGTTATCTGGACCTCTCACACACCAAATGCTTTCCACAGGTGGATCAGGAAATCCCTGACCTGAAGAGTCACTCAAATAGGATAGGACAAGGGGTGATGGGTTTAAACTTAAATGGGGAAGTTCAGGTTAGATATCAGGAAGTTCTTCCCTGTGAGGGTGGAAGAACCTTCACAGGGTGCCCAGAGAAGCTGTGGCTGCCCCATCCCTGGCAGTGTTCAAGGCCAGGTTGCACAGAGCCTTGGTGACATGGTGTTCTGCTGACAGACAGGGTACACCACAAAGTGACCACACACTAGCTGTATAATAGCAGAGTTTATTAAACAAGCACACTAAAGCAAGCACACTAACGTGAATTAGGTAAATCTCTCTCTATATAGTGAATAAGAACAATAAAGCAAATCAGAGATAGAGGTATATAAGTTGGAGGTTGGAACTAGAGGATCTTAAGGTCCTTTCCAACCCTATGATTCTAACTAAAGTACCAAAGACAGTTAGCAATGCATTAAATCATTACTGAAGAGAGAGATTAAGAAGAAATACATCACCAATTACCACTGAATCATTACCCAGGCCCACACCTCCAGCTGGGAAGCCCCGTTGCAGCCCATGCCGGGAGTCTCAGGTAATAGGGAAAGTTCCTGCATGGTGCATCCACCCATAGGTGAGGCTTCTCCCATGGCTACAAGAGGGTCCCACTTTTGTACCCTTATCAAAACGACTGGCTTTATGCCAGATCTCTAATCATTCACTTGTGGAGCCGTGCAGTGTCTCATGATCTCACTGTTGTCCACGCTGAGAGCTTTGGCCACGCACCCCAGTGCAGCCAAGTATGAAGGTCATAGAGCAGCTGCACACCTCTGTTTTCCTGCCTCTTTCCAACAGTCACCATGAACATAAAACATATATACTCTACCGAATACACTGTGGCAAACAACATCCTTTGTTATGTCTCTCAGTCCTGAGAGGGAATCAACTCTCAGCTACGTTCCCCTATATTACGCATGGTCTAGGGTGAGGTATCCCATGGCAGGGGCTTGGAACTGGATGATCTTCAGGTCCTTTCCAACCCAAACCATTCTATGAGTCTATGCTTCACTTCCAAGCACAAACATGAGGGCTCCTGCTCTCTCAGCTTCCAGGATCTTTCTAGAGGACCTTGCCATGACTTTAAGGCAAACTGGTCACAGTGCCTGCCAACGGGCACTAACACAGCCCAACATCAAATCCAGACACTTCCACAGCAGCATTGTTTGAGTAGCTGTGCTCTACACAAGCAGCTGCCAGGAGATTTACCTCCTGTCTCCACTTGAATTCAAGCTCCCAGTTAAGAAGCTCTATGGTCACATTGCCCAAAGGCAAAACTGAGCATAAACCCCAGTCCCAGCCCTGCTGCTCTCACTATTCTTCACCAGCTCCATGAGAAAAATTCCCCACATTCAACAAGATGATCCCTGTGGAGTCCTATTGTCTCCAATTATTAAATATGTTCTCAGAGCAAGCAAATGCTTAAAATCATTTGCTTCTACTAAACAGCTCCCCTACTACCCCCAGTGCAATCCAGACAGTCTGAGCACAGCCACTCACTGCAATTCAGGAGGGACCACACCACAGAGACGTCCCCTGTGCTCAGGTTCAAGCACACACACGCCTGCACCAGCCCCGGGAGACCCTGTCCCAGAAATCCCAGCCAGTTTTCCTAAACCCCTGCTCAGTGTTGATAACTTCTCCCAGCTCAACGTCCTGACCAGCTTTTCCTTCCCTTCAGAAGCCGTAGATTGCTGTTTGGATTTGGAATGAGATATGAAAGCTTTCAAAGAATCATAGAATCATGGAATTATTTGGGTTGGAAGGGACCTTAAAGCTCACCCAGCTCCAACGCCCTGCCATGGGCAGGGACACCTTCCACTAGAGCAGGTTGCTCCAAGCCCCTGTGTCCAACCTGGCCTTGAACACTGCCAGGGATGGGGCAGCCACAGCTTCTCTGGGCACCCTGTGCCAGCGCCTCAGCACTCTCACAGGGAAGAGCTTCTCCCTCAGAGCTCATCTCAATCTCCCCTCTGGCAGGTTAAAGCCATTCCCCTTGTCCTGTCCCTCCAGGCCCTTGGCCAAAGCCCCTCTCCAGGTTTCCTGGAGCCCCTTTAGGCACTGGAGCTGCTCTAAGGTCTCCCCTTAAGGAGCCTTCTCTTCTCCAGGCTGCCCCAGCCCAGCTCTCTCAGCCTGTCTATAGGAATTTTGTTTAGGAGCTCAGAGATTCCAACTGGGAAAAAAAAAGTCTGATTCCACCATTACTTGAGTGTCTGCAAGAACAAAGAGGAATTCATAATGTATGCTATTTGTGGGGATGGGGTAGCTTTGATACCTAGAGATGCAAAGTGACAGTAGCATCTTTAATTGCTGAGTTTTACATTAAAACTTGCCTCCCCTCCCCTTCTGGTAAAGGGAATACTGCAAAGGGAAAATAGAAAATGAATGAGCATTTTCCTGCTGTTCACAACAAGAGGATACAATCTACTTCCTTGGGAGCAGAGAAACTTCAGTTTCTTGAGTCATGCCTATTACAGCCATGCACAGCTCCATCCTCAGAGCAGCTCCTCAAAGTACCAACAAATGAGAACAGGCAGCGCAATGAGAAACCAAATCAAGGGCACAGTAAATAAGTTCTGACTCACAGCACTTGTAACTATAGAGTAACACATGATGAAATACTATCATTTGGTAAAACTCACTGGAGCATTATCACCAACAGACAGAAAGATGCCTGTCTGCAGCTGTAACAAAGAAGAAACTGGGATTCAACAACTAAAGAATCCTTCTATCTTTAATTACAAGTCCCAGGCTCCAGGCAGACATTAACCTGTATTACCCTATGATTAGTTTTTTCTGACTTCCCATTATCTTTTAGCTGCTGAGTTTCTGAACCACTCTTCAAGGCAACAAGGGCCCTCGCTGCATTATCTTTGCATGTCTAAAATCAAAAGTACAGCAACGTGAGTGTATCCACCCGAAATTGAGACCAACCAGACATCCCTAATGATTTCCCACCTATCTTGGCTTTAAACCAACCACCAGGACTGAGCGACAAACACGTTACAGCCAAAGTGCAAACCACCAGGAAGCAGAACAAACAAGGTCCCAACGTTAACTGGGTGTATTTTGAGCTTCAGATCACAAAAGACATGGGAGAAAACCAGAAAGTATCACATTTAGATCTCCTCCATCGTTCTCTCTTGCAACAAGTGACGAAAACTTGGCCAGTTAACACAGAAATTACACCTCCTCACTTTAAAGGAAATAACTGCGTTGAAATAACTTCATTAAATCCTTTGTTTCCACATAAGGGAATAAGGACAATATTCTTCTGGTTGCTTAGTTCATATTGCAGAGTTTCATATTCTTTTTCTTCCAGCCAAAATGAACCTGGATTTCCTTCTTTGTTGATGCACACACCAACATCAATGAGGTTGCAAAACTCACTGCAACGTTTGCTTTTCAAAGGTCTGGATGGCAACACTTCCACCCCAGGCAGTGCAGCAGAGCAGTGAGAGCCTGTTCCCTTCTACCTGAAATACTAGAGGCAGGAGATACTCATGTGAAGGTTGCAGAAGCCTCGTCTCTGCTGCTCTGCTGCTTGTGGGAATGATTCCGTGTGAAAATGTGCTGCCACTTAAGTCGTGCTCCCTTAGAAGAGGGAGCACATCTCCTTTGAGGAGTTACTCACAGGTCACAGAGAGAAAACCAAAGTGAGTCATGCACTCATTTAACTCACAGCATATCTGACAATGCAACTGCGAAGTAGACTTCTAGTAAACACTACTCCCGAGGCACAGGCCAGCCCACTACCCCTTTAGAAACATTAAGTTGCTGCAAGAAGGTAGTTTTGTGCCTAAAAGCTGTTTCCTGACATTCCTAAGGCAGTTCTCAGTTCAGCTAAGCACATGAATAGCACCCTCCCCTTCCAATTAGAAGAAGAAAAACCCAAACCCAAAACAAACGAGCAAAGAAACCCCAGGAAAACACATTACCAGTGACTTCCAGAGCTGTGTTTTTCAATATTGGGAATGGTAAAAGCCCAACCTCCATGCATTGGCAGTTTTGTAATGCCATTACATAAGAATTATTTAACTACAGCACCAGATTTGAACAGCAGCAGCAGGCACTGCTACACTGGTTCACACATTGGGAAAAAAATAAAATCAATCAATAAAGGCAATGAGAAACTTTGCAAACATGTATTTGACTGTCACAGAGTGGTTTGGGCTTTCAACACCCTCCAAAGCCAAAATGTTTCAGCTTATAGCTACCAAGGCACCACAATCCTGCAAAGAGAAAACAAAAACAAGCACGACTGTTGCCATTCCAACCACCCCAATAACCAGCTTAAGCATCACGAAAAGCATCTATCACAACCGCCCGCTGCGTTTACGTGTTGAGTTTGGAAACAGGGAACTTGGTTTTTACCTGATGTTCTGCATGAATGTTATCCCCAGTAGGCCAGCGATGTTTGCTGTTATTATAGCCGCCTCCACCACTTCCTCCTCCCCCAAGCTGCTCACCATGCTGCCTCTGGAAGAAGTAATCCACCATGGCGTCGTCCTGGGAGCGCCCAGCAACTCCAATGGATCCAGGAACAGGACTGGAGTGTGTCCCTGCTGCAAGGGCCTGATTTGCAGCTGGCTGTGGCTGAGCCTGGGACCCTGTTCCAGATGTCAGTACAACAGGCATGTTGGGATTAGCTGTATCTTGAGCGTGCTGCTTCAGGTGGGGGCTGAACGAGTCCTGCCACAGTACTGCTTTTCTCTTCAAAACACACGCAACGCTCATTCCACCAGCACCTATGGAGGGAGAGGGATGGAGGGAGGGGAGATGGAGGGAAAGAAGGAAGGAAAAGATAACATGAAATCCTTATAGCTGCAGCTTTACAGCCTCAATCACACACCCAGCTCGTGACTGGCAGGGAAACATCACGACGCCAAACCCGACTCCTTGTAACATATTCTTTGCTCCATTAACCTAGCAACTAAAATATCACCTAACAATGCATGCCAGCCAAAAAAAAAAAAACCCACATTTGGTGCTGCAAAGTGTTATCAGCACACACAAGATTCGTGTAAGGTGCCCGTTACACTGAAATCAGAATGTGTGCAATGGACACGACACCCACTGGAGTGCCACCACAGAACATGGTTCCCTGATGGAACACGAATCCCACCCTCAGAGCCTGCTGTGCTTGTTTCCACGTGATATGTCACAGGCCAGATCCCTCAGTCAATACACGAGCCCCAATATCACCATGTGCTTGCTCAGCCATGCTAAATATCAAGGCAGGCTTTTTAAATGCAAACTTAAACCCCTGGATTTCTACTTCTACAGGTAGCCCCCAATACAACGTGTACCCTGCCTGCATGCTCCGCCGCTGGCTCGGGTCATAGTAAAACACACCAGCCTGTTGGGTACAGGATTGCCTGGAGACAGAGCAGGTAACCTCCCAGTGCCTGGGATCCTGCAGAAGCTTCCAGAGCAGCCAGCAGTGCCAGCAGGGGAAAGCTGGACGAGTCACAGACACCCTCCAACCCCGAAACCACCCCAAACACTTTGCATACACCCCACATCATGTGTGTGCAGGAGGACAGCAGCCGAGCTGGGCTCACAGCACCTCCCTAATTTCCTATCCCCCCAGTATTCTGGTGACATCCCAGCGGCACAAAACCATGGAAGTTTGTTATTTAAGACGTTATCAGCTGATCCTGAGAGCAACGAAGACATCGCACGTGTGAACAGAGATGTGTTTTCATCTGTTATGCAACGCTCAGCCCATGCAGAGCACACACACAAACCAAACCTGGGTCTGCAGCCATGCTCTAGTCAGAATTGGGTTTATTTAAGATCACCCCTAGTTTATGGCTTCAGTTACCAAAAGACAACCCCAAAGATCCCACACAGGAGTTATAAGGATGACACTAAAGGCAGGGGGTGTTCTGTACACCAGAACACGTTACTCTTGTACCTTGGTGGCTGCAAACCCTGGCCCTGATCCTGACGGCCTGAAAGGCGCCTCTGTTTGCTCCCTGCTCATCAGAAGAGTTTTGAACAACACTCAACTACTACAGGCAACTTCCCAGAAGAATGTTCTAACAGTGGAGAGAGAAAGTTGACACCAAAAATCAAGAAATAATAATAATCCAAGTCCTATCTTGGCTCAAACTTTATCAGGTTTGTCCCACACATTGGGAAGGGTGTTAATAGTCACACGAAAGCAACTCGAAGAACTGCAGGGATGAGATTCAACTGCCCCTACACACAGCTTGCACACAGCTTGCACAGCCACACACACAACTCCAGGAGGTTTTCTTATACAAAGACCTTCACAACTTACATACCAGCAGCATTCAACAGAACTAACTCGTCTGACTTCCAAAAAGTCTTCCCCAACCGCTTCAGAAACCACTGTGACAACACCTGATATTACTAAACCCTGTTTTTAAGAACACAATACTACAATTTAATGGCATGTTTCCCTTAGGTTCCCTTTAATAATCGTTATCAAAACCCTTTGGTACCATGAAATGAAGGAATAAAGCACCTCTATGCAAGAAGAAAAACTAAAAGTAAGTAATTCGTGGGAAGAAATTCACATATCACCCAGTTGGGGCGTGTAGGAACTGCTGACAATGAAACCTGAGCAGCCGCTGTGCAAAGAGGTTGCAAGTTCTCTCTGGGCAGTCCTAAAAAACATCGGAAGATACTATGAATCCACAACGAGTTTCAACTATTTGCACATTGTGCCAAGGCCCCTTTTCCAGTGGGAATACGCAGCGAACAAAGTTGCGAGTGGCAGGCAGCAGAGCCACAACGTTGCTTCCCTCCCAAGGAACCTGCTGTTGAGCAGCACAAAGTGGTTTCTGCTCTAATTTACACGCAGATGGGGAAGAATTGTGTTACTATAAAGACTTGGAGCGGGGGGGTGAGGCTGTGGAAAGCCTCAGTGGAGGCACTGTGCAGCTCCGCACCACTGCCTGCTGCTCCCAGACACTTCCTCTTTCGTCTGCTCCAGACAAGGCAGCTCCAAAGCCGAGAGGGAAAACTTGGCACGGGCGACATTTTGAACGGGAGCGCAGGGGGAAGGAGCTTTGGGGGGAGTTCAAGTTTACTCCCAAGGCGGGTTTTTACAGAAATGCCCTGGGTAAAGGCAGGCGACAGCTGAATCCTGTCATTCAAAGCACACGGAGCATCGCGACTCTGGACAGTCACCTACACAGCGTGCACCATTCGTTAACCCGCAGCTGCTAATGGCTCCGAGGAGCCTTTCCAGTCCCCAACCTCTTCCCCCCCAAAAAAAGACACAGAATAAACTTTTCCAACAGAACCCATCCGCTGGGAAGTTTCCTATTTACAAACAAAGGTTCCTACACCCCTACCCAGCGGTCAAGGCTGCGATTTGCCTTCTCCCTCGATAAAAACACAGCGTGTAAATAAACCCGCTCTGGGTGATAGTTACAAGCAGAATACTTGAGATTATGGGATGTTCCACAAGCAACAAAAACTCCGGAGCCATCTCCAAGCAAGTTTGAAGCATGGCCTTGAAGAAAGCAGCTTTAAGCCCCAGCGAGCACAGCTCCACGCTCGGCTCTTCCCTGCTCCTGTCCAATATCCCTCTAAAAATAAGGCAAGATCCAAAAATTCAGTCAGCGCCAAGAGGCGTGTTTCCAAAAGTTCAATCCCGAGCGAGAAGGGACTTGGGGCTGGGTGGGTTATTTGGGAAAGTTGGGCTGGATGTTCAAGCAGAGCCATTGTTCCAGCGCTGTGTGGGCCTAGGAGAACTTTTCACGTTAAACCTTGTGTTTTCCTCCAAGCTGCAGGACACTGGGTCCCGCAATCACCGACCGAGGTGCTTAAAAGCACCCCGAAAACCTTGGGGGATAAATGCTCCCCCGTCCCCCACCTCCCCCGGTCTAAATAAAGGAAATTCCTTACTCATGATCTGCCTAATAAAATCTCTGCTGTGAACAAAGTTATTAAACACTAACTACAAATAGATATATATATATAAACGCCCCCCCCCAGAGTGTTTCTCAGGCTGGGGCAAGAGACAAGACGCTGCAAATTACAAGCCTGCAATTAAAACGAGCCAAACGCTGTTATTACGTGAAAACGAGATAAAAACAAGGGGAAGGGATTAACCCCCCCACACACACACACACAAACACAAACCCACCCCCCCCGGGTCATCAGCACATCCAAAGTATTGTCTGCATCCTCCTTCCCCTCCCCTCCCCAAGCGCCGTCCCTTTCCCCCCCCCCCCCCAAGGGACACCGACCCGCGGAGACCACCCCCCCATAAGGCCAAAAAGGGGGAACCCACCGCCCCCCCCCTCCAGCGGGCCGGGCCCCCGGGTAACAAAGCCCCCGGCGAGCCGGGCCCGGCGAGAAGGGGGAGCCCCAGGAGAGCCCCGCTGCGGGCCGGGCCCGGGGTGGGGGGCGACGCAAGCGGGGGGCGCCGGGATGGGCCATGGTTCCCCCCCCCCACAATAACACCCCGGTCCCTGGCGGCCGGGAGCCGCGCTCGAGAGGCGGGGGCCCGCCGCGGCCCCCCCCCCGTTCCCGGTAACAATAGGGGCCAGGCCCCGGCCCCCGAGCGCCGACAAGGAGCCGGGGCGGGAGCGCCAGACACAGCGCCCCGCCGCCGCTCGCCTTCGGGGCGGCCTAGCGCCGCTCCGCCTGCCCCCCGCACCAATATGGCCCCACCGGCGGCTCCGCTGGGGTGCGTGGCGCGGCGGGGGCTCGGTCCGGTGCCGATACTCACGGGCGGAGCGGTAGGATGAAGACGGATCTCGGCCCCCCCCAGGCCGCTCGCCGCCTGCCTCTCCCCCTGCCTTTCACTCCGACAACATGGCGGCCCGGCGGGGACGGGCGCCGCGCTGCACGCCGGGAAGGCGAGGCCGCTCCAAGCGGTGCCGGGCCGCTGCCGCTCCCCCGGTCGGGCCCGGCCCTGCCCGCCGGCCCCGGCCCCTTCACACACACCCGCCGGGGGCAGGCGCCTTCCTCCGCGGCCCTTCACCCGCGCGGGCTGGGGCCAAGCCGCGGCCCCGCGGCCCCAGCTCCCACCGTGGCCCCGGTGTGGTCGTAAGGCTCAGGCCGCCCTCAGCCCCGCGCTGCCCGGTCAATGGGGCTGGGATGAAGCCCGCTCCCGCACACCCCGCACCCCGTAGGCAGCCTCCAGCGCCCTGCCCCACAGCGCAGCACCCACCCGGGTGCCCGCCATGCAGAACCGCAGCAGAGGCACGGCGAGCGGGTCGCCCTCGCCCCACACCAGCAGCCAAGCACGATTTTGAGGTGTATCTCCCCCTCTTTCCACTCCCTTTCCCCACAAAGCCAGGGCTGTAACGAAACTACACACCCCAGCGTGCGCTGCTCCGGCTGCAGCCGGGCTCCAGCCTGGGCACTAAAACACAGCGCGGGACTCTGGGAGCAGTAGTTTCTGCCATAACACCTCCATGTTAAAGGGGCAGCTCGGTCGGGAGCGGCCGCGGTTGGTTTTGTGCAGCCTCCTCCATAAAGATGTTGGGCTCTTATGATTTGGGGGGCGATTTAGCATGTGCGCTTGGTGCTTTGATGTGATGTTTGCTCTCCCTCTCGGCCAGGCGAGTGACCCACACATGAGAAAGAGAAGGGAAGCGCTCGGGACATGCCCTTGCATGCACAGAGAGAAAGCAAGCCCAGCACGGCGGCTCCAGCAATTCAAAGGGCTTCAGCAGCCAACGGGCTCCCACATTTATATATATCTCTATTTGTAGACCACACAGGGCACAGCGAGAGGTTTTCCTTTATCCCGAGCTTTTGAGGGCAAAGCAATCAGGTTGTGGTTTCGGGTACAAGAAGTTACCTCGAACCCGGTTTATCGTTAAAACACGAGCAGGGCCGCATCCAGCTGAGATCTAGCTCTGTGGCTTGCACCCATTTTCTCCCCAAAGGGCTGCCGGGATGATGGGTGTCTATGTGCCACGCTGCCTCTTCCAGGCACCGAAAGCACCGCAGCTGCGTGGAAGCAGGGCCTCAAGCTTGGCCAACCTCCAAACCCATGGGGGGACACACAGCTCGTGGCTGCAGCCTGGGGGGTGCTGAGTACGTGACGGGGACCTTTGGGATAAGGAGTTAGCTTATAGCTTGTACAGCACCCAAAGCTTTCTTCAGCCGGCGCCAGCGTGGCTTATTTGACCTGGCAGAGCCTCACTGTGATAAACTGCTCTGCTGGGACCATGCCTGCGCCGATGTTGTCCAAACGGGTGTGTGGCCCTTGGCACGGTCCCCCCCATGCCCTGAGCACCCCACGACAGCTGCAGCATGGATCCTGTGCAACGAGTAGCTCCTGTTAGCGAGGCCTGGCTGCCTCCAGGCTCTTCACCAGCATAGGAAAGTCAGCAGGTTCTCCTAGCCAGCGTCCCGAAAGAAGATGAAGATTATTCTGCTGAGCTGCGCTGCCCTGCTCCGAGCAAACGGCCTCAGGGATGCATTCAGCCTGTCAGAAGTGTGCTTGTGGCATGAGGCCAGAGCAGTTCTCCACCTTCCAGCTGGTAGAGCCCCAAACTTGGCTCTGCCATGCCGTGGTGGACCATGCAACATCCCCAAGGTGTGAGCAAGGCCAACCTTGGTGTAGCAGAGATGTGAACAGTGGAACTGTGTCATCTTGGCACTGGAGCAAATAAATCTGTCCACACACCCTTCTCCTCCCTGAACATCCCGGGTTCCTACAAGGCATCGATGTGGACTCTTGGGTGACAAATACCCAAGCTGTGAAGCATGAGAGGTCGGGAGTTGTTTCTCACACCATGTCTTCACTTGTGGAGCCCAGGGGAAGACGGGCAGGTCCCTGCTTGCTTCTGCTGGCCAGGTTTTAGGGTGCTGTGCTTGCAAACTGGCAACCTCAGCACCCCACCTTGCTGGTGGGGCCTCCTGGCCCCCAGCTATCGTGCTGGTGGTAGCGCAGAAGTCCCCAAGCAGTGCTGACCCTCTGCTATGAGCCAGAGATAACAGCTACACCGCAGCGGGTTGCAGCATGCACCCAGGCTGCTGCTGACATTAGAAACAGGGTTCCTGTTAATTACACCAGGGATAATTACATTTATACCGGTATAATGAGAGGGGGAGGGAAGGAGTCCTCCTGTGGTTGAAGTGTTAGTGGTTAAAACCCACGTATGCCAGTTAGTTTACTCGGTTTAGGAAGAAAGAGGCAGGGAAATGGCACATGGGGACGTGCAGCCCTGTGGCTGTGGGACTGAGACAGAGTTTGGGTCTCACCTCAGGATGAGCCTGACTCTTTTCTCCTCCTGGTTTGCAGCTGGTGCATCCTTTGGGGAGGATGCTCGGTACATGAACCCATGCCTTTCCCCCAGGTCATGGAGGGTACATCACTCCCATCGCTTTGGTTTTACACCCATCGTCTTATATTCAGAGCAAGAGGGGAAATTCTTCAAAACAAAAATGATACGAACAATCCCCCAAAATGGCCCCAGCCATCCCCACTGCACGATGTCACCATCCTGCTTCCACATCAACCTGAAACAGGGACATGGGTGCAGCATCCCCAGCAGCGATGCTTTTGCTACCCCAAGAACTATCAATCAGGGCACCTCAGATTTAAAAAGCACGTGAGCGTGGGCATTGCACTGCTACCCACAGCCATGGTGAGGTCTGGGGCGCTTCACTTTGAACCCCTTATCCCCTGGACCAAGCCGGTCCCTCCTTCCAGCCGCTGTCCCCTGCCTGGCCAAGGCTGAGATGTCATTATAGAGTCCGAGCATCTCTCACTGCTATCCTGTGAGGAATCCCTGTGTCACTGTAAACAGGAAGGACAAGAAGAAAAACGAGTTGATTTTCTTCCATCCCAGCCTGAGCAAAGAAATGGCTGAGGAGCAACAAAGGATTAATTTACCCTGTGCAGAAGCGCCAGCTCCCTCCCGCAGCAGAGAGACCCTGGCGAGTCACAGATGTTAAGGAGTAAAAAAGCCGCTTTCACAACCTCAGACAAAGGCATAGAGATGCTTTTCAGGGACTCGACTTGATCCATAGATCCGGCTGCCTGGTCCTAGGTGTGCTGAGAGAAATACAGCTGGTTCCAAAGGAACGGGAGCAGGAACGGGAGCAAGGCTGGTAGGATGTGGTGGGTGTATGGGAACAATGATGTTTGCGTGCTTGGATGGAAGCTCACCGCTTGCTTTTGGTTGTAAATTGATCCAGGAACACATCCCAGGCCTTATTTCCCACCTCTTGGATTTCTTTAGCAAGATGGTTCTCCAGCGCTCATGCAGTGGCAACCCCAAAGGACACTGTCCTGAAATTGCATTGCCCAGCAGACCCATGGCATGGCTGGAGGAACCCTGAAATCCCTGGCCCCACATCCCTAAAAAGACACTCTTGCCAGTGCTCACATCTCCTCCAGTCCCAGCTGGAAGGTGAAACATGGATAGGTGTTCATCTAGATGAATTTTGGATGGACACAGTGGGAGCTCCTGCAGCTTCCTCTGTTGGCTGTAGCACATCCGTGGGCAGTATGGAGATGGCTTGTCCTCGGCAGAGACTAAAAACATGTGATGAGTTTCCTGCAGCCTGCCTGCTTCCACCAGGAGCTGCTTCCTCCTCAAAGATACTGCACATACATATATATATCATGTAGATATATGGACCAAGGCCCCATCACTCCCCTGGAGAGCAGCTAAGATGCCTTTGCTGGAGCAAAGCAACATCATGCTCTGGTCCTGCAGCAGAGCCAGCTCTGAATCAGCTGCCTCTTAGCTCCAGAGCCTCAGGAAGGGCTCAAGGATGGGATGGAGCCAGTGCGGGCAGCTGCCCAGGCAGGAGAAGCTCCATTTTATTCCTGCAAGTGGGACATGTGCCAGACATGTTACACCATTCCCTGAACTTGTGTCCCTGCCCTGTTGCCATGGGACTCCTGTGTTGTTCCTGGCACTGGTGCCTCCTGCTCCGAGTGGTTTGGTTGCATTGCCAGGGCAAGCTGGGAGCAGAGAGGCTCCACTCTCACCCTTTGCCCTTTCTTGCTCCGCAAACCCTGCTGTAGCACACTGGATTTTAGCAAAATCACTCAGAATATGAGAGAGAAGAAAGGCAAATGCATTTCAAGCACCAGACCTGCTGCAGGCTCTTTCCAGCTTGGGCAAGAGGGGACATGGGGGTTCCACATCCACATCTCCCTCATCCCTCTGCCCCAAGGCAGATCCAGCCCTAACTGGGCCATGGGTACCATGGGAAGAACCTCATCTACAAAGCAGTAATTAAAGGCTGGATCCTAATGCATGTGCCTCGAGGGGCTGAGCTGAGGTTACACAGGCAGATGTAACGCTGGTGTTTCCTAAATGTGGGCACAGGAGTCTGCAGTGGGGGTGATGCTCATCTACACGTGACAACGTGTTGGGGTGTTGTGTTTTCTTGGCTGGGAACATAACAGGAAGCACATCTTGAACGTGCAGCGAGCAGATAGCTGTGCCCTGGGGAGGGCCCCAGGAGGCTTCTGTGACAGCCCAGCAACAGCAACATGTCACCAATGACAAGGACAAGAGCAAAGCGGACAGCTCAAACCCAAGAAATCAGGTCTGGAGAAGCTGGAAGCAAAGGGGTTGGGGGTTAGGAAGACCTTCTGGCTGACTGACCCTTATTCATCCCCTTGCTCCTGTCTGAGCATTGCTGCCCTGTGACTCTGCAGTCTGTACGTTCCCAGAAACAATATATATTTTCCATTACATATTCCAATGAATAGCTCTGTCTGCAGGGGAAGGATCCGATGGTCTCAGTGCTCTCCAGCCCCTGGAGATGTTAAGAGAAACCCAGAGCTTCCCTCCTGCTGATCTTCCAGTGCTGAGGAAGAGCTGATGCAGTGCAAATGAGACACACAGAGCTGGTGGAAAGAAAGAGCTCCCTACAAAATGCAATCAGGCTACAGGATGGCAAGAAGAAATCATGTGGACTGAGAAGGCAGCAAGCTTCCAAAGGGCTTACTCATGTAATTGCCTGTTGAGAAAAACCAGCGTTGATATACTTAATGATAACAAACAAGCTGGAAAGCTTAATCAGCCTCCTGCTTTGGAGCTCTAATGATTAGAAGTTGGGATGAGATATGGCGTGGGGGATCATTATAGAACCATAGAATGGTTTGGGTTGGAAGGGACCAACCAGTTCCAACCCCCTGCCCTGGGCAGGGACACCTTCCACTAGAGCAGGTTGCTCCAAGCCCCTGTGTCCAACCTGGCCTTGAACACTGCCAGGGATGGGGCAGCCACAGCTTCTCTGGGCACCCTGTGCCAGCGCCTCAGCACCCTCACAGGGAAGAGCTTCTGCCTCAGAGCTCATCTCAATCTCCCCTCTGGCAGGTTAAAGCCATTCCCCTTGTCCTGTCCCTCCAGGCCCTTGTCCAAAGCCCCTCTCCAGGTTTCCTGGAGCCCCTTTAGGCACTGGAGCTGCTCTAAGGTCTCCCCTTCAGGAGCCTTCTCTTCTCCAGGCTGCCCCAGCCCAGCTCTCTCAGCCTGGCTCCAGAGCAGAGCTGCTCCAGCCCTCGCAGCAGCTCCGGGGCCTCCTCTGGCCTCGCTCCAGCAGCTCCACGTCCCCCTTGCGCTGTTGCCCCAGAGCTGGACCAGGACTGCAGGGGGGGTCTCCCCAGAGCGCAGCAGAGGGGCAGGATCCCCTCCCTGAGCTGCTGCTCACGCTCTGGGGGTGCAGCCCAGCACACGGGGGGGTTCTGGGCTCAAGCACACACTGAAGCCGGGTCATGGGGAGCTTCTCCTCACCCAACACCTCCAAGTCCTTCTCCTCAGGCTGCTCCATCCAGTCTCCCCCAGCCTGTGTCTGTGCTGGGGATTGCCCCAACCCATATGCAGGACCTTGTCCTTGGCCTGGTTGACCTTCATGATGTTCACACAGTCCCACCTCTCCAGCCTGCACAGGTCCCTCCATCCCATCCCTCCCGTGTGTGTTTTCTGCATTTCTACTGTTTTAAATTCAGGGTTTTTTCCTGTTATTTTACTACCAGGGAGGAAATTACCCACCGGGGCAGCGAGGGAGAAGGTGGAATCCCATTGGAACATCACTAAAAGGAAGCTCAGGGTTACAGGTACAAGCAGAGCCCACGGGAGCGAGTGGGAGCATTAATAGGGGGGAAAAAAGGGCACTAATTAAAAAACCCACCAGATTTTAATCGATTCAAGTGCACCAGGAAGGGAAATGCCCCAGAGTGGGACAGCATCAGCTGAAACCTTCCTTCGCCTTTTATAATTACAGAATAGAAAAGAAATCCTCGTTCACATTACAAATACAGTCCTGTATAAAAACAAGCCAACGGAAAAGGGGGAATAAGGAAACCCAAAAGGTTGCGGCGCCGGTGCCTGGCTCCCACCGAGCTCAGGAGGGAGGGCAGCTCCTCTGAATGAGTTAGAATGACTCCAGGCTTTTCCTTCTGCTTCCTGCTGGCTTGGAGAAGGGGTTTGAGCAGGTGGGTGCCTGCCCTGCCCATCCCATCCCACCCCATCGCATCCCATCCCATCCTATTGCATCCCATCCCACCGGTCAGCGAGAGCATCCTTGGTCCTGGAGAGGAAAATCAGCCCTGGAGATGCTGTTGTTGCTGGGGCTGGGCAGCGCTTGGGGCTGGGGATGTGTTTTGGGGATAAGGGGGAATCTGTCACCTGAAAAACATTATTTTCCTTGGAAAAAATAGGGGAAAAGGTGGAAAAATTATTGCCTGTAGAGTTCGCAGCTTGGCTGGAGGCGATGGAGGGGCTGGTGGGGGGATGCAGCCAAATCCAGGGGGATTTGGGGTTTGGGCTTGGGCAGCTTCGGCTGTTGGCACTTCCCAGCTGCGTGTTGGGAAACACAAAGACTATCCCCGTATAACCCCCAGGATGGGAGGACAAACCCCTGGGAGGCAGAATTCACCCCCCACACACACACTCACAGATGCCAAGGGTGGGCTTGGGGCCAGATCCAGGAGACACCACATCCCACCTCCAGGAAACAAAGGAGAAGAAGGAGGATATGGGGAGCTGGGATGCTTCATGGAACTTCCTTTTCCTTCCAGCTTCCTCTGGGGTGTTACTTCCCAGCTCATCTCCATTCACAAAGCAATCGCTGCCCAATGGATCTTGAACATTCCCCCCCCCCCCCAAATAACCATTCCCCATGTCCCGATGTCACCCCGCTCCTGCTGCCGGACCTGATGGGGTGGATTTGCCCCCAAGATCCCACATGGATGGAGGGACCGGGGGGGGGGTTGGAGGCCCTGGGGTGCCCTGGAGTGGGCAGAGCGCTGCTGAAGGCACGGTGTCGGCCGGGGGGGGGGGTCATGTTCAGCCACTGCTCAGGCACTTCAAATTAATACAAATTAACCAAACCCAGTAATTAGAAAGGAGAAAACCAACCCAAAACATTCATGAGATGCGTTAAAACAGCCGGAAAGGGGCTGTGTCAAAGCAGCGTCAGTATTGCCAACTTGGAGCAAGACCCCCCCCCAAAATGTGGGAGGGATAGGGGGGCTTGCAGGAGGATTCGGGGTGCTCTGTGTCCCTCCATGTCCCCAGGCTGGGGGGGAATTGAGACAAGATGCTGACAGCCGGATCCAGCTCCTGATGGTGAAGGGAATCATCCGGGACCAAACCCCTTTGGCACTGTTCCATCCAGCCAGGCGGGGCTGGGAAATTCCTTCTGGGAGCAAAACCCCCATTTTTGGGGCCAGCCCAACTCCCAGACCCGGAGTTTCAGGCAAATGTCCCAGCCCTGAAGGACGAAGCTGGTCCCTGTCCCCAAAGCACTGTTCATCCCTCATCCCTGGTCCCAGTTTGCTCCAAACCAGCTGGGTTTCACCCCAATCCCGCTCCAGCCCCTTCCTGCCCGGAACATCGGGAAGGGCCTTGCTGCTCCAAGGGAAATCCAGGCTGGGAGAAACAGAAGAAAACGGTGTCCAGTGAGTGATGCCACATCCCTGCGTGTCCCCGTGTCCCCATCCCGGGGAGGCTGCGGGAGCCTGAGGGGCGAGCACAGCGTGGGGGGGTCCCCCCGTATCCAGCCCCCTCCCTCCAGTCCTGCCGTGGGTGTGTGGTTTGAGCTCGGAGGCTTCCAGGCTGGATGGACGTGCAGCTCCTGGCTCCATCCTTGGGGGTCTTGCAGGGTGCAGGGAGCGGATGGGTGTCTCGGCATCGTGTCCCCCCGCCCTTGATGGGGGTCTTGTCATTGGGTGTGGGACAGTTCACTCTCAGGGGTCCTGTCGCCTCTGGCTCCCACGCTGGGCTGGGGCTGGATCCGGGGCAGGTTACCCGGATCTGGGGGGAAAGAGGAGACGAGGTGTTAGGGGTGAGACCAGGGGCAGAGAATCAGAATCAGATTGGTTTGGGTTGGAGGGACCTTAAAGTTCCTCCAGCTCCAACCCCTGCCACGGGCAGGGACACCTTCCACTAGAGCAGGTTGCTCCAAGCCCCTGTGTCCAACCTGGCCTTGAACACTGCCAGGGATGGGGCAGCCACAGCTTCTCTGGGAAAAGTCTGTGCCAGCGCCTCAGCACCCTCACAGGGAAGAGCTTCTGCCTCAGAGCTCATCTCAATCTCCCCTCTGGCAGGTTAAAGCCATTCCCCTTGGCCTGTCCCTCCAGGCCCTTGTCCAAAGCCCCTCTCCAGGTTTCCTGGAGCCCCTTTAGGCACTGGAGCTGCTCTAAGGTGTCCCCTTCAGGAGCCTTCTCTTCTCCAAGAATCATTTCCCGGAAAGGGAGGAGATGGATTTCCCCGGCACCTCTGCGCCTGCTGAGGTCTCCCCATCCTGCTGTCTCAGCACCAGTGTCTCTGCCATCAGCCTCTGGCTCCTCTGTATATCTAAAATTGCTATTCCCACTGGTATCCCCAGATGCTACAGCTTCCAGCACTCATCCTGCAACCACCGGGGACACTGGACCCACAGCAGCCCCCCTGCAGCACCCTCGTGCCCCCCAGCTGGGGAAGGAGCAGGCAGGTCACCCCCTACTCCTGCCTGCCCCATGGTGGCTCCAAAGGGGTTCCCTGGGGGACACGATCCACAGGACGTGTCCCATCCATGGGACAACGCTCTGCTGGGTCCTCCCAAGGGTGGGCACCCAGCTGGACACCCACATCCGTCCCCATGGTGTGTGTGCTCCCACCCTTAGGGTGACACCATCCACATCCCCATCCCAGGAAGCTCCCACCCCACCATGCCCCACTCCCGCTGGAGGGCTGCGGTGGTCCTGGGGAAGGACCAGCTCCATGCAGTGGGGCGCAGCACCCATGGGTGCTCAGCCGTGCACTGGGGTGGGCACACAAGAGCCTGTGTGTGCCCAAAGGCCCAGGGAGGGCTGAGCAGCATCACAGATGCATTTGTTCCACCACAGCCCTCTCCTTGCAGGCCCTGCCCTTGAGTTTGCATAGAAGGCTTTGGATATAATTAATTCCTGGCACCCGGCACAAGGCGAATCCCTTTGGATTTCGCAGCCTTATCTCGTTTCAGCCTTTATCTGGTTAAGCTTAATGGGGAAGGGAGAAGAGGAGAAAAGGCAGCTCGCTTATCTGCAGAGCTGCTGCTCCCACCCAGCCTGTGGGGCTCAGCAAACACAAAGCAGCAAACAAGGGCATGAGCCCCCCTAAAACTGCCCAACCCCAGCCCTGATGGAGACTCTGGTCTTTATGGTGAGGCCAAAAGGACTCAGATCCACATCTTTTGGGTTATGATGGTGCGATGAGGGACCTTGAAGGAGCTCCTGCATCCCAGAGCATCCCTAAGCATCCCCAAGCATCCCCAAGGCTTCCCAACCCGGCACAGACTCACGTGTAGAGTGGCTGTAGCTGTAGGTGTGATGTCTTCTGTGGCGCCTGGTAGCCGTAGGAGTCGAACCCACCAATGAAGTCGACTGGAGAGAGGGGCAGAGGAGTGAGGTGAGCTGGGGAGGGTGGTGGGGACACTTCCCTGCCTCCCCCCGCACCAACGGCACCCATGGGAGACACAGCATCCTGGGTTGCAGCAGCGCCTTGGGGAGACGCAGCAGCCCAAGTTGCTGCAGCAGCCCAGGGAAGTGCAACAGCTCAGTCTGCTCCGGTGTCCTGAGTCCCTGCAGCATCCCAGAATCACAGAACCATGGAATGGTTTGTGTTGGAAAGGACCTTAAAGCTCATCCAGCTCCAACCCCCTGCCATGGGCAGGGACACCTTCCACTAGAGCAGGTTGCTCCAAGCCCCTGTGTCCAACCTGGCCTTGAACACTGCCAGGGATGGGGCAGCCACAGCTTCTCTGGGCACCCTGGGCCAGCACCTCAGCACCCTCACAGGGAAGAGCTTCTGCCCAAGAGCTCATCTCAATCTCCCCTCTGGCAGGTTAAAGCCATTCCCCTTGGCCTGTCCCTCCAGGCCCTTGTCCAAAGCCCCTCTCCAGGTTTCCTGGAGCCCCTTTAGGCACTGGAGCTGCTCTAAGGTCTCCCCTTCAGGAGCTTCTCTTTTCCATCCCGGGTCATTGCACCATCCCACAACATCCTGGGGAAGTGCTGCAACCCAGGTCCTGGCAATAGCTGTGGTCAGAGCAGCATCACAGGGACACGCAGCATCCCGGGTCACAGCAGCATTCCAGGTCTCAGTGGCATCTCAGCAAAGTGACATTGAGAGACAGAGGAAAGCAGCTGGACTGACATGGTGAGATCCCTGCGCTCCTCTCATCACAACAGCTCTTGCATTGCAGGCTGGACACAGTGGGTAAAATTACCCTGTCATTGTCTCCAGAGTGGGCATTTAAGGAGAATTATGGGGGAATTACCTCTCTTTTAAGGCCTGTCATTTAGGGAATTGCAGCCACCTATAGGTCAGTGTTCACTGGTGTGATTTCCAGCCCGGTGGCTCCTCACCCTGCAGCCAGCAGAGCCCATCACGCACCTCTTGAGCCCTTGGGTGCTCACTGGAGGAGTCCCAGTGGCAAATCCCATCCCTTCACCATGGCTGGATGCAGTGGGAGCGATGGGGGGACCTCAACATCTCCCACGATCACCCCATGTGTCCCTAGACCTGAACCCTCCACTGGCACAGGCATGATGGGCACCCCCAGGCTGGGGTGTCTGAGCTGTCACAGGAGCCACAGCACAACCCATCTCTCCAAACCCAATATATTCATCCCCATGGAGCAATGATCTGGGTGGGTTCACACATGGCTGTCCATCAAACAGCAGCGAGCTCAAGGGAGGAAGCAAATTCTCCCGGCATATTTATCTTCCCGACTTAGTATTCAGCCCGCTCTCAATTTTGACGCCATCCATCCATCCATTTCCAAATCTAATATGATATTCCATTGAAAATATGCATTTGAATCCTGGGCTCCAGCAGTATTAATATTAAAAGTGTATTGACTGCAGGAGCTGTTTGAATGCAAACACACTCCAAAGCTGGCGGCGCTGGATAAACCTTTTTGCCAGCCCCTTGGATGCAGAAACGAGTTATTCCCGATGGTGGTGGCCACTTTCACATGGAGATTGTCCTTTTCCACTACGCTGGTTCCCAGCAGGGGGAAAACATGGGGATGCTGCACCCTGGCACCTGCTGGGATGGGCTGGGACCATCCCTGGCTCCGTGGCACCATCCTGATTCCAGGGAAGGAGCTGGATGCTGGGATGGCTTTTGCCATAGGGGCCATGGCAGCGCATCTCTGCCTGCGGTGGCTGTTGGGAGCTGCTGGGAGCTGCCAGCTGGCAGGAATTCATTAGCAGCAGATGAGCATTTAATGTGGTTGGATGGCTCCAGCCTTCACAGCCTGGTTAATTGGGGTGCTCAGTGCTTCCGGAGAGGGGGGGTTGCTGGGATCAGCTTGGAAAGCACAATATAGTTTGTATAAAAACCAGCCTGTAACTATCCTAAATTGCTGGTTTCCCCCCCTGCTTTGGGTGAAACCTGTTTGAGTGATGCTGTCCATGGGGATGCTGGCTGGAGACACCCAATGTTTCCCATTCCCTTGTCCCCGAGCCCCAGGTGGCTGTCAAAGGCGTTGGCAGGCAATGGATGGAGATGGGAGCAGGGCTCTCCCACAGCGCCCTGGCGCCGGATCCACGCCAGGAGGAGCATCCACCAGGAATTTAGCAGGGCATTGAGGAGGCTCTTTGCAGCAAGGGCAATTCCCCCCCACTGCCACAGCAGAGCAGGGACCTAGGGGAGATGCTCTGAATTTGGGTCAGTGGGGAGCAGCAAGAGTGATGCCGAACCCAAACCCAACCACTCGTAGGGGTGAGCTTCCCAGCTTCAATGGGACCTGGGCTTGGTGCCGTGATGCTGGGGGACTGGGGACCATCTCAGCCTCTTCGTGGGCCGGTGTGGGGCCAAAGCCCAGCCCCATACATTGGATGAAACTGCTCCCATTCCTGCACCCAAAGGCTGTGAGTGCTGCAGGCCCATGGGCGATGCAGCAGCTCAGGGCTCAGCATCCCTGTCCCTGCCCTCTGCCAGCCCTGGCCAGCGTACAGCACCCTCCCCAGGGCTAAAGGGGGGGACACCACTGGTGGCACAGGGTGGCACATCACCCCCCAGCCCGTCTGCCTCAATGGGGATGGGAAAATGGGGCAAAAAACCCAACTAAAGGTATTCCTTCATCTGCCTGTGTCCCAGGCATCATTCCCCGCCCCTGGCTGGGAGCTGCCACCCCAGCAAGGCACTGGCTGGTGTCAGCAGAGGCTATTTTACAGCTCTGCAGCTCTCCCACCCCATGATCAGTATCAGGAGCACTTACAGCTGTCTTCTTCCTCCAGGAACACTTTGCTGACATAGCAGGCGTAGACAAAGCCAAAGAGCTGTGAAACAGAAGCAGCCGGTCACTGGGGTGATGGGCAATGGACCAGCACGGAGCTGGGTGCTGCGAGGGGATGCCTGGAGCACCCCAGGGGGACTGGGAGCATCCTGGGCAGGATCAGTGCCTTCTCTGGGCTGGTGGTGCTGGAGCCCATCTCCAGTGGGTGCTGGTTTGAGAGGCAACAAGGCTGGATGGTTTCAGCTGTGCTATGGGGACAAGGGTGATGGCCCAGGGCAGGATGGGTGCTGAGCCCCACGCAGCACTGGGTGCTCCTTGGTGGGTGCATGGCAGCTGCTCTGGACCCCAATTCCCTTTCAAGCTTTATTTCCTTGCAGCCCCCAAGGTTCCACAGGAGTTTTGGATCCAGGTATGTCCCTTTCCCACCTCCCCATGGGGTGAGACAGCCACCGGGAAGGGGGGACCATCCCTTGTGCCAAGCAGCACATCCCACCGGCTCATCCTCATCCAGCAACACCTCTGGGTGGATTACACCGAGAGCTCCCCGATCCCTGCAGCACCCAGCCCACAGCCTGACAGGTTTTAGGGTGAGCAGCACCCCAGGGTGCTGCCATGGGCTTTGTCTTCCTAACCCTGAGCCAACACTGCCCTTGATGCTATAAACAAGCACTGATGCGTGGTAGCATGGTGGGACCTATCCAGCTGTACCCATCCCGGTCCCTGCCATCACCCCCTTCTCTCACTCCATGATTCGGGATTGGGGATGAGGAGGAAAGGTGCTGTCTCACCGCCAGGAAGATCTGCGTGGCACTGCTCACCACCTCGATGTACTGGTAGTCGAGCAGGCACCCGCTGACGGTGATGACGTGATGGTCCTCGGGCGCCAGGTTGGAGTTGAGCACCGGCGTCACCAGGCAGCCCGGCCCGTTCTCCATCCACCACGAGCGATGCAGTGAGGTATTGAAGGTCATGATGAAGTCTCGGTCCTGCGGGAGGGGAGCACAGGAGGAGGCACAGAGCGTGGAGCCAAGGATCTTCGCAGGGGGGTTGGATAGAAAATGGGGTTTTCCAACCCGAGGATGCTCCACAAGACCCAGAGCATGCTAATGCAGTGCAGGGCATCTCCCTAACCTGCAGCCAGCACCCCAGGGTTTGTGGCTTCCTCCCATGCTGGTGCCCATACACCAGAGTGGAGTGGAGGGGGAGAATCCCCTTCCTCAACCTGCTGCTTGAGAGGCAGAACCATGGGACCACCCCACCAGCGTGGTCCAAGGATACAGGGCAATCCCCTTTGGTGTTTCAGGGTGCATCCTCCATCCTCATCCCCACAGAGCCCTGCAGGGATCCCACTCCCACACATCCCCTCCTTGTAAGCCCATTGCCAGGCTTTGGGGCTCTTTCTGTTTCGTCTCCTGTTTCATCTCATTACTGAGGTGCTGGAGTGGGGCCAGAGAAGGGCACCGGAGCTGGTGCAGGGCCTGGAGCACAAGTGTGATGAGGAACGGCTGAGGGACCTGGGGGGGTTTAGTCTGGAGAAGAGAAGGCTCAGGGGGGACCTTCTCGCTCTCTGCAACTGCCTGACAGGAGGATGGAGCCAGGAGGGGGTTGGTCTCTGCCCCCAAGGAACAAGGGATAAGACAAGAGGAAACGGCCTCAAGCTGCCCCAGGGCAGGTTTAGATGGAGCTGAGGAACAATTCCTTCCCCAAAGGGTGCTCAGGCATTGGAACAGGCTGCCCAGGGCAGCGCTGGAGTCACCGGCCCTGCAAGTGTTCACACACCGTGTAGCCGAGGCCCTCAGTGCCATGGGTTAGTGGTGGCCTTGGCAGTGCTGGGGAATGGTTGGACTTGATGATCTTAAAGGTCTTTTCCAACCTGGTTGATTCTGTGATTCCATCAGCTCTGAGGCATCAGTGGTTGGCAGCAGCCTCCCTGCTGCAAGGACACTGGGCTGGCACTGGAGCTGGATAAGGCTCAGGGCTCATCCCTGCCTGTACCCTCCCATAGCAGGTTCACGCGAGGCCAAGCTCCTGGGCTCCACCCCAGGACACACAACAGCACATTTGATGCCAATGCCCCCGCCTGCGGATCCAGCAGGGTGCTGCATAGGTTGGGTGGGCTGGGTGAGCACCCACCACACGGAGGGTCCCCCCAGCCCTCAGGTCTGCAGGGGCTGGGATACCCACTGAGCATCCTTGGTAAGAGATCACCAGTCTGCTGCTGCTGGGGGCGGAAAGGATAGAAAGGTTTGGTTTCTAAACCCAAAGGATTTGGGTTTAGGTGCCAGGAAGCACAAAGAGAGGGAGTTCTGGCATTGCCACATCACTGGGAGATTGGGGATTTCCACGGAGAACAGTGGGAGTAAATCCTCCCCGGCGGCATCCCCCACGTTTCAGCTTGCTAGAAGAGCCTCAAATGATCTGGAGCTACATGGGAAGATGGTTTCATCCATCAAGCCCCTCAAAAAGCCCTTCTCCCCACTGCAGGCAGCCACAGAGTGAGCTGGGACTCATTTCCTGAATCCTCTCAGATGGCATCATAGAATCATAGAATGGTTTGGGTTGGAAAGGACCTTAAGGTCATCCAGTTCCAACCCCCTGCCATGGACAGGGACACCTCACACTAAACCGGCTCACCCAAGACTCCATCCAACCTGGCCTTGAGCATCCTCGGACCAGGAGTGGGCTGGGGGAGCAGGGCACATCCTCAGCATGGGTACCCCAACACGGGCTGAGGATGCTCAAATCATCTCCTGATGCATCAGCACTACATGAAGTTTTGCTCTTTTGCATGCACGAGCTGTAATTCAATAGCCCAGGGAGGGGTGGAGAGACACGGAGAGGAAGGGGAGGAAGAGGAGGAGCGTTACCTGCGACAAGCGTCCAACCTCCAGGTAGAAGCAGATGATGAAGGCGTTCCAGCCGACCCACAGCACCAGCCACACCGCGTACTGCCGGGAAGAGAATGCCCAATGGAATCAGGGAATGCCCAATGGACATCCCCTGGTCCATCCCACCTCCAACCCGCTCAATGGATCCCGCTGGATCCACAGCTTTGGATACAGGACGGGACCTGGGGCTGAGCCATCCCCAGGGGTGATGATGCTGCACCCAGGAACAGCATCCGCGGTGGTACCTACCACCATGAGGTATTTGGATCTGTACTGGATGGTCCCAAAAATGCCCAGGATGACGGCCATGATGTGTAGGAAATTAGCCAGGATGGGGGCCCACTGGTAGCCCAGGAAATCAAAGATCTGCCGCTCCAGCGCCGCCACCTGCGAGGAAGGGGCAGGTATGAAAGCATCGGTCACCACAGCATCCCGGGATGCGGGAGGCAAAGAGCAGCTGGTAATTAATGGGAATTCCCATGGATAATTAGCTGCAATGGGCTGAAACACCCGTGTGATGCATTGGCTGGTGGTGGGGGAAAGCACGGTGGGGAGTAAGGGGTTACTTGGAATATCTGGAGCTAGAAGGGGAAAGCAGGAGATGTCAGCTTGTAGCCACCAGCACCCTCCGTGCCTCAGTGTCCCCATTGCTCAGGTCCTGGGCGCTGCTAAAAATCACCCTTTGGGATGGGTTTAGCCGTGAGATCAGCCTGTCCAGGGGGAAATCTGTTCGGCTCATGCATGATGTGCTGGGTACCAGCCCTCCCATTTAACATCACTGGGTTTGATTGCTGTTATCATTTATAGTCCATAAATAACGACTTGATGATGCAGCTTAATAAATCACACAACACACAAAATCAAGGCCGGTGGCTTCTGATGGGATCTGCCTTTACCCCAGCACTTATTTACGGCTCTATTTATACCGGCTCAGGGTCTATTACTCTTAATTACAGGATTAGCTTAAAGTAATGTGGTAACGAAGGTGAGGTGGGAGCACTGGAGCATTTGTGAATGGTTTTGAGGTTAGAAATGGAGATTGGATGAGGCTATGGGGTTTTAGGGAGCTTTTAGGGCTCTTCAGGGTGCATCAGGAACTGCAGCCTGAGGGCTGAGCTGCAGCAATCTGTGTCTCCAGCAGCTTGGCAAACCAAAACCCCTCTTTCATTTATCTTTGTGGCAGCCCAACCCCACCTCATTGCTCTTTGAGATGCCCCAGATTCACCCGATAAACCCTCCAAGTCCTCCCCGCAGCACCGTGCCGCAGTTTCCCCTCCGAGGGCAAGGCCCTTCATCCTGGCAGAGAAATGGGAGTTTATCCTGCAAATCACAAGAGAAAATGGGCTTTATATCCCCCTCTGTGTTCAGCAGCAGCTCCACACGGTGAGCTGGGTTTAGGGGAGCTCCATCCTGGTGTTCCCTGAAGCTCCCAAGGGAAAATGAGGACCCCGCAGCATCCCTACCCAGCCAGCTCAATGTAACATGTACTAATTATAGGGGGGAAATAAATGAGGTGGCAAAAGTCCTTCCCTAAATGTTTGGTGAGGATGAGCCCCAGCTAATACATCTGTGTGTGCAACTGCCAGCCCTGCCTCAGTCTCCCCTCACATACAACATCACACACTTGTTAAATTGGCTTAGCGAGGGCTTTAATTAACACCTATTTCATACAATCATAGAACCATGGAATGGTTTGTTTCGGAAGGGCCCTTAAAGCTCATCCAGTTCCAACCCCCTGCCACAGGCAGGGGCACCTTCCACTAGAGCAGGTTGCTCCAAGCCCCTGTGTCCAACCTGGCCTTGAACACTGCCAGGGATGGGGCAGCCACAGCTTCTCCATTCAACCCATTCCGGTGTCCCACCACCCTCACAGGGAAGAATTCCTTCCTAAGAGCTCATCTCAATCTCCCCTCTGGCAGGTTAAAGCCATTCCCCTTGGCCTGTCCCTACAGGCCCTTGTCCAAAGCCCCTCTCCAGGTTTCCTGGAGCCCCTTTAGGCACTGGAGCTGCTCTAAGGCCTCCCCTTCAGGAGCCTTCTCCTCTCCAGGCTGAACCAGCCCAACTCCATCCTGCCTGTAGGTGGAAAACCAAAGGCAGAGCCCAGCACTGTGCTATCCCATTCCCTACCCTATCCCGGGGATAGGATCTGCTGGATCCATGCCGGCAGGACCCCGGTTTCAATTGAAGGCGATGCAAAGCCACAGAGCAGCCCTCAGGTCCGTGGTGTCATGACTAAGGCTGTTTGCATTGAGCTTAATTCACTTCCACACTATTTAAACTCTCTGAGGAAACAGCCTTTGGACGTACAACTGGGCTGTAAATCTTTTAAATTGAGGAATGTAAATAATAAATGATACAGGGAGCATGGTGCTCAGGGGGTTGGAGCCATCCATCGATCTGGTGGCTGTTGACAGAGCTGCTCAGCAGAAGCTGGATGCGAAGGCTGAGTTTTGGGTACCGGTGAGTCTCCGAACCAAGGGAAGAGCCTCTGAGAGCATCCCATGGAGCCAGAGTGATGGATTACACCTGGATGGCTCCTTAATTCCAACCCATTGAGCCAGGACAAGCTGAGAAGGAGGTGGGAAGAGCCTGGTCAAACCAAATCCTTCATCCTAAGGAGAGGCAAAATGAGGAGCAAATACCATGGTGTTCCCGTGGATGAGGGAGGGCTCATCTTAGGCTTCAGCAGGGACATTTGGGGGCAGAATTAGGGGTTTGCAGTTTTACTATGTAGGCAAAACACCTTTTTTGGCGGGGCGAACATCCCTTTTTGGGAAGGATGGAAACTCCTAGGATGTGGCTCTGACATTTGCAGACAGGAGCAAAACTGCCCCTTGTCCTTCTGCATGTCTTCACCAAACCACCCAGGCAGGGGCAGGGGATATTCGCCCCTCATTTTCACTAGAAAGAGTCAAAAATAGACAGGAAGAGGCTCCATCCCAGGGGAAAAAGGGATGTTTCTCCCCGAAAATGTTGTTCCTAAAGACTGAAGAGCCCTGAGGATGCGGCTGCAGTTCTGCCTGGTGTCAGGGAGGCCGGAGCGGGCAGCGCAGGCAGGATGCTCCCGGCTGCCCCTGACCACAGCATCTGTGCATCGGGCTGAATTAAAGCCTCTGCCCTCCCCTGGCAGGCGCTGCCCCCCGATGGGATATTATCCTTGCCGGGTGATTCCCTCCCGAACACCATATGCCCGAGGCTCGCCGGGGATTTAACTTTTCATTTCACTGCATTTTGAAGAGATTTGGGGGGGTTTATTCTGCCTTGAATCCAGTCTGAAGATGCTGCGAGAGCATCGCTCCCCCTGCTGCTGAGCTCAGCCTGGGGGATTGGGGCAGAAATGCTCCATTCTAGGAGTTTGGGGCAAAGAAGTACTGGGATTTAGGGAGAAAACAACCCCCAGCACAGCTGCAAAGCAGGATCTGGCCCTAAGGGGATGCCAGATGCTCTTGCTCCCCATGAGGGATGTTTCCTACAGCCCAGGCTTGGATGTCCTTGCAGCAGGTCATAGAACCATAGAATCATCACAGCCTGGTTTGGGTTGGAAAGGACCTTAAAGCTCATTCAGTAAAGAGCATCACTGGGGCAAACGAAGCTCCTGGGGCTCCCAGGTCCTGTCCCCATCCCCAGGAGGAACAGCCAAGTCCAGCTCCCATCCTCAAAGGATGCTGCGGGGCACCCTGAGCCCCCCCAGCACCCCGAGCCCCCCCAGCACCCCATTGCAGGCTCTGCCACCCTTCATTTTGAGGCAGTTTACAGCATTTTGCTCATTTTTCCTCTGCCAGCGCCATCGCCTGCCCCTGAGGTGCCCAAAGGAGCTATTGGATGTGTTTCCACCATGTGGTCCCATTCCCAACTCCGCCCGGCTCCACTATGGGGAATGGCTGCGATTGGAATGAGCGCCCAGCGAGCGAATTGACTATTAAGAAGGTGCAAACACCGCTGTGAACCCGGGGACTTCAGTTAATGACTTGGAAACAAGTTCCTGACCTAATTCCAACTTGCAAAAGCCTTCATGAAATCACAGAGAGAAATTAAAGGGGCCGGAGCCTTGATCGCTCTGTGCTATGGGGTGGAGATGAGCAGGATGCGGACCCTGGCCTAGAAGATGCTCTGAGATGGAGCAGCAGCAAAACGCAGGGTGAAAGAGGCACAAATTGGGACCTTCCCCGGCTGTTGCAACCCCTTGGTGATACCAGTGGGTTTTGGGGGGGGTCCTGGCCTTTGCAACGCCCCTTTCTCCCCACTCCCAGTGCTGGCATCATGGATTTAGGAGTTCATCAAGCATCCCAAATCTCCAGGATGCAGCTGCAAGCGCTGGGGGCACAGGCAGAGATGCGGGGGGTGTGATTCCTGGGCACAGCTCCCCATCGCCCACCCAGCACCCACCACCCATCCCATGGGCTTTCCTGCTTCTCGCCTGTGTTTTCCCACCCCCATTCCCAGTTATTTGGTTCATTTCCCTGCATCCGGCAGCGTTGCCATGGGAACGCGGTGGCTGGATGCGCTTGTCTAGACACTGCGCCCCAGGAGCCCGCTGCCGGCACCCTGCACCATGGGCTGGGTGCGAGGTCACCCACTGCACCCCTATGGCTGCGTCCCCTCCAAGCTCTGCACCCCACATCCGTGCTCCTGGCTCCATCCATCCCTGGGGAGGAGCTGGGAAAGGCAGTTTTAGGGTGGATAATGGGGATAACAACCATCATGACCATCATCGAATCATAGAATCTCAGAGTGGTTTGGATTGAAGGGACCTTAAATCTCATCCAGTTCCAACCCCCTGCCATGGGCAGGGACACCTTCCACTAGAGCTGGGCCCATTGCTCTGGTTTTGGGTGGATTTGGCTCTCTCTGACCCCGATCTCCCCAGCAAGGACCCACAGTGGATCGTTATCCCTGGAGGAATGTCAACAGGGGTTATTTTTCCCAGCAAACATCACAGCTTACCCCCTGAAGAGGCTGTTTTAGCTCTAATGCAATGTCACATCTATTTAACTTCCATCCAGGATTCCATCTCTTTCCACTGTCCTATAAGTGCTGAGATGAGACTTTCTGCTCTCTCTCATCTCCCAGCAAGGGAACTTTTCCATGCCAGGGAAAGCCAAGGAAATCCAAGCAGCTCAATTCTCCTCTTGCCTGTCAGAGGTTGACTCTGGAGAGATGCCCTTCCACAGGACAGGCTTTATTCCCAGAGGGAACTGCTCCATCCCCTTAGGAATTGCTCAGGAGCCACAAATCCGTCTAAATGTCCCTGTAGAAAGGAGCTGGAAGGATCCTGCTACCCTCGAGCTCATGCATCCACCCAGACCTTGCAAATGACCTTGAAACAACGCAGGACCCTGGGATCTCCTTGGAGGGGAGGACAAAGGGTGGTGACACTCATGGGATGGGGTAAGGAGGTGTCCCTGGAGCAGGGAATGTGCACCAGGGGTGCCCGAGGAGGCACTTGCCAAGGAGGGGAAACTGAGGCACAGGCTGTAATTCCTACCCGGATGAGGGGCTTCTCCACCCGCAGGGCTGAAGCCCCAAGGTCTCTGGTGCTGGCGGGGAAGGGCTGATCCTGCACTGCCCCGGTGCTGTGCCGTGCCTCTTTTTACCTCGGAATTGGGCTCAAGTCCCACTGTCCCGCTCAGCACCGCATCGAGAGCATTTGCTCTCTTGGTGACCAGCTCCATCAGTGTAGGTCTAATGGGGAAACTGAGGCACAGAGGGATGGTGGAGGAGACCCGAATCCCAATTCTTGGAGAAAGGCTCTGCCTTGAGGACAATGGGTTGAGAACTGCTCCAAAGCCACCGGAGCAGGGCAGGGACTGCTGGGCTGGCTCGGGGAGATGAGATATGGGCTGAGGTACAACCGTCAGCCTAAATTAAGCCTCAGGAAGCTCCCACTTCTCCCTGCAAGCCTGGAGATGCCGAGTGGAGCCACATCCCTGACCCCGGCGCAGCATCTCTGGTACCTGGGCTGGTCGCATCTCTCCAGTGCTGGTTTTCCCATGGGATGCAGTGAGGAAGGGGATGTCCCCCACTGCCCATGGGGACCCCAACACTCACCCAATGCCTTGTCCTGTGGCTGAGGGGGAGAAGGATCCTTGAAGGAACTGGTGCTCCATGCAGAGGACACCCATGGTGAGGGATGATCCTGCCCTGCTCTGTGTAGGGAAGTGGGGCTTGGAGCTGGGGATCTTGGGCTGAAACCTGGGAGAACTTGAGCTTAGATCTGGGGGATCTTGGGTTTATATTTGCAGGATCTTTGGCTGAAGTCTGAGGATCTTGGGCTTAAATTTAAGGGGTCTTCATCTTAGATTTGGGGAGTTCAGAGCATGAATTTGAGGGATCGTGGGCTTAAGTCTGGGGGTTGTGGGGCTTAAATCTGGGGTATTTTGACCTTAAATTTGGGAGATCTTGTGTTTAAATTTAGGGGATTGAAATTTAACAATGGGAGATCTTGGGCTTAATTTTAGGAGATCTTGGGCTTAAATCTGAGGAGTTTTGGGCTTAAATTTGGGGGATTTGGTGCTTAAATATGAAGGATCTTTGGCTTAAATTTGGGGGCCGCACAGATAAGACAAATGAAATGGGGAACCAGGAGAGATACAGGGAGCCTGGCACATAAATAACAAACTGTGGGGGTGAGGCACAGGGGCTGGACAAGGATGGGGGGCGAGCAGGAGCCGGATGCTCCGGGAAAAGCAGGGTGGGAGGGGATGGATCCGGGAAAAGCAGGGTGGGAGGGGATGGATCCTGACTGAGAGGTCCGCATCCACCCGCGGTGGCCGAGCTGTTTGGACAAGGATTAAGCCTCAGGCAATTTCGATGCTAATTCTCCCCGCTAAGTTCTTTAGCTGCCATCTGCGAGGAGCAAGAGGTGTTTTCCTCCACATCTCAAACGATGCCTCAAAGACAGCGTTAATATAATCCCATGGGGGGGTGGAGGATGGGGGGGGAGGGGAAATACATATATATATATATAAAAATCCAATTTACCGACTTATTTAGTGACACTTTTTTGTAATCAATTCTCGCAGGAAAGAAAGGCTGATTAAAGCCAAGCGCATCGCTATGGAAACCGGCATTCCCTCCTCCCACGACCCGCCGGCTGGGAAGGGTGAGGAAATCTGCCTGGTAACAACCCCGATAATGAGCCAGGGAGCCCAAAGAATCCCTGGAAGCGCTGCTGCCGCGAAAGGAGCAACCGGGAGCAGCCGGTGGGGAGGCGAAACCGCGCCGCGCTCCCCAAATATTGATTCAGATGGAAGGGGAGCGCTGGGTGGGAGGAGGAGGGGATGCTCCTGCATCCCGGAGGTGGTACCCAGGGGTGCACCCAGCGAGCCCTGTGAATGTGGGTGTTTCCTCCAGCGCTTATCCAATTGTTTAGCCTTCAAAGAGAGGATAAACCCACCTTGGCACGCAGGTTTAAGGGATTCAGGAGGGAGCTGCCAGCGCAAAAGGGGTTTCTATGATAAACCCAATGGGTTTCCCTCTCTGCAGGGTGATTCCCCAAGGCATGGGCATCACTTCCCGCTGCCTGTGCTCATCTGCCCCCGGGGGCCAGAGTTTCTTGGGGAATTGGGGATTTGTTCTTATTTCTCCATTGATTAACGGCCCTGGGCCCATGGAGGGTTCAGGGGTCTCCTCCGGCCTGGATGCATCCCTCACCCCAGCACCTCGCAAAGAGAAGATGCTTGAGGCACCCATGGGTGCTGCTGAGGCAAGGATAGATGTTCCCATGGGATGAATATAAACCACCCTGCGTGGTGCGAAGCAGCTGGAGCTGGCAGTGAGCAGCACAGAAGAGACTTGGCTGTTTCTCCAAGCACTTGTGATGATTTTTGGGGAGCTTTAAGGAGCGAAGGTCGGCACAGGGCATCATTACTGCTGCTCCTTGTCTATCGAGGGATTTAATAACAATCCCATCCCACATTTTCCTTACATTCCTTCCATTACCACCACTGTCACCATGACCAGGGGTGGGAGTGGAGTCCCTCAGCTCCAGCAATGGGACCATGGTGGTCCAGAGCATCCGGACGCTGCATCACCCCATCCACCCGCATCCCAGGACTGTCACAAACTGGCTGGAGGAGCACCCAAAGGGATGTGACATCCCACTAAAACCAGAAACCTGGATATTTTGAACCATTCCACGGTGCTGTTAAACCTTCCCATTCATCCTGACGAGGATTTACTCAGGCTCCTCTCAGTGTGTGCTGCAGCCACCGGTGTGTTGTTAACGCAGCCATTAGCAGCAGCATGGCCAGGAACTCGTCAGAGACACCTTCAACAGCCATAAACCGCACTTCTATTAATGGCTTCATCCTCTTTTTCTCCCCACCTCATCCAGGAGGGGGGTTTTGGGGTTGATTTTACCAACCCCTTTGTTGCTTGGTGGTGGATGGAGAGCGTTGGATCCATCCCAGTGCCTGCACTGGGGCCTTCCTGCTCTGCTTGGCCACATCCTTCAATGACAAGGTGACAATGCCACAGCTGAGCAGGGGGATGATGCCACCCCAGGCATCCCAAACCCTGCATCCAACAGGGATGTGAGCCCATCCCCCTGCCATCAGGGCCAGCACCACCTCAGGGAAACCAGGATTTTCCCCAAAACCTTGGTTTTCACTCCCCATAACCCCATGGGATGGCTTTGCCAGCGGGGTGATGGGTGCTGCTCCAAGTCACTCCCCTTTTGGGTGTACTCACAGGAGAGATGAGGATTTCCATCTCAAAATCTCCACGGAAAACCCAACCCAGCAGCTCCCATGGCCTGGACACAGGAGTTGGGGGAACTCCTGGGGTCCCCGTGTGGGGTGGATGCGCTCATGGGATGACAGGGAGGACCCGCACCCGATGGGGCATAAACAGGCCCATAATGGGTGAGGGTGACCCTAAATACAGCCCCTGACACCCATTGGAGCCCTGGGTAGACACCCCAAGCTCACCGCAGGAGCCATCCCCAGTGCCTGGCACTGCCCATCCCTGGTCCTGAGCTCAGCCCCACAGCCCAGGGCCAAATCCAGACTGGGCTTAAGGGGCAGCAGCCTGGGAGGAGCTGCCTGGGGAGATGCAGCCTGAGGAAGGCTGGTGGCTGCAGCACGGGATAGGGATGTCCTGCCCATCGCGATGGAAGGGACCATGGGGACCTGCCCCATCCCGCACCAGCCTCTGCTCCCCATCACCCACACAACTGCTGGGCTTTGGGGGGGTGGAATTAAGAGGAATATCAATAAAACCTTTAATAATCAATGGGGGTTCATTGAACGGATCATTACAACCCGCGGCTGCTGCTGCCAAATGAAACCCTTGTTTGGAGCCACCGAGTCAGAGACACGATGTGAATCCCCGGGAGGGAATAAAACAGGTCTCGGCACTGATCCTGCTGCCCCATGTCCCTCCCAAGGGAAAGTGGGGGGATACCCTGGGTGCCCCCCAGGGGCAAAAGGTGAAGGGATGTGACCACGGCCAGGGCTGGAGCTGGAGGGGATGGAGGCACGGCCAGGCTGGGCATAGGGACCCCCGGCCCTTGGGGACCAGCCCCACAGCATCATCCCCTCCAAAGCCTGGCTCTGGTACCACGGGGCTCCCAGCGGCCGCGCTGCCATGCCAAGGGGATGCCACCACCGATACACACGTGCCACCCTGCCATAAGCCCCATTGAGAGCCATCTCCAGCCCTGGAGAGCAAAGAGGGACCCCCAGACCCCCCAAACCTCGCTGCACTCCGAGCACCCCATCAGCCACCCCATGCTGCCGCAGGGACTCGGTGCCAGCCCTGTGCCACCTCAATGCCCGTCACAGGGCTCTTGCTGTGTCCCCTCCTCCCTGAGCCGAGGGAAAGCGGTGCCAGATGCCACAGAAAGGGGCCGGGAGAGGATGGATTCGCCTGAGAGTCCTGGCAGCTGCCAAGGGGAATTGGCAACCGGCTGGTGATGGGCTGGAAGCGGCAGCAGAGGAAGGGACAGCAGGGGCCAGGAGCAGGGGGGGTCCTGGAGGTGCAGATGGGGATGCTGTGCCCCTGGGGTAAGGGGGACAGGGCTGGTTCCTGAGCCGAAAGAGGTGGGAAAGAAAGAGAAAAGGATGGAGTGTGCAGGAAAGAGCCCAGGGGAGACGGGACAAGGACTCCGAGCGTGACATTTGCTGGCAGGAGCCGAGGCCCCACCATCAATCTGAGCCATTACTGCACAGGAGCAGGAGCAGACAGGGCTTCCCAGGGGCTCCCATTAGCCTCAGCATCCCGCACCGTGCTGCCCGAGCATCCTCCATCCCGCTCGGAGCATCCTCCATGCTCACCCGGAGCATCCTCCACTCTCAAGGACCCTCCACGCTCACCTCAAGCACCTTCCACTCCCCGAGCGTGAGCACCCTGAGCACCCTGACTCCCACCTGAGCATCCTCTGTGATGGTGCCAAACATCCTCCCCTCCAACCGGAGCAGCCTCTGCTCTCACCAGGGACATTTCCCAGTTGGGGCTTGTACCTGGGTGTCCCTGTGGGATGGGACAAGGTGCTGGGCAGAGATACACCACTCCAGTGACAGCAGAGTAGGGGGGATTCTCCTCTACTATTTAAATACAACCAGGGCTGCTCCCTGCCAACTTTGCCTTCCCAGTTCTCCAGGCTGTGATGTCCATAGTTTGACAATTAGAACAAATAGCTGCTTTCAAACAGGGGGAAGGAAAAATAACCATCCCCATCCTGAGCCTCTCTGCCCCTTCAAGCATCCCTTGGGATTCGGGAAGAAAACCTTTTCCCCACTTAACCCCCAAAGCTCCATCACTTCCAGCCAAAATACTGCCCGCAGCTCCATGCTGCGATGGGGATAAGGACATCCCAGGGCATCCCAGGAGGATGAGAGATGGGGATACAGCCTGGAATGCCGGGATGAGAGGGGTCTGAAGGCGCCTGCCTGCCTGCAGCTCGGCTTGGCCGGGCGCTGCAGCAATCAATAGCTAATAACCTGCATCACGCTGTGAAGATGTGTGGCTGGTGTTGGTGGGAACATCAGGGTCTTGGGGGGTCTTTCAGTGCTGCTGGGGGCTCCTGGCCCTTTCCTTCCCTCTTTATAAGGATATCACCAAGCCACCTCCCTGTCTTCCCTTGGACCAGCCAGAGACCAAGCTCCTCAAGATGCTGCTTTCCCACATCTTCCAACCTCAGATCTTGCTTCCCAATCCCCTCCTGATGGCCTGGGAATGTATTTTGGGATGGGACACCCGGCTGACAGGGATGTCATCCCAGGGGTGATGCTCACTACCCTCCCTTCAGTCCACGCGTTTCCTCCAGCACTGGTTTTACTCCTTCTCTTCTTTCTTCCCATTACTGAAACGAGCATCATTGATTTTTTATAGTGCTAATTTTTCTCCAAACAGAAAGCCACCCGGGATTACACCAAATTGCTTATCAGCATCTAAACACTGTTATGGCAGCTCAGGCCCTTTCAGCAGCCAAACCAATGAGCTCAGTAAGAAACAACATCAAGTTTGGCTGGACGAGGCTCCTTTTCCCAGACATCAATTAGGCCACCTACTTTTAGGCTTTGCTGATCACATCATGCATCAACCTTCCCTTCCCGTGCTCTCACTGCCAGGCCAGGCTGCTTTCTGGCTCATCCTCTTCATTTGCTCTACAACCCAGCCCTCCGAGCCATTTCTTTTCCAGTCCCCATCGCTCCCAGCTCCATTGTGAATGGGCAGGAATGATTTAGAGAGTTCTTCAACCAGTCTCGTTAATACTCTTGGGTGCACATTCGCTGCTCTTGTAAATTTAGACATACTGCTCTTTAATCGTGGTTTTAATTGCAAGCAGTAATGTTCCTCCTTCCCAAACATGTCCATAAACCTTTATAGCTCTGCCTGGGAATAATGCGGGTGCAACGGAGGATGCGCATCCACTGGGATGGAGTAATAGGATCCCAGCCTGGTTTGAGTTGGAAGGGACCTTAAAGCTCATCCAGCTCCAACCCCCTGCCGTGGGCAGGGACACCTTCCACTAGAGCAGGTTGCTCCAAGCCCCTGTGTCCAACCTGGCCTTGAACACTGCCAGGGATGGGGCAGCCACAGCTTCTCTGGGAAAAGTCTGTGCCAGCGCCTCAGCACCCTCACAGGGAAGAGCTTCTGCCTCAGAGCTCATCTCAACCTCCCCTCTGGCAGGTTAAAGCCATTCCCCTTGGCCTGTCCCTCCAGGCCCTTGTCCAAAGCCCCTCTCCAGGTTTATTGTAGCCTCTTTAGGCCCTGGAGCTGCTCCACAGCCACCCGAACCCACGGTCCCTCCTTGGCTTGGTCACCCAGGGAGGTGATGAGGTGGGTTGGGGGTTTTTCATGCCTTTAATACACACATTTCCCACCTTGGAGCCATCTCCAGGTCCTCAGCACTGCCCACCCCTGCAGCATCCTTACCCCTCCACAGCAGCACCCACCACCCCGCAGCATCCCTGGGCACGGAGGCATCACCGCACTCATTGTGTCCCATCCCATGGGATGGGGTGCAGGGATATGAGGGTCTCGCCATCCCTATGCCACTGCCAGCCCCCCATTGCCATGGCAACCATGCAAATGTGAAAGCTTTCCATAATCATTAGGGAGCGGAGCAGTATAAACAGTGACTGCAGCAGATTACATGCCTATTATGAACAGTCGCACCTTCTGAGTGCTGGTAATTATACCTAATTGTGCATTTAATTGTGTAATTGAAAACCCCCATCCAGAGTTCATCCCGGGCTCTGTTCCCCCTTCCCGGCAGTGGGAATGTGACCGGGGGCAGCTCCGGCCCCGCTGTCCTCAGGTCATCCCTCTGCCGGGAATGGGGCAGGATGGGAACCGCGTGAGGACAAAAGATGCTGGTGGATGTTGGAAGTGCCAGAGCTGGAGGGTTGGTGGCCAGAAGCAGGGATTATGGGGACAGCAGGGTCACGAAGCACCCAAGGGTGCTGTGGGGTCCCGCTGGGGATGGGGATGTCACACAGGGCTGGTGGGTGCTTCAGGGATGGGATCATCCTCTCCTTTGCCCACCTTTCCTTAAGCCAACCCTGTTAATTCCTTCTAACTAACTAACTAACAGGCTTGGTGATGGGGGGAATTCACATCCCAAAGGCTCTCGGTGCCCGGTGTGAAGCCCATGGAGCAGGGAAGCAGGGCAGGATGGACCCGTGGCCCCTCGCCCTGCACCTCAACCCTGGGAGGCAGCGGAGGGAAGGATGCCAGTGCCGGTGTGGCTCAGCATGGCACGGCACGGCACAGCATGGCACCACACGCCGCCAGCCCGGCAGGCAGCAGGCTCAGCCGGGCAGGAGGTGCCAACGGAGCTTTGCTTTCCCAGCCAATTAAAGGAGAAGGAGAGGAACAAAGAAGGAAAAGAAGCCCTGGTTGGGAGCGATGCTGAGCTCTGCCAGGCAGCAGTGGGAGCGCTGAGCACCTCCTGTCCCCACCCAGCGCCGGGGCTGGAGCTGCAGCCCATCCACAGTGAGCCCTGTGCTGTACTGGGGTCACCACTTTGGGATGGAGGAGCCCACTTGAGCGGGATGGCCGGATCCAGGCAGACCTCAGCTTCCAGCAGCCCACATCCCGATACCCCATATCACTGCCCACAAGACTGGGTACAACCCTTTGCAGCAGCACGACTGTCCCAGCCTGCAACCGACACCATTAGGCTTCAGAGTTAACAAGAGTCATGGCTTGTGGCTCCATGTCCATGTTTGCAGTAGTGGGGTGGTATCACCACCAGGTTCATTTTCCATCCACCCACCTCAGCAGCTCTCATCTTCACCTAAAGATAAACCCTCCCAACAACATCTATCCCAGATAAAGGTTCCCAAAGCCCCCGACACCCCCCCCCCCCGGCAGTTATTCACTTTCCCAAATGATGGGAAGGACCAGCAAAAACTGGAGAGTTTTGATTTCATCCCACCTCATCAGCACAAATATCTCCCGGCAGCTCCTCTTGATGCCCACAGGGCTGGGGGGCATCGGCCAAGTGCATCCCTGGGGTTTTCCCAGAGAAAAACCAAACAGAGGCAAACCCCAATCCCTTGGGAATGGAGACCCCATCTCCTCACCGAGCGCCCAAGGAGCACGTAGGATATTTGGATGCTCCAAAGCTGCCGTGCCATGGCCCAAAAACCAGTTTCCCAAACCTGGTTCAGGCACAACCACGGCCCCAAGGGCTGCGCTGGGCTCTGCCCCTCCAGATCTGCCTTCTCCCACTCAGCACAGGGGACCTTGCGCCCAGTGGGTACCAGCAGCATCCTCTGTGACCAGGAGCATCCCCCGTGGGCAGGGGGGACACGAGGGACCAGGGGCGCATCCCCGGGTTGCAAACACTGGGGAAACCAATGGTTCCCTCGTGGCACGGAGGGGGCAGCGGGAAGGTGCCTGCAGGAAGGGGGCCCAGCAGTGAGGACCAGCCAGAGATGATGGTGTCACCCCAGGGCAGGCTGCTCCTCACCCGTATTGCTTTGGTCAAGGGAAACTGAGGCATGGGCTAACCAGCGAGGTTTGGCAAGCCAGCGTGCTGGCTGTTGGCACAAGGTGACCCTGTACACATCAGTCCAAACCCAGCCCCAGCAGCTGGGGGCACTGGGAGCATGGCTGTCATCCCCCCCCCATAGCACAGAGAGGCATCATCCCTGCTCCCCATCATCCCCTCCCAACCCTCAGTGGTCCACACACCCCAACCGTGCCACCTCAGGGATGAATATTGGCCTTGGTCACCCAAGGGGACCCTGATGGCTCAGCTCAGGGCTATGGGTGAGCACCCAGACCCCCCCATCCCAGGCAGGGCACCCAGTGGCACTTTTTCCTCATGGACCACATGGGTGCCACTGCTGCGGAAGGGGGTGCTGGGGCCAGAGAGCATCTGCCCATGCCTCCAGAGCTGGGAGAGCATCCCATGGGCTGGGAAGGGATGAGCTGTAGTATGGGGTGAGCCTGAGGTGGAAGAGCCACTGGTGAGGGACGTTTCTGGAGCCAAGCCTTTGGGAATGCTGGCAGCACCAGGACACACGGGGCGAGGGGTGGGGAGGAAAGCCTGACCCCCATCTGCAGCGCAAAGTTTCTCTGGGTGCGAGCAGGAGCTGCTCTCCCAGCTCAGGATCTTGCACCGGTTCAGTTCTTCCCCTAAAATAAATAGGTTAAAATCCCCTGGATCTGGGATATGTCTGGGAATAAACACCAAGAAGTGATTGGAAGCCAAAAAACTCCCGCACAGCCGGAAAACACCCGTCGGATTTATCCTAAAGGGGAAGGTGAGCAAAGCGCAAAGCAAGACTTTACAGATTGAATCAGGGGGACAGCTGGGGACGCAAGAGGCCATTCCCACTGGGAATGGCAGGACTTCAGCCTGGTGTAGAGCCGACCGCTCCCTGGGGTTGAGGGCTGGCTTGGAGGATTCCTGCATCCCGCCAGGAAAGCCTGGTCCCCCCCATCACAAAGTGGGGACCCTCCTGCTCGCTGCCTTCTGAAGGACGGAGAATGAAGAAGAGCAACGCCGGGAAGAAAGTGCCGGTCAGCAGGATAACACCATCATCATCCCGAGGGTTTCCATCTGGAGGGTGGCCTCCATTCACCCCATCAGCCCCCGATCCCTGGGGACACCAGGGCTGACCACCACGCGTTTCCACCATCCCTGCCTTGTCTTCCCCACCACAACAAGCCCCGGCACGGCCTTGGGGCAAGTTGTAGGAGCTGATCCTCCGTTAAGGAACCACCCGGCCGGGATAATCCATCACAACCTGGGTTTAGTGTAAAAACCACCCCAAACACCCCACATGCTGCCATCGCCAGCTCCGCTATGGGCAGCCTGATGAGGGCTGACCCACAGGCAGCAGCCAGCACAGCACCTAATTCTTACAAGACCAACAATCCTATTAAAATTAAACCTTTCCTTTTCCCCCCGCTCCCACCATCCCGGCATCCCCCCGCCGCAGGCAGACGGGTCCCGCTTGGAAGCAGGAGAGTTTCCAAAGTGCTGGCAGTGGCTCCAAGTTTCCCTCTTGCCCCAACTCGGGGGACCGGCACCCCAAGAAACATCCTTGGAGTGACCGGGATGGGAAACCGCCGGCAGGAGCGAACTGGGAGGAAAGAGGATGCAGTTGGAAACAAAGCTCACACCTGCTGGAGATGCATCCCCAGGCGCTGACAGCGCAGGGAACTGGTTCCCATCCATCTCCCCAGCCGTGACTCCAGCCGGCGCTGGATCGAGGCAGGGCATGAGGGGGGCATTTCATTCCTCGTTGATTATTCATTTTCCTTTGGGTTTCAGGGGGGTTTTCGGGTGTCAGTGAAGCATCCCCAGGCCGGTCCCACAGCAAGGTCACCGCCGACACGGAGCGGGTAGCGGTGACAACCAGCATTCACACAAAGCACAACCCGGCATGCTGATGAGCGCAGACGGCCCCTCGCCTTACCAGCTGCAGGCAGCAGAATCCGACCAGCGTACATCTCCCATTGCATCTCCCCATGGTTTCCCAGCCGGAGCCTCGGATTTTCCCCCACCGTGGCCTCGCGTCGCCGTCCTCCAGCTCCTCACCAGCCTCCCCTTTGCCAGCAGAGCCGACACCCGGCGAGCATCAGCGGGGTACCAGCAACATGTCCCGCTCTCCAGCCTCCGGCCAGCCCCGGTACTTTCTTCACAGCAGCCCCGCCATCTCCCGCATCCTGCCAGGTTAGCACAGAGGCGGGCTGGGCTCAGAAAGGGGCATCGCCCCCCATTCTCCGCCTTTCCCCCCCAGCCAAGCCGCGCTCCCCCCCCACCCCGAGCCCCGCTACAGCCCCATCCCGCAGCGCAGAGCCCCCGGGGCCGCGCACACCTCGCCGCCCATCCCCGGGGCGCGCAGCTCAGCGCGGAGCCCGCAGCTCTATTGTCTCTCCCGCACAGCCCCGGGGGCGGGCGGGGAGGTGGCGGCGGGGTGGGGTCGGGGGCGCGCCGGGCAGGGCGGGACGCGGCCGCCGGAACAACGCCAGACGCGCTCCCCAGCGGGGCCCGGCGGGCGGCGCGGCCGGGAGGGGCGGAGGCGAGGCCGGGCACGCTGCGCAGCGACGAGCCCTTGGCGGCTTCCGGGGGCGCCGGGCGGCGCGGACCCTTCGTTGCAGCCGGCGGCAGGCGCGGCTGCCGGTAGCGCCCGCCTTCCCTTCTCCTAATATTTGTCTTTTAATCGCAGATTTTTATTCTTTTTCCCCATTTTCCGGAGCCAGGTGGGGCTGGGTTAAACCCCGGCGATTGCAAATGCAAAGGGGATGCTGAGCTGCTGCCCTCCCTCTTCCCTCGGCCCTGCGGCCCTTGGGCGGTGCCTGGACCCGCAGCACGGCGACCCCGCAGCCGCCTCCTCTGGGGTGGTGGTGCCGGGGCAGCAGCGGGGCTCGGAGGGAGGAAAAGCCGCCGAGCATCATCCCCCTGCAGAGCCCTCATCCCATCACACGCGGCTCCAGGGCCGGGAGCATCCGCTGGCCAGAGGCGAGGCAGCATCCACCAGGCTTTGGGTCTATGCTCCTGGAGGGCTCAAACCCAGCAGAGCTGACAGGGTCTGGCCCCAAACCGCCACCCACCCTGCTCGCCTTTGTTCTTCCTTCGCAGCACACCTTCAGGGGGATCGGAGCGTGCACATCTTCCAAGGAACAACTGGGATGCTGCTTTTCCAGCGCTTTAGAAACCTCCTGCTGAAATGCCACCAGCAGAAGGACTCAGGAACACTTTGCCGCTTTCCCCTTCCATGATTTCTTAAACTGAGGATTAAGAAACCAGGATTAATCCTGGGTTTTATAAGGAAGCATCTCCTAAACCAGCCCCTCACACTGTCAGGTGTCAGAGCAGCTCTGCACCGGATCCAGGGGGCTGCAAATCTAACAGATAGATTAATGTGCAAGTGTCGCCTTGGCCATGGTCTAACCAAGGGCCCATCCCATGCGCTGCCGGGACCAGCCTTTTCCTTCATCCTCCATAGTGGGAATTCCTCTCCCTCCCTGTGCTTGGCTTCCATGAATCCAAAATCCATGCAGGGGGGTCACCAAGCGATGCTCTGAAGCAAGGGGCCTGGGAGGGGTGGTTGAACCCAGGCTGGACCAGTCACTGTTTGAAACACGGGGACCTCTGCATTTATTCTACCCTATCTCCAGCATCTCCAGGTCCTCACCAAGAGCCTGAGATCCCATCACCCTCATCCCATGGGGAGAAGTGTCCTGTGCTCCTGCGGGTTATCTGGATGCATAAGGGGGGCACCGGACCCACGTCCAGCATCAAGCTTGTGGGTTCCTTTGGGATTTAAGGACAGCAGAAACCCAAAGCACAGGGACTGGTTTCACCCCATGGGTCAAAACAAGGCCCAAGCACCCCACAGCATCTCCTTGGCAACGGCGGGGCAGATCTGCTCAGCTGAGCCTGCCTGGCCAGCTCCTAAAAATGCCAGGAAAAGGCAAAATGCCCTATTGTAAAACCACAAAACCCAATCCAATGGCTCTCTCCTTCATGAGGAATCAATTGCACATTAAAAAAGGTCAATAACAACGTGTCAAGTGCATCCCTAGAAGGCGAGGAGATAACTTCATCTGCCCACGGGTGGGAAACGGGCTCAACAGCTTGGCTTTTGTTCCCTTTTCTTTTGCAAGGAAACACCCCAATGACCAAAATTACGGAGGGAAGGGGAAGAGGGAATGAAATCATGGACAGGTTATTCATTCGTGGGGATGGGAAGGAAGATACGTGCCTTGATGTGCACCCAGAGCTGCTGCCAGCCTCAGTTTCCCCATCACCCATTGCAGTGGTGATGCTGGAGCTCATCCCAAACCCTGCATCCCTGCCCTCCAGGAGCCTGGGTACAGCTTCAGCCCCCATCCCCTTCCTTTTGGATGGGGATAGGAGAGGAGCCATGTCCCCGTGGGGCTGAGCCTCTGCTTTGCTGCCACCCCACATCCCATGGGGGGGTGACAGGAGATGTCCCCCATGGCCACCACAGAGTCCACCAGCCATGGGGACATCCTCATGCTTGGCTTTGCATGGCAGCAGAGGACATCTCTGCTCTGGAAGCAAACCAGGACCAGCAGTGGGGCTGAAGGCAGCCTGGCCAAGCTCTCCAACCCCAGGGCAGGAGGAGGCAGGCGGGATCGCTTCCCCAGCTACAGAAAATCATCTCCTTCCGTCAAAAAAGGGCTGTTTTAAGTATGAAAAATCACCTGGATCCTTATGCCAGAGGGAGATCTCTCTGCCAGGGCTGCAAACAGAACACATGGAAACAAGGGGATTTCACTCAATCGATATTTTTACCCCAAAATGTCCATTTTTTGCTCAAGAAAAGCAACAAGAGGATTGGGTTTTTTTCCCCCTCTCAAAAAATTCATCAGCAGCAGGTTCTGCTGCCCTTCCTCAGCTGAAGGCAGGGAAAGCTGCCCATGGAACAGGACCTGGGGGTGCTGGTTGATGGAGCTGAACAGGAGCAGCTTGTGCCCAGGCAGCCAAGAAGCCACCAGCATCCTGGCCCAAATCAGCACCAGTGCGGCAGCAGGGCCAGGGCAGGGATCATCCCCCTGTGCTGGGCACTGGTGAGGCTGCACCTCGAATCCTGTGTCAGTTCTGAGCCCCTCACTGCAGGAGGACATTGAGGTGCTGGAGCGGGGCCAGAGAAGGGCACTGGAGCTGGTGCAGGGCCTGGAGCACAAGTGTGATGAGGAACGGCTGAGGGACCTGGGGGGGTTTAGTCTGGAGAAGAGAAGGCTCAGGGAGGGCCTTATTGCTCTCTACAACTGCCTGACAGGAGGATGGAGCCAGGAGGGGGCTGGTCTCTGCCCCCAAGGAACAAGGGATGGGACAAGAAGAAACGGCCTCAAGCTGCACCAGGGGAGGTTTAGATGGAGATCAGTGATGGAGACCCCAAATCTGGGCATCGGTCTCATGCCAGTGCAGCCGGTCACCAGCCCTCACCCAGCACCTGTGCTGAACCCATCCTCATCCTCACTTCACCTGGGAACAGCCCCAACCCACAGCAACACCGAGGCCGAGGGATCCCTCGTGTCACCCCGTGTGGGGCACCCTCCAGCTCCCAGCCACAGGAGAAGGACCACGATGGAGCAAAGCAAACCCAAGCGACTTCCCCAGCAGCAAAGACCCCTCTCTTTAACCAATTCCTCCCCAGATTTTAAACCTCATGAGCCCCCAGGCTGCAAATTCCCCTCAGCTCCGCGGATCCCTGTTAATGGATCCCTGTTCCTCTGGCTCGTGTTGAATTGATAGAGGAATTAAAGTGCATTCACACCGTTCTCCCTCCGTTGTCATCTTCTCTGGGTGTCTAGCGAGGAGCCTGGCACGTTACAGGATCCATCAGCACTGAGCCTTTGTAGCTGGCAAAACTCATAATTAACCAAATACTCCTATTCACTTCTTCTTGTAATTTAATTCGTTCCCCCATTAAATAGACACTAAAGTATCATCTATTCCCCAACAGAGCAAATCATTGTTTTCTATGCTCTCAGAAGTTAGCGCTTCTTGTAACTCTCCCCATCCATCAGGAGCCCCCAAGCAGCAGGAGGAGAAGGTGGGCAAGGGCTGGAGGAAGGACAGGGAGGTAAGGAAAGGGGGTGACAGGGCCAGGGGTGCCCCTTGGCTGAGCCAGGACCTCGCAGTGATGCTCCTGTTGTGCCCAGCATGGAGGTTATCAGCACTCAGTGCAGGATCAGCCCGCTCCGGGTACCACATCTGCATCCTGGTGATGCTGGTGTTGCTGAAGGGTCAAGGATGGGGATGAGGATGTAGGGGGGTCCCTGCCAGCTCCCCCAGTCCCCATGGAAAGCCAGGGAAGCAGCAGGCAGCCCCCTGCTAGGGAAGCTTTGTCACACAGAGGCCATTTATCTGGATCCCAGGAATGATTTAATTTACAGGGGAAATCTCTCAAGCAAAGACCTCCCTGGGAGGAATGAACCTGTTTAAGAAAACAATTTTCTCTGTGCTTGGATTATGCCTTTAACGCTTTGCTGCTGCCATGCCCCGGAGCTGGAGCGGCTCCGGTGTGGGATGGGAGCCAAGAGGGGCTCAGGGCAGGGATTGGGAATAAGGGTGGGAAAAGCAGCCCCAAAGCCTGTCCTAGAGCTGTGGTACCTGGTACAGAGCATCACCCTGACCCCAAGGCCTGGTGTCCAGGGGATGTACACGTGGGTACATGTATGAATGTGCACATGCAGGTGAGTGTGCATGGATACATACATGTTTGCATCTGTGTGCACAGATACATGCATGTTTGCATCTGTGTACACGGATACATGCATGTTTGCATCTGTGTGCACGTGTGTGCTTGTGTATGCACGTATGTGTGCTGGGCTGCACCCCCAGAGCGTGAGCAGCAGGTCAGGGAGGGGATCCTGTCCCTCTGCTGCGCTCTGGGGAGACCCCCCCTGCAGTCCTGATCCAGCTCTGGGGCAACAGCACAAGAGGGACGTGGAGCTGCTGGAGCGAGGCCAGAGGAGGCCCCGGAGCTGCTGCGAGGGCTGGAGCAGCTCTGCTCTGGAGCCAGGCTGAGAGAGCTGGGCTGGGGCAGCCTGGAGAAGAGAAGGCTCCTGAAGGGGAGACCTTAGAGCAGCTCCAGTGCCTAAAGGGGCTCCAGGAAACCTGGAGAGGGGCTTTGGACAAGGGCCTGTAGGGACAGGCCAAGGGGAATGGCTTTAACCTGCCAGAGGGGAGACTGAGATGAGCTCTGAGGCAGTTCTTCCCTGTGAGGGTCTCTTCCAACCCAAACCACGCTGTGGTTCTATGGAGTTAACATCTGTGGTTTCCCTGGGTTATACACAAGTGCTTGATTTAGTGTTGGACAGTAAAGAGTAAACCAACAACAATAAATCCCCCACACACAGTTCTTGCAAAAAGCCATCTATTTCAGTTTTCACTGTATAAAAAACACCCAAGAGAAACAGGACAGGGAATATACAAACCACGTGTGGACCTTGAACAATTTTTACCAATTTCTAATGATCTGGAGGAAGGGTTTAATCGTCTGTGGTACAGCCAAAACCAAATTCCTTTCAATTCCTACTTTTCCTTCCTCTCCCAGAGAAGGGAGGTTGGAAAGAAGCTGTACAGTGACACTGCAGCCTGTGGAGGGCAGCTTGTCACATCGAGCTGCTTCAATGTGTTCCCAGTGCCATGAGTGTGAGGGGGTCTGGCACCAGCAAGAGGCAAAGTCAATCCCACCTCTGTAAACCAAGGATCCTGAGGGCACGGATCCCATCTCCTTGTTGGCTTCACTGGATCTCCCCCATGTACAGCCTTTTGTCACTGGATGCAGAGAGAACTGAGGGAAAGAGAGGGGAAAGGAGGGATATGTCAAACACAACGCTTTGGGATCACCACAAAACACATGGAGTTGGAACTGAACCTGTTTCACTTGCTGCTTGTGAGCCAGGAAGCCAAAATTCACTTGCTCCCCAAAACCACTTCATGGCATTGCTCCTCTGACCCACTGCACACCATGGGTGCTGTTCCCCCAGCCCAAGACAGGCACAACCACACACTGCCTGCAATTAAAACAGTAAAGAGAGGTGTGGGAACACGCTGTAGCGCTCTGGAGCATCCCAAGGGAGCCGTTTTCCCTGCAGAGAGCATCCCGGCTGTGGCAGGGCGCTGCCGGGGACCCGCAGGCCGCTAGAGGGCACAGGCTGCCCAGGGAAGCCTCGATGGTGGTGGCCGTGATCCAGAACAAGGTAAAGGCAGCTCCAACGCACCTCCTGCACCCCGAAAAGGCTCTTCAGGGGATTCAATACACAAGAAACAGCCAGAAGCACCACTCTTGACACTGATAACGGCTTCATCTGAGCCCAGGTGGGTTTGGTGGGTTTCTATGTGAACTCACAGGCTGGTGTGTGTCAGCTGAGCACAGGATCACAGACTGGTTTGGGTTGGAAGGGAGCTTAAAGCAACCTGCTCTAGTGGAAGGTGTCCCTGCCTATGGCGGGGGGGGGTTGGAAGTGGATGAGCTTTAAGATCCCTTCCAACACAAACCACTCTGTTATTCCATGGAATCTGCCTGATACTCAGGGCCACGAGCAGTTGTGGGGCTGTTTCCCAGAGGATCAGCAGTTCAACCAGCCCTGGAACCATCGGCCCATCTGGCTTCAGGTGGAGAGCACTTACTAATGGGTTCCTCTGGATGGAAAGCCAGCTCGTTCACTGACCCAGCGTGGCCTGGCAGCTTGTACAGAATCCTCCTGGATGTGGTGTCCCACACGTAGACAAACCTACAAGAGAGGCATTGTGAGTGCATGGAGGAGGGAAAGCAACTGCCCCCCTCCAATGGCTCATCCCTGCAGCGGCGCAGCACGCGGCCTGACACAGATCCAGCTCCAGGGGAGGGTTAGATGGAGATGAGGAACAATTCCTTCCCCAGAGGGTGCTCAGGCATTGGAACAGGCTGCCCAGGGCAGTGCTGGAGTCACCATCCCTGCAAGTGTTCACACCCCGTGTAGGCAAGGCCCTCAGTGCCATGGGTTAGTGGTGGCCTTGGCAGTGCTGGGAATGGTTGGACTGGATGATCTTCAAGGTCTTTTCCAACCTGGTTGATTCTGTGGTTCTAATCACTGGGGAGTTACTTTGCACACAGACAAATGACCCATTTATTTAACCTTGCTTTGCTTTCCCTTCTCGAAACCCAACTAAAAAGCTCAGAGATGGCAGAAAGATTTGCACAGCCTTGTCTAACCTGCCCCGGGACCTGGCTGCCTGCTCTTCCCCATGGAACAGCACCACAAAGCTGCTGTCAGACCTCACAGCTACCCCAGCATCTGCAGAACTAACCCCAGGGCCCAAAGCTTGGAGGGACACAGGCGTCCCCTTCACCATGTGCTGCAAAGGAGTCACAGCTCAGCCACTTGCTCTGACAGCTGCCCCCCTAGATCTGGCCAGTGAGAGCTAAAGTTCTCCCTCTCCTCTGTCAGGAACTCATTAATCTGCTGATTACTGCTCCAAGCCCTGGCCTCCAGCCTGCAGGAATTCCTGTCTCCATGGCACTGAGGGTGCATCTGGATTTGCTCCAGTGGCAGTTGGTATCCTTCACAGCGACCTTCAGTGGCTGGCATGGACCCTCTGCTGCCTTCCTCCCTCTGCCCCTTCCACTCCTCAGCTGCCTTAGTTTACAGAACATCTCATTTTAAAGTCCAATATGTGCTAATTCAGCCAGATCTTTAGTTCTTCTTACCCATGAATTGAAGTAAGGATCAAGAGTGACCCTTGGAACACAACTGGTGCCTCCTGCAAGCTGCCACACAGCAGTTTAACTGGTATTTGTGGTCCTCAGCTGTATAACCCCCACATTACACACACTTCCCAGACTCCCTGTGTCCTGAAGAGTCTCACAAGCACCTGGGTCCTAGTCCCCATCAACCACACTCCTGTCATCTGCTGGTCCTGGGGTGAGATCCCATGGCTGAACGTAAGCAGTAAAGCCAATCTCTAGTCAGCTTTTGACAAGAAGAAGATGATTTTACAACTATGTGGTGCTCCTCCACTGCCACAAAGGCAAGAGAAACACATCACTGTAGTAATGAGGGCAGACAACATGATCCAACTCATCCCAGGAGTGCCTGGGTTCATGGTAACAGGGAAGGCAGCAGCAACTCACCTGTCAGCCGAGCCCCCCGCGATTTTACTCCCATCCGGGGACCAAGAGCACCTCAGAAGGTTCTAGAATGAAAGAGCAAGCACAGATCTGGTTCCAAAGGAAGATTTAGTCTTCCCCTTCTACTCGAGTTAAAATCACCACGAGACTTTCAACTTCATGAGCAGCACTTTAATGATGCCCCTTTGGAAGATGAGCTGGTAAAACAGATCTTAGTTTATGGCTGGCAACATCCAGTGCCTTATTCTGTTACACGAAGTAGGTAGTAAATGTAGAAAATACTTAATTTACAGCTAATTACAGTGAAGTGAGCAAAGAAATCTGGTTACTGCAGCTTTAAGTGGAATCCCACTTTGTGCATTCATCTTTCTTTGAGTTCTTATTAAAGCCTTTCTGGTTTAAACCTGAAGAAACAAGTTGGAGAGCAGTGAATAGCAGCAGCACCTCACACACACCACGTGCTGCTCTGCAGGACACTCACCTTCTCAAAGTTGTGCACGTTGCCCTGGAAGATCTTCACACATCTCTCCTTAGGGGCGAAGGGCCGCACGTCCCAGATGCGAACTGTAACACAGAGCTCACAGTCACCAGCTGGAGGGGGCAAAGGGGAGCCTCAGGAATGTTCCTTTCCCCAAGACATGCTGCTGATGAGCAAAGCTCCTTGTTCTCTCCATAGAACATAGAATTCCAGCCTGGTTTGGGTTGGAAGGGAGCTTAAAGCTCCTCCAGCTCCAACCCCTGCCACAGGCAGGGACACCTTCCACTAGAGCAGGTTGCTCCAAGCCCCTGTGTCCAACCTGGCCTTGAACACTGCCAGGGATGGGGCAGCCACAGCTTCTCTGGGCACCCTGTGCCAGCGCCTCAGCACCCTCATAGTGAAATTTTAACACCAGAAGCAAAGGGAAACCAGCAGCTTCCCCCTGCAAAAAGCTCTGGTGTGGAAGGTAAAACACAGACATTTATCATCACACCAAGAGGAGGGAGAAAATCCAAACTATTACACAAATGAGGCACCATCTCCTCTCAGGAACCTTCTCTTTGTTCTAACACTCCATGACCACGGTGCTGATCAGCTTCACTGAGCACCCCGCAGGAGACAGTTGGGAATCTGCTGTCATTCCTGCTGCAGGGACAGAGCCAAACCTCCCTGACAAGAGCCAGGCTGAGGCTGTGTTCAACTGTCTGTGCAAACGTGTGCCACAGAGTGTCCTCCCTGCCCTTTGGAGCTGTGACAAACCCTCCACTGCAGCTGCTCCCTCCCTGCAAAGGACACGACTGTCACTGGTGTAACAAGAATTCCAGCTTTATCCCTGGAGCCAGACTCCCTTTGCCTTATCCCCACGGCTGGTTTCTACATCCCCCAAGTTGAGCTGTTCCTAAACGTGGTGCAAAGCTGGTGCAAGAGGGCAGCACTTGGCTGCTGTGTAAGATGTACAGGTAGGATGTACCTGTGTTGTCCATGGCGTTGGAGAGCAGGTAGGAACCTTCTGAGCTCAAGCTGAGGCCTGTCACCGAGTCCGTGTGTCCTCTCATGGTGTAAGTGAGCTTGTTCTGGCGCAGGTCCCACACCTTCACACACAACAGAGCCACAGGTTAGCAACGAGACAGCCAGGACTGTTGGAACTGCTGGTTCCAAAGTATTCCAAGCTATCAATCACAGGTGACAACACCACCTTTGGATTCCAGCTGCTGGGGTCTGAAGGGCTAAAAGAAGAGAGTTTTATGTGTGCAGTAGGAAAAGTGGAATTCATCCCTTAGGACATGTTCGACCACCAAGGAGTAAATGTCAGCAGCCCCACACATGCAGGAATCCATCTCCACCTGGCTAGAGCTCCCCCAGCTCCCAAATTCCAAACTGCTGGCACAGAGCAGTGCTTTAACCCCCCAAATTCCACGCTGATCTCCCCCAAAGTGGGGCAGTGGGAGCAGTTCTCCTCCTGATGCCACACTCAGTGATGACTCTGTGACAAGCACATGCTCCCCACACCGAGGTGAGGCTGGAGCCTGAGGCTAAAGGGCCAGGAAGACAGATTGAACCCTGCAGCTATCAGGAGAATCTCAGTCACCAGCTGAATGAAACCCTGAGCTGGCTCTTAAATAAGAACTTTCCACCCTAGCAGGTGACAAAAGTGAGCTGTAAACTGGAGCAGAGGCCACAGAGTGTGGATGTGTCACCACACGTTCTTTAGTTTACCTCATATATGGCTCTAGAGCCCCCCAGGACAGGCAGAGGCTGCCAGAAGAGCAGCATTCCATGTCTGCTCCAGCGGGTGACAACAGCACTGGGACACCTGGCCAGGAATGCCAGGGCAAAGAGCCCTGGAGCAATTCCCTCAGAGCTTATTGGCCTTAAATCAACAGGGAGGTCAGACACAGCAGGTCCACGTGGTTCTGGTGACTGTAAAATTAAGCAGCTGCCTTCCCCCATTTGAGAAATGGAAGATGGGATGGGATGGAAAAGGTGTGTGTGGCTGGAAAAGCACACGAGGATTAAGGGATACCTTAATGTCGTTGTCGATGCCTCCGGAGATGATCTGATCACTGGTGTCATTGAATGTCACAGCCAGGACCTGGTAGGTGTTCTGGAATGTCTGGACAGCAGCTTTTTTCCTGATATCCCACAGCTGAAAAGACACAGCACTTGTAAGGAAAGTGGCCCGGAGATATTTAATGGCAAAATGACAGGTAGTTGCATGGATACATAGAATGGTTTGGGTTGGAAAGGACCTTAAGATCATCCAATTCCAACCCCCTGCCACATGTAGCAGAGGCTCAAAGTGCTCTCCTGAAATTCCCTTGGTAGATCTCAGGAGGTCTCTGTAACCCCCCAAGAATTACAGCAACAAAGGAGCAATCGAATTTGATTTCACTGTTTTCATTTCTGAACACTAAGTTCTTAGCTAATGGAATGAGAACAGTGATGAAAAGCAGGATGTAGCCCACTTAAATACGAAAAACCCCCCAAATTCTTTCAGAGATCCCATCTTTCAGCCCCATCTCCTCCCGGCACACACTGACCTTCACTGTCCCATCATCACTGCCCGTGCAGACGAGCTGGGGCCCTCGCCTCGCTGGGTAACAGGAGTTCACAAAGGACGTGTGGCCCTTCAGCCTCTTCACCCTCTCTCCAGTCTCACTGTCCCACACGGCCACGGTTTTGTCTGTGGATGCTGAGAAGAGCATGCTGCAAAGGAGAGGCGCCGTGAGGATCCCAATTTCAGGAACACTTCTCCTCTCCCACCTTTTTAACTCTCAAGTTGTGTGATTCCAGGTGGGAAGAGGCCATGGAGAAGAGTCTCCTCCATACCCCAAGACAAAGGTGGTGTTTCAGAGGAGGCTGACTGATGGTGGGGCAGCTACACTGGAGGCACCCCCACTTCTAGATACGTAGAAATTGGTTTTCTGTGTTCTCAAACAATACCTGGAAGGGAAAACTGAGTGGCAAGAGCTCAGATCCAACAGTGGAATGGCCTTTTAAGCTAACAAATATCCTCTGAACACCAAGACTGGACTGTTTCAGGCTTATACAAACATCTCACTCACGTTCTTCCCCTCCCCAATGTCTCCCAGATGACCAACATGAACTTTCCTCTGCTCCTCCAGACCCAAACCAAGGGCACTCATGGGGCACATCCTTTGCTCAAGCCCAAGCTGGCAGCATTCCTTACCTGGGAAAGCCACACCACAAGCACTGGCCGTATGAGGACCAAGCAGGCGATGTGGTGGGACTCCAGCCAGCAGAAAGCACCTTCAGAGGGAGCTGGGAGTGAGGCCAAGTGCCACCAGCACCAGCTTACCTGCCATCAGTGTTGTAGTGCAGCTCCATGACGGCCCCGCTGTGTCCCTTCAGGGTGGCGTAGTTATCACAGTCCCCGTAGACATTCCATAGCACTGGGGGAAAGGGAGGGAATTGGGAAGACCAGGCAACATGGAAACAGCTCCCTGCTGTGAGGGGCTGGTCTCCAGGCATGCAGCAAAATGAGCTCTGGATCATCAGCACAATCATCACCAACAGGGATGAGCAGCAACAAAGAGGCATCGTGTGAGTCTCAGAAGGACAGAGCTGATTTGATTTATGGGTTTAGATCAAGCTGAATTTAGGAAGAAAATAATCTTCACCTCAGCAACCCACAGCATTAAAGAGTGTGTTTCTGCAGGGTGCTGCAGTCACAGGCTGGGGCACACCAGGCTAAGACCAGCCCCTTCCAAGTGTCCTGGTTTTGGCTGGGATAGAGAATCAAAGAATGGTTTGTGCTGGAAGGGACCTTAAAGCTCATCCAGCTCCAACCCCCTGCCACGGGCAGGGACACCTTCCACTAGAGCAGGTTGCTCCAAGCCCCTGTGTCCAACCTGGCCTTGAACACTGCCAGGGATGGGGCAGCCACAGCTTCTCTGGGCACCCTGTGCCAGCACCTCAGCACCCTCACAGGGAAGAGCTTCTGCCTCATCTCAATCTCCCCTCTGGCAGGTTAAAGCCATTCCCCTTGTCCTGTCCCTACAGGCCCTTGGCCAAAGCCCCTCTCTAGGTTACTGGAGCCCCTTTAGGCACTGGAGCTGCTCTAAGGTCTCCCCTTCAGGAGCCTTCTCTTCTCCAGGCTGCCCCAGCCCAGCTCTCTCAGCCTGGCTCCAGAGCAGAGCTGCTCCAGCCCTCGCAGCAGCTCCGGGGCCTCCTCTGGCCTCGCTCCAGCAGCTCCACGTCCCTCTTGTGCTGTTGCCCCAGAGCTGGATCAGGGCTGCAGGGGGGGTCTCCCCAGAGCGCAGCAGAGGGGCAGGATCCCCTCCCTGAGCTGCTGCTCCCGCTCCTTTCTCACAGCCCTAAGGTGCAGCTCAGGACCCAGCAAGCTGAGGGCTCTCTCCCAGCAGCCTGATGGACAAGCCCCAGCCCCACACAGCCGGCACTGGCTGGGACCCCGGTGCCTGGTACTCACGGATGAGCCTGTCGAAGCCAGCAGAGGCGAGTGTGTTGCCATTAGGGTGGAACTTGCAGCAATACACCTCCCCCTCGTGCCCCGAGAGCAACATGATGGGTGCCTGCAGTGAGGAGCAGCGCGGGGGGCCCTGCGGAGGCAACGGGGAGAGGGGGATAAGAATCACAGAATCAACTGGGTTGGAAAAGACCTTTAAGATCATCAAGTCCAACCGTTCCCAGCACTGCCAAGGCCACCACTAACCCATGGCACTGAGGCCTCGGCTACACGGGGTGTGAACACTTGCAGGGACGGTGACTCCAGCCCTGCCCTGGGCAGCCTGTTCCAATGCCTGAGCACCCTCTGGGGAAGGAATTGTTCCTCAGCTCCATCTAAACCTCCCCTGGCGCAGCTTGAGGCTGTTTCCTCTTGTCCCATCCCTTGTTCCTTGGGAGCAGAGACCAGCCCCCTCCTGGCTCCATCCTCCTGTCAGGCAGTTGCAGAGAGCGAGAAGGTCCCCCTGAGCCTTCTCTTCTCCAGACTAAGCCCCCCCAGGTCCCTCAGCCGTTCCTCATCACACTTGTGCTCCAAGCCCTGCACCAGCTCCAGTGCCCTTCTCTGGCCCCGCTCCAGCACCTCAATGTCTCTCTTGCACTGAGGGGCCCAGAACTGACACAGGATTCGAGGTGCAGCCTCACCAGTGCCCAGCACAGGGGGACAGTCACTGCCCTGGCCCTGCTGCCGCCCTGGTGCTGAGCCAGGCCAGGATGCTGGGGGCTTCTTGGCTGCCGGGGCACAAGCTGCTCCTGTTCAGCTCCATCACCCAGCTCCTGCTCCATGCGCAGCCTCCAGCCGCTATTCCCAACCCTGGAGCGCTCCATCCCCACCGGGCACCGCCGCACCGCCCTCCCCACCCCCGGGCTCCTTTCCCCGCCGTTCTCCCCTCCCAGCTCCCCCAACCCCGCCGTACCGCCTGCAGCAGCGCCCCGGGAGGGGGCTGACCTCCTCCTCCTCCGCCGCCGCCCCCCGCGCCCGGCGGCCCCGGCAGCTCATGACGGGGCCTCTTGGCGGGCACAGGCACGACCGGGAGGTCGGTGCCGGGCGGGGGGGAGGCGCCGGGCGCGGTGCCGGGGGCCGCGGTGGGGCCGGGGCCGCCCACCGGGACCTTCCGCTTCTGCTGCTCGATCATCGCCGCCCGCTCCCGCCCGCCGCGTCCTGCGCTGCTATTGGCCAGCGGCGCCGCATCTCGCCGCGTTGATTGGTGGAGCGCGGCAGGATGGCCCGCCCCCTCCCTCCATGTTGGATCCGGCGCGCTGGTGACGGCAGAGGGTTGAGGGGCGGGCCGCGAGCGGATTGGTTGAATGATACCGGGAGGCTTAACATGTGTAGCGCTGACTGGGTAAGGGTTGACACCCGGTAGCATTGCGCACGGTGATTGGAAGAGTGAGAGGTTCTTCACGGTGAAGGAGGGGGGTGTGGAGGGGCAAAATGGCGGCGGGCGGGAGGCACTGAGGCGGGCGCTGACGGGACTCCGTGTCAGGGCCCGGCTCCGCCTCGGGCTCAGCGCAGCTTCCCGCGTATGGCGTCGGCTCCCCGCGGCGGTGAGCGCCGCGGTGCGAGGGCAGGGGCGGTCGGGGGTTGGTGCTGGTTGTGGCTTAAGTCAAGGTGAAATGTAGGGATGGGACAAGAGGAATGGCTTTAACCTGCCAGAGGGGCGATTGAGATGAGCTCTGAGGCAGAAGCTCTTCCCTGTGAGGGTGCTGAGGTGCTGGCACAGGGTGCCCAGAGAAGCTGTGGCTGCCCCATCCCTGGCAGTGTTCAAGGCCAGGTTGGACACAGGGGCTTGGAGCAACCTGCTCTAGTGGAAGGTGTCCCTGCCCGTGGCAAGGGTTGGAACTGGATGATCTTAAGCTCCCTTCAACCCAAACCATCCCATGACTCTATGAAATAACCACTGTTGCCTGTGCATCAGCTTGTCTGCACGAACTTTCATGTATTAATCAACTATTTTTTCCCCAGGCATCTCCCCGCCCCCGGGTGGTGGATGTGCTGTGCCCTGAGTGAATTCAGCTGCTGTGGGGAGCTCCCACCTGGACAACACGAGGCTGCAGCCATGGAGGTGCTGCCCGAGCTCTACAGCATCTTCCAGGGAGAGGTATTGAGGGCATTGCCTGTGGTCAGGGCCCGGGGGACGGGCAGCGTGGGGCTTCTTCATCGCTTTATTTTGTTGGGTTAGTTTCTGCTTAGTTCAATGGTAGTTTCTGAACCACTTGTACACACTTATGTACATGTGTCTGTGTGGTTTGTACACATGTATAGATATGTAGACAGGCTGAGAGAGCTGGGCTGGGGCAGCCTGGACAAGAGAAGGCTCCTGAAGGGAAGACCTTAGAGCAGCTCCAGTGCCTAAAGGGGCTCCAGGAAACCTGGAGAGGGGCTTTGGCCAAGGGCCTGTAGGGACAGGCCAAGGGGAATGGCTTTAAGCTACCAGAGGGGAGATTGAGATGAGCTCTGAGGCAGAAGCTCTTCCCTGTGAGGGTGCTGAGGCGCTGGCACAGGGTGCCCAGAGAAGCTGTGGCTGCCCCATCCCTGGCAGTGCTCAAGGCCAGGTTGGACACAGGGGCTTGGAGCAACCTGCTCTAGTGGAAGGTGTCCCTGCCCATGGCAGGGGTTGGGCTGGATGAGCTTTAAGGTCCCTTCAACCCAAACCAGTTTGATTCTATGATATGTGTGTGTGTACAAGGTACTGCTCTGTCTCACAGGGAGTGCTTGCCTGACCATACCCACTCCCAAATTACCCAGCACTGCTCTAACCTGCCCCGATATCTAAACCTGAAGGAAAGGAGGAGAACCACGGGGGCTTCTTTTGCCTGCTCTAACGTGTGCTTTGAAAGTGGGTGTTTTGTGCAGGGCTTTGTGTCCCTTTCCTCCCCAGGTTGCTGCTGTGACAGAATATGGGGCCTTCATCAAAATCCCAGGCTGCAGGAAACAAGGTTTGTTTCTCTGCTGTTGTGCAGCTGGAGTTCCCTGGTGGGGTGTTTGTCTCTGGCAGTTGATTGTGACATTAAAGGCTCATGAAAAGCTCACAAAAAGGTATTTTTTTCCTAAATTAGGAGGAAATTGGGCTTCTCAAAAGGTATTTACCACCTGATGGTGTGTTTGCATGAATACCATAACGACTCGGGAGGCTTTTTGGTAACTTCAGGTTGTTTTAGAGGATCATTTGAAGGTATTGAACAAACTATAGGTATCGTTTGCAGTTTGCTGCTTTGCCCAACTGAGTTAAATAAACATGATTGAAATGAAGCTCAAATGAAACACTAAAGAGGAAAAGCTGGTTTCCAGCTCCATCTGTGTTTGTGGCAAAGGAAACAAACTCCTTGTACAGGAGGAACAGTGCCTGGGGGATGCTGTGGCAAGTCCTGGCACTCACAACCCGTCTCTGCCTATGGCAGGGGGTTGGAACTTGATGATCTTAAGGTCCTTTCCAACCCAAACCACTCTGGGATTGTTTGAAACAGGCTCTTTAGCCCCCAATACCCAGGCAGGAAGGGAGAGCTGTGACTGCTGCTGTGCTGTTCCTTCTGAGCACATGGTGTGTTGAGTACAAAGACGTTGCTTTAGAGGATCTGCTTCTCTGGGTTGAGTTGGAGCAGGTCTTGATGAGCTTTTCCGTGTCTCATTGCTGCAAGTTCTTGCTACAGAAGGTCCTGGAGGAAGGAAATGGTTCCTTTTGCTTAGGGGAACCACTGAGCACTTTCTCTGTGGTCTCCAAAGGGTTTTGGTTTTGTGCACCCCCAGGGCATGATCAGTTTAAATCAGTTAATCAACGAATTTTTGAGCACCCCCCCAATATGTGTCTATTTAGAGATCAATTCTCTGCCTGTTCTGAGCTTCAGTGGAGACTTGGCTTAATTTATCTCCTCCTTCTCTTCCAAACCCATGGCCAGGCCTTGTCCACAGGACCCACATGTCCTCCTGCCGCGTGGATAAGCCCTCGGAGATAGTGGATGTTGGAGACAAAGTGTGGGTGAAGCTCATTGGGAAAGAGGTAACGTTCATTCTTGTTTCCTTTGTAGATGCAATATCCTGCAACCCCCTGAGAGCTGCACTGGGGGGCTGTGTGTTCCTGGTGCTGTGCTGGGGTTTGGGGGGCTCTGTTTTACACACAACTGGATTCTCTTTATCTCCAGACATGACTTTGGGCATGAGGCCTTGGTGACTTGCAACAGAACAGGGATTTCATCAAAGCTTTTGGCTTAAAAGCAGCAAAATCCTTCCCTTTCTTCCCCTGCCACCCCTTCGCAGCCTTAAGTGTGTGATTTGGTGGCTAAGTGAGCAATTTGAGAAGATCCCAAGGGAAAAGCTGATGGAAACAGGGGTCTCAAACTGGTTTGAGAGACAGAGTGTTCTTGGAAGCAGCTGAAATCTTTGCTTTCAAGTAAGTATCACCACCAGGAGGGGGCTGGTCTCTGCTCCCAAGGGATAAGACAAGAGGAAACGGCCTCAGGCTGCACCAGGGGAGGTTTAGATGGAGCTGAGGAACAATTCCTTCCCCAGAGGGTGCTCAGGCATTGGAACAGGCTGCCCAGGGCAGGGCTGGAGTCACCGTCCCTGCAAGTGTTCACACACCGTGTAACCGAGGCCTCAGTGCCATGGGTTAGTGGTGGCCTTGGCAGTGCTGGGAATGGTTGGACTGGATGATCTTAAAGGTATTTTCCAGCCTGGTTGATTCTGTGCTTCTATAACTTCTATATTCAGTCTTATGACTGCAGTAGCTACTTAACAGAAACAGGTTTCCTGGCTACAACACTAAATGCAGCTACAGACAACAGAACAAAAGCACTTTGGTGCAATATCCTTTGTGGTGCTGCTCTTTGCTAACCAGCCTTTCCTTCCTTCTCAATAGGCCTCCAGTGACAGTGTATGAACTAACAACATTGTCATGACTCCTCTCTTTCAGGTGAAGGATGACAAGCTGAAGCTTTCCCTCTCCATGAAGGTTGTTAACCAAGGCACAGGAAAAGACCTCGATCCAAACAATGTTTCCCTTGAGTAGGTAAATCTACTGAGCAGGATCTGACAGACCAGCCAGGGTGCTGCTGCCTTTTCCTCCTGCCATACCCCTCCTAGAGCTGCCCTCCTTTGGGGGCTGAGGGGCCCTGCCTGAGCCTGCTGCTGTCTGGCCGGAGGCAATCCCTTGGATACACTCCTTAGAGGCAGGAGCTGGAGGAGACTGCAGCAGGGTTTTCATTCCTATGTTGTGATGGGCATGAGCTTGTGCAGGAAGGACACTTGCTCCACCTGAGCGTTTGTCTCACTTCACATACTAAGAAATCAAATCTTAAGTGCTTGAGTGTTTCAGAGCTTCTTTATCTACTTTTTATGGTCCTTTTTTTGTCTTTTGGTGACATCTCGTGCAGGTCAGAATCCCAGAGTGGTTTGTGTTGGGAGGGAGCTTAAAGCTCCTCCAGCTCCAACCCCTGCCACGGGCAGGGACACCTTCCACTAGAGCAGGTTGCTCCAAGCCCCTGTGTCCAGCCTGGCCTTGAACACTGCCAGGGATGGGGCAGCCACAGCTTCTCTGGGCACCCTGTGCCAGCGCCTCAGCACCCTCACAGGGAAGAGCTTCTGCCTCAGAGCTCGTCTCAGTCTCCCCTCTGGCAGGTTAAAGCCATTCCCCTTGTCCCTCTAGGCCCTTGTAAAAGATAAAATCACTTTATTTTCACACTGGGCACGTTACAGATGTGTGTGTTCATGTAGCAAATACAGATGTTAGCATAAAGGACACATCTGCAGCTCCCTGTGTTTGTCTGCTCTGTGGGGAGAGAGCTCAGTTCACCTCAGAAGCAGAAGATGATGGGGCAGCACACTGTTAACAACATGGTGTGTTGTCATGAGCAGTTGCTCAGCTCCATTCTTTGGTTTCACAAGTGCTACTTTTCAAGCAGCATTGAAAAACAACTGTGTTTAGGTTGTGTCCATGTAACTATTTGCTTGGAGGTGAGGATGGATTGACAATGGAACTGTCCTTCCCTTTCCAGTCAGGATGAGAGGAAAAGACGCACGTTCAGAGACTACACGAGTCAGAAGATCACACTTGAAGCTGTCCTCAACACTGTGTGCAAGAAGTGTGGGTGCAAAGGTACGTTTAGGGGCTGCCTTGTTCCAACCAGCTAGTGACCTGTAGGCTGGATTGTATCCACATCCTGCTCATGATGTGTGTAAGGACTGAGTTTTGCTTCCATGGGTCTTGGAGAACTCCATTTGTTATCTCTTGTTATGAAGAGGAAAGACTTGGCTGAATCCTTCTGTAGAGGTTTGTTTGTTCAAGTCACATTTGAGCTTCCTGCTGAGTGCAGGCCCATACAGGTTCCCTTCTCACAAGATTTGTGTTAATGCCTCTTGTTAATGAGGCCTTGTTCTAGCTTTGCATTTGAAGAAATACACGTGTCTTCACCCCAGAGCCTCAAAGTAGTTAATGCTCTTCTGGAGAAGGTTAGTGCCAATCTGGTTCTCTGCAGTGGGGGGTAACCATCTTTAAAATACCACTTGAAAGAATCCCCTAAACTTTAAACTGGATTCTGTGTGTTTCCAGTCTGTGTTTTAACACTGATGTCCCCTCTAAGGGGTGGGCAGATGCAGCTTCCACTACAATTATATGTAGGTCAACTTTGATGTCTCCAGAGCAGAAAGGATTGAAGCAGAATGAGCTGCTTTCCTCACTGTCTGTGGCTTTGGTCTCATACCATGTGCCTGTCACACCAATTTACTCTTTCCCATCCACCTTTCCTGTTCAAGCCCTTGCACAGACACGTTTCTACCACTCGCCCTGTTCAGACAAGAGCATCTTAGTGTTTTGCCTGACTAATCTTTCCAGAATGACCTGGGTTGTGTTTGCTCCTGGCTTGTTTAATCAGGGCATGTTAAACTAGCTGAGAGGTTGGGTCAAAACATGGGTTCTCTGATTGTGGTTTAATAAGATGATCATTGGCAGCATTTCAGGTGTCTGAAATAGAGTTTGAACAAAGGAATAATATTTAAAAAGAGATGGCTTTCTCCTTCAAACACTGTTTTCCAGGTCATTTTGCCAAGGAGTGTTTTGTGCAGCCTGGAGGTACCAAATACAGCCTCATTCCAGAAGAGGAAGAAGAGGAAGTGGCAGCAGGAGGACATGAAAGACACAAAAAGACCAGCCTGGCTGATGAGCCTTCAAAGAAAAGGAAAAAGGTACGAGGTGCCCTGCTGCTGGCCTGGAAAAATGAGCCCCACTTGTCCTGTGTAGCTACATCTGAGTTACTACAGCACCGTGCTTGGGAGCAGCCAGCTCTGGGCTGAGGAGGTGGCTCAGTTCTGGAGCAAAGCAGGAACTTTGGCTAATTCTCCTACTTTCTCCCTTTCTTCTTGTTAAACCCTCTTTAAGGTGCTTTTGTGCTGTAACCCGCCATCCTCAAAAGGTATTTGAGTGAGAAAAGGAGGATTTTTACCCTGCTTTTTGTGAGGCTCTATAGAAATTGCTCCAGTTCCCTGAATCCCTCTTTCTGCTCCCTTCTCTCTCCTCGTGCCCTGCTGTCCCCTGCAGCGGGTGGCCTGACCCAGGCAGTGCCATGTGCTCTGGGCTTATCTGCCCCCATGGAGGGAAAAGCACCAGTTGTGTTTGCTCAGGGAGCACTCTCTGCTTGAGGCTCTGCAGCAATTCTTGTCCATGGGAAAATGTCAAGAGATAAGAGAGCTTTTACATCCAGTGTTTGAGCTCTGCCTTCAGAGCTGCTGTGAAGCATAGGGGAGACCTGAATCCAAACCAGGAGCTGCTCAGTGTATTTATACAGCCTCGAGTATTCCAACTTTAGACTTCAGTAAACAAACTGTTCATCAGCCCCTTCACAGCTGGAGTCCAACTTCCAATTGCACTTCCAAAGCCCTTCCTCTCTTCTTTCCTCTCTTTTTCCAGCTCTGTGACCTGTCTGTATCCCTGGAGAGAGGCAACAGGCAGAAGAGGTGCTGCAGTTGGGTCTTCCAGGAGAGGGACAAGGACAGTGTTAGCAATTGCATGATAAGGACCAACTTCTGAGGGCTCAGTTCTTCCCAGGCTCACTGTGGAGTTAAACCAGGGCTGGTCCCAGCAGGAGAGGCTGCAGATGTTGGCAATTGGGAATGGAGGAGTCTGTTTTGATGGCAACATTCAGACCATTCCAGAGTGACTGACTCTGGTGGCTGAAGTCTCATTTGCTTGGTAGTGCTCTGGATCCAGTAGCAGCAACAGGATCACCCTTGATTGTAGATCCTGTTGCCTGGTTCCATCCTGGATGAGGCAGGGACACCTTCCACTAGAGCAGGTTGCTCCAAGCCCCTGTGTCCAACCTGGCCTTGAACACTGCCAGGGATGGGGCAGCCACAGCTTCTCTGGGCACCCTGTGCCAGCGCCTCAGCACCCTCACAGGGAAGAACATCTCTTGCCATGGAGCAGAATGGGAGCAGCTGGGCTGGTTCCTCCTGCCTTGGCTTCTCCTTCCTCTAACAATGAGGATGATTTCTCTTGAAGATGGTTTGTCTCAGGCTTCTGTAACTGCTGGGGGGGGAGGAATGACCCTGAGGTGTGCAAACAGCTCCTTGTTGTATCAGTGCCTGTCCACTGGGGTGGGGATTCCCAGTGGAGTCTCTCCCTGCTCGAGACTACAGGAGATCTGGGCCACTATCCTGAATTTGTTACTAGTTTTGGGGGGGTTTTTGTGGATTAACAGCTTTCCTTTCAATCCTGCTGCTTCCTTTGATCCTCTTCCCTTCTCAAGGAGGAGATCAAAAGTTTTCTGATGTTTCCAGTGCTGCTTTGAGCTTTCCAGAGGCAGGATGTGGGATCCTCGATGTGAATAGCTCCCTTGTTGTCTCGAGTGCCTGCTGTGAGCTTGTCTGGGAGCCTCCACGTGCTTCCCTGTTTGCCTGGAGCCCCTGGGGATCTACGCACAGCAGAAATAGCTCAATCTACCTAGTGCAGATTGTCCCATCTCATCCAGTGCTGTGACATGAATGGAGAGCTTTGTTTTCAGATGAGTAGACAGGGAACTGCTCTCTACCCATATCCCTTCAGTATCACGGCAAGAGCTGGAACATTTTTGGTTGCTCACAGTCAACACTTTCTCCTTCCTTGATCTGATCCTTCCTTGCAGTTTCTGGGTGCTCTTTTGTCTCCCCACAGGGATACTCTGGGCTCATAGAATCATGGGATGGTTTGTGTTGGAAGGGAGCTTAAAGCTCATCCAGCTCCAACCTCTGCCCCGGGCAGGGACACCTTCCACTAGAGCAGGTTGCTCCAAGCCCCTGTGTCCAACCTGGCCTTGAACACTGCCAGGGATGGGGCAGCCACAGCTTCTCTGGGCACCCTGTGCCAGCGCCTCAGCACCCTCCCAGGGAAGAGCTTCTGCCTCAGAGCTCATCTCAATCTCCCCTCTGGCAGGTTAAAGCCATTCCCCTTGGCCTGTCCCTCCAGGCCCTTGTCCAAAGCCCCTCTCCAGGTTTCCTGGAGCCCCTTTAGGCACTGGAGCTGCTCTAAGGTGTCCCCTTGAGGAGCCTTCTCTTCTCCAGGCTGCCCCAGCCCAGCTCTCTCAGCCTGGCTGCACCAGCACGTGGCTGCACCCTTTCACTTTCCCCCTTGGGTCCCAGGGTGAAGGAGCTCCCATGGGAACCAGCAGCGTGCCTGTGCTGAGCTGGTGTGGGAGACAGGCGTGCTGAGAGACAGGCACCCTTCCCATTCCTCTTCCTTCTCCTGCCTTTCAAGAGAAGATCTGCATTGTCAGCTGGAGGTGTAACCCCTTTAGGTTAAATTCAACAAAAGCCTCCCATCTTCTGCTCACATTCATTGATTGACTCAGCCCTGGGATGGTTTTGAGCTGGTCCTGTAGTGAATGAGACTTGGGATACCTTCTGGGCAGACTTGCTGCTGCTCCTCCCACATGGAAAAGGCTTCCAGGCAGATTCTCCCTGCAGATGTTGTCTCTTCATGTCAAAACCACACCTCGCTTTGTTGTTTGCTCAATGACCTGTGGTTCATCCAGCCTCAGCTCATTCTCCCTTGTAGGTGGTGCTTGTTTTACCAGTTCTTACATGACATTAGCTTAGGGCTCAGCTCTTCACACACTGTGCTGTCCTCTGTGCTTCCCTCTCTCTGCATTTATTCAGTGCCATGGAGTGGATTCTGCTCAGGAGATTCATTCTGATTGGAACTCCAGCACAAGGTGCACTAATACCTTCAGATTCTTGTTTGGAATGAAACTGGGGGGGGTGGAATTCTGCCTTTTTGCTTTTTCTCTTTAAGTATAAACCCTCCCAGAAGGATCCCTGCCACCTCTGGAGACAGCCAAAGAGAGATACCTGGAAATCCATTCCAGTTTTTCACATGGACACAGGCATAAAGTCTCTGAAGGAGGCCTTAACTCCACAAAAGGGCCTGACAAAAATGTCTTGGAGAGCTCTGGACACTCCTGTCTTATCTCAAATCAAATACCTTGACAAGGAGTGAACTGTTGGAACATTCTTAAGGCATAGCCTGGAGCACCTTGCCTTGCAAAGGGCAGGAGGGAGCCTGCTGGGTGATGTGGTCCCCTTTAGTGCCAGCTTCTTAGGCACAAGGAGAGCAGTAGGAAAGCCCCAGCACAGGCTGGAGGAGACTGGATGGAGCAATCCTGAGGAGAAGGATTTGGGGGTGTTGGGTGAGGAGAAGCTCCCCATGACCCGGCTTCAGTGTGTGCTTGAGCCCAGGGCCCCCCGTGTGCTGGGCTGCACGCCCAGAGCGAGAGCAGCAGCTCAGGGAGGGGATTCTCCCCCTTTGCTTTGCTCTGGGGACCCCCCCCTGCAATCCTGATCCAGCAGGGCTGGAGCCTGACACTGCTGTTGTCCAAAGCCCCTCTCCAGCTTGCTTGTAGCACCCCTTTACCCTCTTCCCTGCTGGTTTGCTCCGTGCAGGATCTGCAGCCCAGCACATGTGCTGTGCTCATTCCACTGCTGCCCTGAAAGGGCTTTTCCTGTGCTGCTGTGAGCACTCGGGCTGTAAGAAGCCCTCAGAAAGGGGACAAGGTTGTTGTTTCAGGCAGCACAATGTCCACGTGTGTCCTTCCCTTCCCCCTGCAAGCCTGAAGGAACGCGTGTGACATCCTGTCCTGTCTTCAGCCTTCCCATGCTGAGCAAAGTTTCCCAAGCTCGGGAATGGAACTCTCTCACTTGTTAAGGTCTTGTCAAACTTTCTCACCATGTGCACAGGCTGGAAAAGCTTGAGAAAATTCTCCTTGCTGCATCCCTTTCTCTGGAAGCTTTAACTCTTTACCAGCTGCTGCTTCTAAAGACTGTTACAACTTCCTTCTGCCCTTCATCTGGGGGTGGGGGACTTTGATGTGGTATTGTCCCATGGAAAAATGTAGACATTCCAGTTTTGGTGACATCCATGAGCAGGGTGCTGTTGTGGAACTACACCAACCTGTTCCCTGCCAGGGGAACTCACCTCTCTGCTCTCCCCCTGCAGCCCCAAAGGCCTCTTTGCTCCATGTTCAGCTCTGTCCATGTGTTGTCTTTGCTCTTCCACCTCCCTAAAAGAGTTGTTCTGTTTCATGTTAAATAAGCTGCTACATCCTTCCCCTCCTTTGTGGTCCCTCACTGATAACCCAGTGTGATTCTATGATCACTACAGCAGGAAAAGCCTTGGTGTGAGGCAGATGGAAAGCCCAGCTTCCCACCACCACCACTTCTAACTGCAAGAAGGGTGCATGAGGGGGTGTTCAGAGCATGGCCCTGCCCAGGCTTTGGGGAGCAGCACAATGGGACACAGACCCTGGTCAAGTGCCAGCTCCAAACATAAACCACAACCACGTTCTACATTCCCCTGCAGGACAGGGTGTAATGGGAGAAGCCTGGAGTCCCAAGCCAAGCACTTGGCTTCCTTTCCTTGCCAAGAGTGTCCCCAACAACCTCAAGGGTACCCTTGGGCTTGCAGAGTGTTACGAGGGGAGGGTTGCTGTGTCACCCCTGCCTTGGCAGGGATGCTGGGGCCATGCCCTCGTTTCACAAGGAAGCAGAAAGCAGCAAGTCCAAGGACACGGTTATGCCAGTCCCAGGACAAGGAGTCCTCCGGGAGGCCACCTCCTTGGCTGAGGACACCCCAGCCTCCAGGAGCTAAGCCAAGGGGGAGAGAATGAACCCGTGATTCCATAAGGGAACAGTGGCAAACAGCCAGGTCCATGAGAGACCCGAACAGAGCAGGATGAGTGGGGTGGGCAGCTATTTCCACCTGCTCCAGCACCGGCAGATGAGCATAGGGCTGGCCATGGGGGGTAAAGGTCTGACACCAGTTTATACTGAGTCATAAAATGATTTGGGTTGAAGGGATCTTCAAAGCTCCTCCAGTTCCAACCCCCTGCCACGGGCAGGGACACCTTCCACTAGAGCAGGTTGCTCCAAGCCCCTGTGTCCAACCTGGCCTTGAACACTGCCAGGGATGGGGCAGCCACAGCTTCTCTGGGCACCCTGTGCCAGCACCTCAGCACCCTCACAGGGAAGAGCTTCTGCCCAAGAGCTCATCTCAATCTCCCCTCTGGCAGGTTAAAGCCATTCCCCTTGGCCTGTCCCTCCAGGCCCTTGTCCAAAGCCCCTCTCCAGGTTTCCTGGAGCCCCTTTAGGCACCGGAGCTGCTCTAAGGTCTCCCCTTCAGGAGCCTTCTCTTCTCCAGGCTGCCCCAGCCCAACTCTCTCAGCCTGGCTCCAGAGCAGAGCTGCTCCAGCCCTCGCAGCAGCTCCGGGGCCTCCTCTGGACTCCAACAGTTCCACGTCCCTCTGGTGCTGTTGCCCCAGAGCTGGACCAGGACTGCAGGGGGGGTCTCCCCAGAGCGCAGCAGAGGGGCAGGATCCCCTCCCTGAGCTGCTGCTCACGCTCTGGGGGTGCAGCCCAGCACACGGGGGGGTTCTGGGCTCAAGCACACACTGAAGCCGGGTCATGGGGAGCTTCTCCTCACCCAGCACCCCCAAATCCTTCTCCTCAGGGCTGCTCCATCCAGTCTCTGCCCAAGCTGTAATGATGCCTTATTGATTGATGCTTTGAAGTGAACATCCTCCGCTTCCCCCACCTCTTGGCACAGGCTCAGCCAAGCTCATTCCTGCTGTAACAGAGAGCTCAGCCCTGCAGAGGTGGTGGCCAGTGGGGAGGGCAGTGCCATGGCTCATGCTCTGCTTCACCCTTCAGCTGCAGTGCTGCTGGGCCATCTCAGCTGCAGGCTGTGTTCTTACAAACCCAGGATGACACCAGGCTAGAGGAGATGTGTCCAGAAAGGAAAAAGTACGTGTAGGGGGGAAGGAGCTGTGCTGTGGCTGAGGAATAAAGCTGCATCTAGTTCAGCTCACAGTAGTTTGTGTATCACTGGCATCTGATCCGGGGGGATCAGATCCTCTCCCCACTCCTGTTTGCTAATCAACTACCTACAGCTTGCAGTGCTGCACCATTAAACAGCCTACAGCTATTGGGGTGCTCTGCCCCATGCCATTCCAGTGGGAGGTGTGCACCACAGCGCTCATCTCACAGTAATCTCCACTTGGGAGTCAGACACCTCCAAACGGAGGGTTTAGATCCATTTCCCACTTCCTCAGGAGCTTTATTCCAGCACCAGCCTTTCCCATCCTACATCTAAACGTCATCTCTTGAGCTCTGCTTATCTTTTGCTTCAGGGCTTTGCAGCAGCACAGCCCAGAGGCTCAGTGCTGCTGTGCTGGGGAAAGGGGAAGGCTGTGCAATCTGCCTGGAGGTTGTGCAAGGGCTTGCCCAAACCCCTCAGCCCAGGGAGCCTCTGCCTGGCACTGCCTGGGCTTTCCCGCAAGGGGAAGGGTGTGTTGGGGGTGTTCCAGCACGGCTGCACATTGCACTGCCCGGGCTGGGGCTGCTGGAGGGGTGGGGATGGTGCTTGCACCCATGGGGCTGCTGTACAAACCCGTTTTGGTGGCCAAAAGGGCCTCATCCTGCCAAGCTCTATTAAAAAGAACGGCCTCAAATAACAGAGTAGGCTCTGTGGAGCAGGGGCTCTTTTCTTGTGACCTGACTGTTTTCAGGCTTGGATTTACACCTCGACACCCTCCTCTGCTCACTGCAGCTTGGACAGAGCAGTACCTGGATCCAGCCTCATGGGTCCTGAGCGCACATCCCGGGTTAGGAACGGGCTTGTTCCTGTCACAGCTTGTAGGGCTCATTGCAGAGTGTGTCTCACTGCCCTGGTGAGCTGAGGTGGCAGTTTTCCCACCTTAATTTGTTCTCCTTCATTTTCTAGGAGAAGAAGAAGAGGAAGAAGCACAAGCATCAGCCCTCCTCTTCCTCCTCCTCCTCCGAGTCGGCCTCGGACAGCTCAGACTCGGACAGCGACGGGGCTCAACCAGCCAGCAAGAAGAACAAGCACTCGGCGAAGGGCAGCAAGGCCCAGAAGAAGAAGAAGAAGAAGCAGAAGAAGCATAAGAAGAAGCCCTGAGGCTGAGCAGGCTGGTGGTGGGGTACCAGCGGTGTGAGCCCCTGCTGTGCACCACGAGGAGTGAGCAGAGCTGAACAGCACAGCCACCCTTAAACAGCCTTTCATCCGCTTTGGGATGCTCTGCCCCATGCCTTTCCAGTGGGAGGTGTGTTCCACAGCACCCACCTCGGAGTAATCTCCACCTGGGAGCTCTGGGTGTGTAACTCTGGGTGTGCAGTGGGGCAGGGTTGAGTTGATCCCAGTCCTGCCCTGTTACTTTAGGTGCAGGAGGCTGTTGTCTCCCATCCACAGGCTCCATATACCCCTTCCTCAGCACCAATCCTGGCTGCAGCCTCGTATCCCATGGGTGCTGCCAGTGCTGGGAGCTCTCTGGATGTGGGGCCTGCATGACACCAACCCCTTCATTGCGTGGGAAAGGTGGAGCAGCTCAGCCATGCTCTGCCTGCCCATCCCTGCACCGTGTCCTGTGTCCTCCCATCCCAGCACCATATCCTGTGTCCCCCCAGTGCAGAGCCTCTTGGCTTTTAGGCTTAAACCTTCCCCTTTATGTTGGCTGCAAACACTGGGAGGGGAAAAGGAAGGAGCAAAGAGGTGAGTGGAGATATTTGAAGTAAACATTAACTGTGGTGTGTTGGCACCGTGGTAAGTGATGGAAAATCAACCTCTCCAACCTCCGGCTGCACTTTGTACCTGGTCTTGTCCTTTGTGTGTTCTACGCTTGGTCTTGGGCAGTGAAAGAGTCGGGGTAGGGCTGTGGGAGGGAGTGAGACCTGCATTAAAGGGGGTGTTTGAAAGTCCTGGCTCCTTTGTGAGGTTCCCTGCAGTGGGAAGGGGGGGTGTGATGGGGTGAGAACCCTTCTGGTGGGGAGGATGAGCCTTGTAGCTGGAGCTGAAGGCCAGGGGAAGGGGTGGCAGAGCTGGGATCTCGTGTACCAGCAGAAGAAGGTCCCCTGCGTGTCCCAGCCAGGCAGATGTGCCACATGGGAGCTGTTCCTCCTGTGGAGGTGGGAATGGGGCTGGATGGAGCTCGGCCATTGCCATGGCAGGACATGGGGCAGCTGCTCCTTGTCCTGGTGCTTCTCACCCCATTTCCCCACAGCCAAGTCCCCTTTGGGGCCGGTTCCTTCCCAAACCCACACCCGAGGTGCTGGTGGCCTCAGCCCCCGTCTCGGAGCAGCTTTGGCAGAGCACACGGGTTGTGGAACGGTGGCTCCCGCTGGGATGGAACATGCCAGGAAGCTGGAGCACCGATGCCAGAGCTGCAGTGGGAGTAAACTCCTATTCCCCCTGGGGAAGTACATTTCTATCCCTGACCACCTCTGACCGCAGCCCAGAGAACAGGCTGGGGCCAGCTACAGGGATCGAGGCTCCTTAACCCCATCAGTGCTGGGGCTGGATTTACCCCCCCCCACAAACACCCCATGGAGCCCGCGGGTGAGCACGTGCCAGCCCCCCTCTTCCCAAGGAGCTGCTCCCAGAGCTGTACCAACGAGACCTTTATTCGTTCTTCACGTGGCTTTTTCCCATTATCAATAAAAAACAGAAGCCCTGACCCACGAGACCAGCCCCAGCAGCCCCCGAGCGATGGGGACAGGGGCAGCGGGTGGCCCCCACGGCGTGACGGGCTCCGGGACCCCGGCGTGGGGCGAGGACTGAGGTGTGTGGGGGGCGAATGTGGCACCAGGTGACGGGCAAGGAGCTGGGGACAGCGTCTATGTGGCCTTCTCGTAGGTGCGGGTGGACACGACGTTGCCCATGGAGAGAGTCTGGTGGTAGAAATAGGGGGGGGTTAGTTGTGATGCTGGTGCGGCTCCTGCCTGCCCTGTCCTGGGCTGAACCCCTCTGGTTGCAGACTCACAGCCCGGTTTGGGTTGAAGGGACCTTAAAGCTCCTCCAGCTCCAACCCCTGCCACGGGCAGGGACACCTTCCACTAGAGCAGGTTGCTCCAAGCCCCTGTGTCCAACCTGGCCTTGAACACTGCCAGGGATGGGGCAGCCACAGCTTCTCTGGGCACCCTGTGCCAGTGCCTCAGCACCCTCCCAGGGAAGAGCTTCTGCCTCAGAGCTCATCTCAATCTCCCCTCTGGCAGGTTAAAGCCATTCCCCTTGGCCTGTCCCTACATCCCTTGTCCAAACCCCCTCTCCACATTTCTTGAAGCCCCCCCTCCTCTTTTTTAAAGCATGACTGCACCCCTTATGTTACACCATTCCCATTATGGCTTTTAAATAGATTCTACATAATGATTTTGCTTCTTGCATCCCCAGAGCAGTTTTTCTCCCTGGTTTTCCCACTAATCCACCTATTTTCAACAACCTTACCACTTGTGCTTCTTTCCAACCGTTTCTATTTCCTCACCAGAATTAATTTCCCATCCTTCAGCTCCCGCACCAGTGATGTCTCCTTCCCATCCCACTTCTGCACGTGGACCAGTTTGCCTCCATCCAGTGTGACCAAGGACTGAGGGGAGAGAACAAGACCCACCATTACCAAGGGCAGGTATCACGGAAGGTACCAGGGGAGGTATCAGGGCAGGTACCAGGGGAGGTATCAGGGCAGGCATCGGGGCAGGTATCAGGGCAGGTCCCAGGGCTCTGATCCGCACCCAGAGGGCCTGGGCAGGGTTTTGGAGGGGCTGACCCAGCAAACGCCCGTGCTCCTGGGCTGCTGTTTGCACAGCTGCTGCTGCTGACTCAGCACCCAAGCCCCGCCGGTGCCAAGGTTAGTGTGAGCCCAGAGCTGTGCCGGGACAGGCTCCAGCACCAGGGCTGCCAGGGCCACATCCTGCCCTGTGCCCCACACCCAGCTCCTCCAGAGTCCCTCGGGTCCCCCTATGGCTCTGGTTCCCCCCCCACCCAGAGCTCAGGTCTCCCCATGGTGTTGTCCCCACTGCGCCACAAGACCTTGGGTGCCCCCAGCCAGACTGCACACCTTGGGTCTCCCCACAACTCATCTCCTTGCATAATTTGGGAGCCCCATGGCCCTGGACCCACATATCTGGGGTGCCCCACAGGGTGGCAGCCCCGCAGCCCCATCCTGTGCAGCCCCATGGGGCCCGGGCAGCCTCCTGTCCCCTTTGGCCACCAGCCGAAGAGCACCCGAAGGACACGTCCTGGGCTGTGGCAGGGGCTGGTGCTGGTCACATGCTTTGCTGCTCCGAGCATAGTTTCCACCAGCTCCAGCCAGTGTGAGCAGAGATCTGCTGTGGATAAAGATCCGCTGTGGACACGGATCTGCTGTGGACACGGATCCGCTGCAGACATGGATCCACTGCCCTGTATCCCCCAGCACTCATCCCATTTCAGCCCATCCTCACTCTACGCCCAGCTCTTGCACTTGCTGCTTTAGGGCTGGGGAAGGGGTTTTGTGTCCAATGAGCCCCAAAGCCTCCCCCCGAGATGCGTCCTGGGCTGTGGGGCACAGGGCTGCGACTGCCCCATGCACAGTGTATGTGATGGTGCATGGGATCAGCTGCTGGGGAGCTAAGAAGCAGCAGGGGCTGGGCCAGTGCTGCAAGGGACAATGTCTGTGCAGGGGGGAGAGGCCAAGGAAGGAGCTTGGACCCTTCTTGAGGTGGTTTGTCCTTGCTCTTATGGGGAGGAACAGCCTGATTGGGTTCAGCATCACCCAACTGCTCCATCCCTGCTGCAGCTCTGCCCAGAGAGCAAAGAGGGGGCTCAACACAGAGCTCTGTGCCCCGATCCCCGCCCTGGAGCAGGGACTCCTCTTGCTACCACCCCACCACATCCCTTCGCCTCCTCTTGAGCAAGCCCAGCTCTTGCACAACCTCCCTGCCCTCCCCGTGCTGCTCCCGGGACACCCCAGCTGAAAATGGGGTGAAGGAGACCAGGCTTGAACCCCAACCCCGGTGAGCAAAGAGGGTTTATCCTTCCATCGGCAACAAGGCTGGAGCCGCAGAGCCACGGGGTGACAGCCGCATCCCATGCAACCCACAGACCCTTTTGGGGGTCCCACTTGGGGGTCAGGGCTCACCTTGACGTGCCTGTCGTCTGCCGTGGTCTCATCGAACTCCTCGCCCAGCTTGAAGCTGATCTCCGTGTTCTTGAAGGTGCTTTGGGTCTTCACCGTCACCTTGTCACCATCCAGCTCGATGATGGTGGTGGGTTTGGTGAGCCCGGCCATCTGCCGCGTGGCGAAGCCCACGCCTGAGGGTGCAGGGTGAGGGTGCGCGGAGGGGCAGGATGCGGCATCACCCTCCAGCATCACCTTCTTCCTCATGGGTGGGGGGAGGTGAACCCCAAAACCACCCACCCGTGGTCCTGGGGACCCCCAGTGTGTTCCTGCTGTGCTTGGGCGGGATCCAGGACAGGAGCAATGGGAAAAGGGGCTGGGAATGCTGCCGTTGCAGCACCCGGATCCACAGCTGGGTTTGCGGGGTTCACCAGTTTCACCCCCCCATGGACCACTCTGTGGTTTGGGATGATGGGGGGCTGAGGGGGGTGAAGGCTGGAGGGGTCCTGAGCAGCTCCCAGCACCCCGGGGGGGGGGGGTGTCGCATCGTGTCCCCCCCAAACGGGCAGGGAATGATGAACCCCCTTCACCCAGCCCAACCCCCAGAGCCCCCCCATAAACCACCCACCCACAGCAGCGCCCCCCTCACACCCGCACCCCCCAACCACAGCCGCGTGTGCGGAGGGGGGGGGGGATATAAACCACAAAGGGGGTGATGCCGCGGCTCCAACCCCCCCCGTTACTCACCCAACGCCTTCATGTACTCATCGAAATTGGTCGTTTCCACCAGCTTCCAGGTGCCCACGAAAGCATCGGCCATGGTGCGGGGGTGCTGGCGGGGGGGTGGGTGTCACACTCAGCGGCTCAGAGGGTGCCGGGGCCCGGCTCGGAGCGTGGTTCAGCAGCGCCCAACCCGCAGCTCCCGCCTGGTCTCGCCACCGCCTTAAATAATGTCCCCATCACATGATTGGAAAGAGCAGAACCGCGCTCCAGAAATACTCCTCCTCGGCAGCGCTGCCAGCGGCCACCCGCGCCCCGCCAGCGGCCCCGGCCCCGGCCCGCAGCCCCCCGTGCCCTGGGGCAGCGCGCACGCATGGGGAAGAGCGCAGCGGGTCAATCGTGTCATGAGTTGCGTCCGGTCTCGGCGGCTTTGGTGGTCAAAGGGAGAAGGGGAAACTGAGGCAGGGGTGTGTGCACCGCCCCGCGGGAGCGCGGAGGAGGGTTGTGTGAGGTCGGAGCAGGGGAGGATGTGGGGAGAGCAGCGGGGTCCTTCAAGGTGGTGTGTGATGAGGACAGGGAGGTGGGGTGGGGAAACTGAGGCACGGGAAAGGGGGGTCAGGGGTCTGGGGGGAGCGTGGGGAAGCGTGTGCCCTCATCCCTGCTCTGTGTGTGTGTGTGGGACACACACGTGTGACCCCATCCCTATGTGTGGGGACACACGTGTGCACTCAGTGATGCTCTGCGGGGCAGGGGGACACAGGGGACAAGGACAGCCATGGGGCAATGGGACCCACAGCATGTCCCCACATGTGTTCCCTTGCTTCGGGCTCTGGTGGCAGTAGGATCCAACCCTCAAGACCCCACATCCCCAGCATTGGGGGGGTCCCACCTTAGGGCGGGGTGTGTGGTGGTGGCCTCACCCCCCTTGGCTGCAGCGTGTCCCCAAGCCTTGGGGACAGCGGGGTCAGAGGGGCTGGAAGGGACCCGAGGACACTTTCTCCCTCTCTCTGGCCCCAGGGTGTCATTGCAGGCACCCAAAAATAGCCAGAGCTCGTGTTCAGCCACCTCCTGCTGCACTGCCTGCGACGGGACCCTTCGCCATGGGGAGACGGGGACAGACCCCGAGGGGTGGGTGACACGGGGTGGGTGACACGGGGTGTCCCACATGTCCCCCCCAGCCGCCCCCTGAGGCAGTGGGACCATGAGATGTGGATGAGCACATGCAGGGCACAGGGACACCCACCCAAAGGGGCACCCATGACAGGCACACCATGTATGTGGGTTCCAATGCACACGAGCAGCCCTGCATGTGAACACGTGTGCACACACCTGCCCATGAGCATGGACACGGGTGCACACGGCTGCACATGGATATCTACCCATAGGAGCACCCATGCATAGGAGCACCCACATGCATGGGTACCCACACACAACAGCACATCCCCATGCCCTGCATGGACACCCATGCACACAGACACCCACCCACCTGCTCCCATGCATGTGCGCACACATGCGTGCCCATGAACATAGGTAACCACACACATGGACACCCGCTCACATGCTTGAGCACCCATGCACATGATCGCTCACACACATGGACACGCACTCACAGGAACACCCATGCACATGGGCACCCATACTCACAGACACCCACTGCACACATGGGCACCCATGTGCATTAACACGCATGCACATACATGCCCATGCACATGGACACCCACCTGTGGTAGCACCCATGTGTGTGGACATCCACGCACATGGACATCCATCCACATGAATGTACATGCACATGGATGTCCATGCACATGAACATCCATGCACATGAACATGCATGCACACGAACATACATGCACATGGCTGCCTGCACACATGAACATCTATCCACAGGAGCACCCATACACATGCCACCCATGCACACTGTGTGCACAACACCCATGCACATGGATGCACAAAGGTGCTCACACATGTGGGTGCTCCATGCACAGAGGCACCCATGTGCGCAGGCACCCATGAGCAAGGGTCCCTGTGCACATGCACGCACATGCATCCACACACATGTTGCTGTGTCCTCCTTGGGTTGGCTGGACACGGTGACCCCACATGTGGCCCCACACCACTGTCCCTCACCCAGTCACCCCCAGGGTGGTGGCCAGAGTGGACCTGGGCTTTGGGCTTCATTTGCTGGTCCCACAGCGACAGCTATAGGTCAGCATCGTGATGGAGATGGGTCCGGCTCGACGTGCTCTGCCTGGATCCAGCTTCCCACCAGCAAACCCCAGCCTGGGAATGCAGCCCCTGGCCTGGGCAGCACCCAGCCACCCAAGTCCTTCCCAGCACCACGGTGCCCGGGCAGGAGGGTCCCCATCCCACCCACCAGCAGGTTTTGGGGAGCAGAGCCTGGGAAAGCCCGGCTCCATCTCATACCCCCCCCAAAGCGCTGCAGGACCCGTTTGCTGCTGTTCCCCCTCCTGGGTTTTCCCCAGGGAATACGAGGGGATCCCAGGGCTTTGGGAGGGGAGCGGGCATGGGCACCCATGGGTGGCGCTGGCATAGGGGGGATGCTCAAAACAGCATCACCCTGCTCCCCACCCCAAATCACCAGCATCCCCCTGTCCATGGAGCCGAGACCCTGTGCATGGGGCAGGGACCACCCTGGGGTGCTCTGCTCCTTGGTGGGAACCCTTAGCAAGGTGCTGGGTGCCAGGGGGTGCTTTGCTTAAGGGCTAGGGGGGGATGTTGGGGTTGCGCATCCCCTCTTTCCCCTCCTTGGAAAAGGCCCCTGCATCACGCAGGAAGAAAGGCGAGGAGACGGAGGTGGTACCCAAAACATCACAGTGAACACCACACTCAGCTAGAAACACCACAGGCTGCTCCTGCGGCCAGGAGGAACCCCCCGGAGAACCCCCTGTGCTCGGCTCTGCTCAGTGTCCCAGGAGAAACACATTCCTCCCTCGAGTCCTCGCCCCGGGTGGGAATTGCCCCTTGGGAATCATCCCGGCAGGTCCCCGTGCGATGCTCGCCCCATGGCGGGGGGATGATGCCCGATGGCAGCACCGAGGAGAACCCAGCGGACTCCGGCTGTGCCAGGGAAGCTGGGCTGATGCTCCGCAGCCTCCTCCTTCCTCCGCTGGTCAGCAATGGCCCCCCTGGAGCGGGGTTAGGATGTGTCCTTCAGCTCGGGGCTGGGGGGCTGCGGAGGGGGCACCTCCGCCGATGGAGACTGCATGTCCTGAGCGCTGCCTGTGGGGAGAGACCAGGGATGAGAGACCGAACGTGACCCACATTGTGTGTGTGTGCTCAGGCACAGCCCCCTGTGTGCTGGGCTGCACCCCCAGAGCATGAGCAGCGGGTCAGGGAGGGGATTCTGCCCCTCTGCTGCGCTCTGGGGAGACCCCACTTGGATTCTGCATCCAGTTCTGGTGTCCCCAACACAAGAGGGACGTGGAACTGTTGGAGTCCAGAGGAGGCCCCGGAGCTGCTGCGAGGGCTGGAGCAGCTCTGCTCTGGAGCCAGGCTGAGAGAGCTGGGCTGGGGCAGCCTGGAGAAGAGAAGGCTCCTGAAGGGGAGACCTTAGAGCAGCTCCAGTGCCTAAAGGGGCTCCAGGAAACCTGGAGAGGGGCTTTGGACAAGGGCCTGGAGGGACAGGCCAAGGGGAATGGCTTTAACCTGCCAGAGGGGAGATTGAGATGAGCTCTGAGGCAGAAGCTCTTCCCTGTGAGGGTGCTGAGGCGCTGGCACAGACTTTTCCCAGAGAAGCTGTGGCTGCCCCATCCCTGGCAGTGTTCAAGGCCAGGTTGGACACAGGGGCTTGGAGCAACCTGCTCTAGTGGAAGGTGTCCCTGCCCGTGGCAGGGGTTGGAGCTGGAGGAGCTTTAAGGTCCCTTCAACCCAAACCAGTCTGTGATTCTATGGTTCTATGATGAGCAGCCCCAGTTCCTGCCTGCCCTGCACCATCCTCCATGGTCCTTGTCACCCACCTGCGCTCAGGGACATCTCTGCCAGCTTGAGGGGCAGGTCGGAGGGGCTGACACCGGCTGGAGAGCCCAGGATGTCGGGCAGGGCATTGCGCCGGCCCGTCCTCCCAGAGGATGCGAAGTCCAGCACGGGTTCCACCTCGGTCATGTTAACCCTGCAGAGACACATCCCTGCCCATCAGCCCCTCGGAGCACCGAGGATGAACTTTAAGGTCCCTTCCAACCCAAACCAGTCTATTATCATGGAGAAAAGGGGTCCCACCAACACCCCCATCCCCAGCAGCCTTACCGGGCACCCTCCAGCCTGGCCTCGTGCTGTGTCTCCCCCGTGCCCAGGGTCCTGCTCTGCTCCCTGGCTCGGTGGTTCCTCCTCCCAACGTCTCACAGGCAGTGAGGGACCCCCCGGCGGATGGGGACCCCCAGCTGGGTCCTGTCCGGCTCCAACCTGGGGGGAGGCAGAGCAGGGAGTCAGCAATGGGGCTGGTGTCCATGGGCTGTGCAGGAGGGAGCTGGAACAAGCCCAGGGGTGGGAGAGGCTGTGTCCCTATGGGGGGCACCCAGAGCTCCCAGCACCCTCCTCCCCGCGGGGCTACAGCAAACCGGGCTGCGAAGGGCAGGGACCCCTTGTTGGAGAGATGGATGGAGAACAGGGATGGGGACATGGAGGTGGGATGTGAGGGTGGCACAGGGTGCCCACAGGAGCTGTGGCTGCCCCATGGACCCGCCGCTGGGACCATACTGGGATGTTTGCTCAGTGCTGGTAAATGGGCTGGACTTCTGTAGGAGGGTTTTGCAGAGGGGGGTGACATGAGTGATACAGGACGTTGCAGATGGGTGGCCTCCATCCTTCCTCTCCACCTCTCTTGGGGCACATGAGTGAACATGTATGCATAGCTGGAGCTGAGCCCAGGGTGTGCGTGTGTGGTGCTCTCTGGTACACATGTGCATGCATGGTGTCCTGTGGGACACATGTGTGCACGCTTGGCATCCCGTGGCACGTATGTGTGCATACATGGTGCATGGTAGCACATATTCGTGCACACATGGCACCCTCTGGTACACGAGTGTGCATGCATAGCTCATTGGAGCATATGTGTGTGAATGCATGGCATCCCATGGCACACGTATGTGAGTGCTTGGCATCCTTTGGCACATGTATGTGCATAGTTGGTGCATTGTAGCACTAGTCTGTGCATGCATGGCATCCTCCGGCACATGTGTGTGCATGCATGCATGGCATCCCCTGGCACACATGTGCATGTGTGTGCACACCAGCACACATGTGCACCCCATGTCAGCGCGAGGGCTCCTGTTAGTGCCAGGGCTGTGTCACCCCCTGCTCATTGAGGTTCTCATCACACATCACACGTTCGAGTTCACATCATCCATGTGGCACCAATTGTGGCTGCCCTGACCCTGGGCACCAGAACACGGGCAGGACACATGTAACATCCATGTGGGTGTCGGAGCAGCCACCGTGTCCCCCTGTCATCCAGTGGGAACAGGGGCTGGGCTGACACCCAGTGCATGTGACGGTGCACACACACGCGTGTACACTCCTGTTCACACACATAGTCATGCATGCACACATTCAACTACACATGTGCATAGGTGCACACCTGCATGCACGTGTGCAGGCATGTATACACACATGGATGCTCACATGCACACACACACACACACACGCATCCAGCAGGGCAGGAGCCCTGCAGAGCCGGATCAAAGCCGCTTCCCAGCAGCTCCCACTGGCTCTGGATCCTGCCTGTGTCCATCCTGCAGCTCGAGGGACATGGGGTCGGGGTACCCGGGATGCGGGAGGAGGTTCCATCCTGTACACTCCCCAAAACGCCATGCAGAGAGATCAGAAAAGGTGCTGGGGCCCTGCAGGGATTGTCATGGGTGGGGATCCTGAGCACTCCTGGGTGCAGCATCGCTGTAACCAAGCACCCATCGCGCTGTCCCCATCCCGCTGCATCCCTGTGTTCCTATGGGAGCCAGGTCCAGGGTGCCAGCGCCGCCGAGTGGTCCCAAACCCACCCCTGCCTGGGCAGGGATTTCCCCTCTAAGCAGGGACTGTTTCTGTGGGGCTTAATATGGTCTCATCTTAAAATAGCTCCTGGAGTCACATGGAAGGTCCTTGGGGCCACCAGCTCTTGCTTTAATGCCCCTAATGGGATATAGGAGGTTGGGGCAGAAATAAACCTTAATCCTTCCTGGAGATGGGCTGTGGTGGAAGCTCCTGGGAAGAGGTGGAGGGAGGACATGGCACAGGGATACATCATATCCCGTTGGTCAATTCCCTTGGGAATCAAGCCAGCCCCTGCTGCCACAAAGCTGCCTCTTGCAGAGAGGCCACCAGGAGACCAGAAAGTGTCCTACAAGGCCATATCCAGGCTGTGGTGCCCCCAAACCTTGGGCATCTTCAAGCAACACAACGTCCTCCCAACACAAGAGCTCCCATCCCCATGGTGCTGCTGAGCCCTGATGCTCTCGTGCCACATAGGTGAGAACCATGGGCACGTGCTGAGCTGCTTGGTTTGGGCTTGGGATGCTCAGCAGCATCACTTGGATGCAGCAGTGACCAGTTCAAGCACAAGAGGGGAAGGGGATGGTCTGGCTGGAGGCCACTGGGTGAGATGCAAAGTGAGGATGAGGTGACAGCGCAGAGAAGTGAGGTTTTGCCATCCCACGGGATGTGCTGCTCCCCATCACGTGCTGCTGCAGATCCTCACCCCATGCCCAGTGTCCAGGCAGCCTCGGTGGGATTAGGCCTTTCCTTCAGTATCCGTGATCATCCAGGACGAGCTGCTGCGGGAAACATCTCCTGAACCTTGGTTTGGCTGCTGCCCCACTGCTTTTCTTTAGCCTGGGGAGCTCCTGTACCTGTGGGCAGCAGCATGCAGGGCTCCTGCCCCAGCCCTGCTCCCTGCTTGCTCCAAACCTCCTCATCCTCTTTGCTCCAAACCTCCTCATCCAAGCCCCCAAAAGCCCAAATCCATGTGGATTTTGTGGAGGAGGTGGTACAGCCGGACACTGAGAGCCAGAGCAGCAGCCCTGGCAGGGAGAGCGGTTTGGGGTGAGAAGCACCCGACCTCCTCTTCTTCTTCCCCCAATTCCTCCTCCTTTACCAGCCTTGGGCCAGGGAAGGACCCTTCCTTCAGGAAGGACCCAGCCAAAGGAATGACCTGGGGTGGAAACAGCCACCCCTTTCCCTACCACCAGCAGGCAGAGATAACCCAGCATGGACAGGGAGATGCCACGGACACCCTTGTGCCAGACCTGGGCTTTGTCATCGATGGGAGGAAACCATTAGGAGGAGCTTGGTCCCTTCCCGTGAGGGTTTGGGTGGGATGAGCAGTGGGGTTTGATGGGGGATGTCTTCCCTCTGGCGCAGCACCATTCCTGCCCAAGGTTTGGCTTAATTCACATTTCCCGGGATATAAAAGCCCTGGAGGAAGGAAGGAAGATGCTGAATGAGCAGGGGAAGGTGTGAAGCACCTCGGGGATGGAGCAACTGAAGAGAACAAGAGTTCAGTGTGGGATCAGACACCTCCATGGGCAGCATGTGCTTGGGTCCTCTGCAGTGATTGAGGCAGGGATGTCCCCTCCAGCGATGTGGGAGGAGTGAACCACGCTCATGGGCTCATCCGAAACAGCATCTGTGACCACAGCCAGAGCCAGAACCCGGAGCATGGGGACCATGGGACATCTCATGGACCCCACCATGGTCACGCAGCACCTTTGCCAACCACGTTCCCTCTCCCAGGGCACATGAACCAGGACTGCTCTGGGGTATTTAGGACCAGGGAGATGTGACAACGATGGCTGGGAAGTTTTGTTAAGGATTCATTTCCCCATAGGATTTGCTGCTTCACCTTCTAAGCAGTTGGTGTGTCATTGGCTCATCTGAAATGTAGGTTTGGTACCTTCCATGTCCTCAGCTTGCTTTATAAGGGGGGTTCTTCATGCTCCTTTGATTCAATGCGTTGTGGGGTCTGTGCTGAGCCTCTCCAGCCACAGGCTGGGAAACGCTGCAGCCCAGCATGAGCCCTCTGAAAATCCACCCGCGAGCCCGGGACATCCGTGTTATTAAGGGATGATGAACGGGATGAAACATGGGAAGGATTTACAGAGGCGTAGCTGTAACGCTGAATTAAATGAGGCTGCAAGCCAGGATGGAAAGAGCTACCCCGGATCAGAAGGGGATGAGAGCATCATCCAGTGATGAATCCACATGGGAGGCAAATCCAACGGGACTGACTTAACCAGAGAGCGACAGGAACCAGGCAGAGCAAACAGCTCCTGGAGCTGGGAAGAGCAGATGGCAATGATCAAACACAGGGTAAAGTCTGCAGAGCTGAGGGATCCCCCATGGAGGCAGCAGGTTGGGACCCGGTGGGTTCATCGCCAGGGATGTGGCTGCGGGCACAGGAGATGCTCAGCAGCACCCGTGGCCACGTGGCAATGGGCTTTGTCAGCTGTCAGCAGCCCATAAACAGCTCCCAGGATCTAGGTGAAAGGGAAGGATGGGAATAAATATTGTCCCAAACTCATCATCTCCAGGGCATGGATGGAAAAGGCCTCAGGAATGTTGGCGGGTGCTGGGATATTGACGCAGAATGACATGGAGAACAGGTTTTGCTTCAAGCCCGTCAGTGAGGTGGTCTCAACCCAAGTGTCTCGAGATGATGATCACTCCTGTTGATGGAAGGGTGCTGGGTGGGATGCAGCCCATGGGGGATGCTGACACCCCATTGCCTGCCTTCGGCAGCAAAACCTCTCTGACTGCACTTTTGTCCCTAAACATCCGTCTTTCCATGGCGAAGAGCTTGGATCTTGCCTCGTGCCTTTCCAGGGATGGTGTCACAGTCTGGAGCAAAGCCGTGCAAGGGATCCAAGCAAACCTGTGCCTGGATGCTCGGAGCATCATTGAGGTCTCACACTGTATTTTCCCACATTTTTCTCTGGCTCCTCCTTCCCAAAGCTCCTTCTTAAGGCTTTGAGGAATCATTCCAGCAGGTTTTCAGAGAGAAGGTCACACTGGCAGCTCCCCACATCTCTGTCCCAGCCTCAGAAGGGCTGGTGTTGGAACATCAGCATCCAGCACATGGGCTCCCACCATCCCCCCTCATGCTGAGCAGCTCCTCTCCCTCCTTAGACTAACACCAGTATCTCTCGTTACCCTCTCAGCCCCATTGCACCCCACGTTGTGCTTTGACCTTCCTCCCTGCTCTCACTCCTGCACGCTCATCCTCACAGCCTGACCTGCCTCCCCTCTTCTCCGCAGCTCCTGTTGTGCTTGGGTTGCCTCATCCATCCTGGGGCACGCCAGAGTGTCTCATCCTCCCCTCCATCATCCGACATCCCTCTCATCATCCTCACATCCCTCTTCGCCCCTTCTCCTGCTCCCTCCCTGCTCCCCATCACTGCTTTGCAGGTGGGCAAGACCAGGGCTAAGCTCAGTGACCAGGTCTAAGCTCAGTCCCATTCCTGCTCATACCCCAGTCCTGAATTATTCCACCCAAACCTCTCCCAGGATTACAGCGATGCTTTTAAAGGTTTCCCTTCCCTTGGCTTCACCCTCCATTTGCTTTTGCATGCCTTAGGGCTGACTTATTTTTTAAGGATCTTTTCTCCAGCTGTAGGACTTGAAGTCTCTTTTTCACCCTAAAACCTGGGATGTGTCCGAGCTAACACCAGCCTAGATGGGGCTGGTGGGATGTAGCTTCGAACAACCTGCTCTAGTGGAAGTTGTCCCTGCCCGTGACAAGGGATTGGAGCTGGATGAGCATTCAGGTCCCTTCCAAAGTATTCCATGATGCTAAACCAAATGTAAACGCTTCCCTGTCTCTGCAGTGGGACTCATCCAGGCTTCTTAGATATTGGTACCTAAATTCCCATTCAAGGCAAAGAGTGACAATGAAGGACTCCAAAACGGGACACTGATAACCTTCATTCCCCGTAATCCCTGGATGCCAACAGGGACATGAGCCCAAGAGGTGGCTTTTGCTGCTGACATCCATAGGATGGAGCCGCTGGGAGGAACGAAGGGTGATTCTTGCTCCATCAATCCCTGTCTCATCATGCACAGGGGTGACGGCAGAGTTCAGCTCTGGTTAATACCCTCCCGAAAGCAAATAAAATCCAACCTGAGCCTCTCCAGACAGGATTCCAGGCTGTTTGCATGAGCTGTCACTCTGGTTTATAACACTGCAAACACAAATCAGAGCAAGTCCTGCTTGAGGGTAAGAGTGAAACCAGCTCAGGCGCTCGCTGCCATCCCAACCCAAAGCTTCCCCCAGCATCTGCAGGGTAAACCCGATGCTGCCAACCCAAATGTGGTGCTCACCACCATGTCCCACATCATGGCTTGGCTCCCCTAAAGGGCAGTGACTGCAGGGAAAATCCCTTTTTGTTGCTGCAGACCTGGATTGGGCCAGGGAACAGTGCTCCGGAGGCCTCAGCAGTTTAATCCCAACTCAACCTTGCTGAGCACAGCATCTCCTGCAAGTCCATGCATGGACAAAATAGAGGCATCTTTTCCTGTGGGAGCAGCATCCCGGGAAGATGCCAAAAGCACTGGGGAAACCTGAATGTGTGATGCCCTCTGGACCATCCCGATTTCATCCCTGGACAAACCTGAGTTGCTGTCATTAAAGAGGAAAGCACTAAAAGCTCAGCAGGGCTGACGGTGCAGCATCACTGCTGGGCCTTGCTGGGCACTTACCCTGCACCCAAAAGCTCCTCATCTCCATCCCCCTGGAACCTGGAGCTCCCAGCCCAATGCACACCACTGCTTCCCATCCCACCCCATCTCCCCTCGGTTCCCAATTCTCCCCTGGGAACCTGGGAAAGGAAAATGTTCCTTTTCTTTGTGCTAACAAGAAGCACTTCTGGCTTTTACGTGCCTAAAGAGCAGGGCCCCTGCTCCCTGGCTGATGGGAGCTGCAAGATCCCTGTGCAGAGGTGCAGGCAGAGATGGAGGAAGGGATCCCATCACATCCCATGGAGGAATGGAGGGAGGGATCCCACTGCATTCCAGGGAGGGATGGAGACATCTCAGCGAGGGATGCAGGGAGTGATCCCAGCACATCCCGGGGAAGGATGGAGGAAGGGATTGCACCACATCCCAGGAAGTGATGGAGGCTGCTCCAGCCACTCCCAGGCCAGGCTGTGCTTGTGCCCATCCCTGCCCACACCCCATCAGCTCATCGCCTTTAATTGGTGTGCTGGGAGGAGAAGAATCTCCCATGGTGGGGGTTCAGGGGACCCCACAAGGGTGCTGGGTGCTGGGTGGGAGGGCTGAGCCCATCTCCCCCCTATTCCTCATGCTCTCAGGCCCACCCTCTGCATTTGGGTCCTTATGGAGTCCAAGGGGGAAATGAAACAGCCCATTTCACAGGGAGGTGATGGAAACCCAAGTGCAGCCCCATGGAGAGGACCTGGCACTGTGGGTAAAGCAACGCTTCCTTCTGCAGCCAAGGGAGATAAGCAGGAGCTTCCCCTTCCACACGGCTCCATTGCAGAGCAGGTGATCTAATGGGAGGTAATTACAGTGATTGAGCCCTGGCTAATACAGCTCCCACCGTAACCCTGAGTTAGCTGCTCCCCCGGCAGCACAAACTGTAATTTGGCACAATAAACGTGTCACCCACATCTCAACCGCTTCCGTTCCCCACCACTTCCAGGTTCCCTCCTCCCCAAAGGGCTTTCCATCAGCTGCTCCAGCCTCAGCATCCTGGGTGGGAGCCAACGGGCCCCATCCGAGGTGCTGGGGACAGGGACATCCTCGATGCTCCCGGCATCCCGGCTGTGGAGCATGTGGGTGGCAGCGGGACTTGTGCCAGGGGAAACCCAAGGAGATGTGAAGATGCTTCAACGCAGGCTGTGGGATGCAGGGGCTGGGACATCGGGGGGGCTGCTGGGTGCCACTATGTTCATTCTGGGCTGTACTAGGTGACACGAGCCACCAGGCATCTCTGATACGCAGCTGGATGGTCTCAGCCATGCACTGCAGGAGCCTCTTGTCCCATCACAAGGTCGCTGTTCTCCATCTGCCACTGGTCAGCACCAGGAGCAGAGTGTGGTCCAGCTGGGTATGGTGGGGAGGGCAGCGGGATGCCCTGAGGAAGGAGCATGGAATGCAGAGGATGCTCCCAGCCCTGCCGAAGCAGCAGGACACGTGCAGGTTCCCCCACATCCTGAATTTCAGGGGGCAAAGCCAGCTGAGGCTTCCCACGTGCTGCATGTGCTTCCCCCCAGGGCCTCTCTCCTTCCCACTGCAGCTCATCCAAGCAGGGATGTGGAAACCTGCCCAGGTGCCCTGCTCCCCACGCAGCATCCTCTCCTGAGGATGGGCCTCCCTCGTGGTGAGGCATCACATGGAGATGATCCAGATGTTTCCCCCCACCCCTCCATGGATGCCAGGAGCATCATCAGGATTCCCTGATGCGGTGGCTGTCACCAGACCTTCCTCATCACCCAGTGACACCCACCCAGCCCCTGAGGAGATGCTGGGGAAGGGACTGAAAGCCAAGGAGGGAACAAATCCATGCAGGCACCCTGGGATCAGAGATAGGGATTGGAATCCCCAGCCTGGATCCATCACCCCTTGGCTGAGGCAGGCACTTGGACCTCCTGCCTGAGGAGCCAAGGTCGGAGCAGGGCTGTGGGCACCGTCCCCATCCTTCATGGTGCCATGTGCCCACAAGGGACTGGAGCACCCTGAGGGAGCCCGGGGCCAGGTCAGGATTGGGTGCCAGAGCTCCACTGGCTGAAACAGCAGCTGAACCCCAAGGCAGCAACCCCAGACTCCAACAGCCTCCCACCGAGCATCCCCCTGCTCCCAGCCACCTCCTCCCAGCACCCCAGGCCGGGAACAAACACTGTGAGTCCCCCAGTTTAAAGAAGTGAGGAGGGATCCTGGTTCAGCCACCACCTTCCCCCCCAAAACCTCCTGTTTCGGGGAGGAGATGCTGCTGAGCACATAAAGGGTGGAGATGGTGGTCAGGCTGTCACCCCCCCATTATAGCTCCCACCTCTTCTGCCTGGCCATGATGAGGGGGGATATGCTGGGAGGACCCAGGGTGACAGCAAGAGCTGTGGTGTCCCTTGGTGGACAGCCCCAAGGTCATGGGCTGTGAGTACTCGGGGTAAGCGCAGGACATCCTGCCACTGTCACCTCCTTGGTGTCCCTGCCACCCAGCCAGGGGACAGCAGCCAGCTCCGGGAACCAAAGGGACCTGATCCAAGCATCTGCAGGGGCAACCTGCCAAAATAATGCCCTGAAGGCAGCGGGGAGGGGTTGTCTCTGGGGAAGCCCTTTCATCCCAAGAGGATGCCGCCGGGAGGAGCGTGTCCCCTGCACAGAGCAGTGCTCAGCCCGTGCTGGGTCTCACTGCTTGGGACCCCCGCAGCTCCCCAGGCCTGAAATCATCTGGGAAGCTCAAATCTGGGAAGGTGAGGGCTGGAGCTGGGGGGATTGGGGTAGATGAGATGAGGATGGGACAGGGTGGAAGGTGGTGGGGGCAATGGTGACCCCAGGACCTGCAGGGGAGGAAGGAGCAGGGGCTGAGGGACCAGGATGTGACCAAGGTGTCACCATGGGGGTTGATCTGAGATACCCACCCCAGATGGATGAGCCTTGCTCAGTGCCCGATCACTGCTCACCCTGATCCTCCCCAGAGCCACCTACCCCCAGCGGGATGGTCACGGACCCTCCCAAGCCCTTGAGAGACGCCCAATGCCCTGCTCAGCACCACAGCCTGATGCAAAGTTTCCTCCCCCCAAGCCCCATCTGTGCCCTATAGCCACCACCACGTTCTGAGCCTCCTCCTGCCTTTGCTCTGATGCGCTGCCATGGAGGTGCTCAGGGTGGGCACCCAGTCCCCGCGGCGGGCACCCAGTCCCTGTGGCGAGCACCCAGTCCCCATGGTGAGCACCCAGTCCTCATGGTGAGCACCAGATCCTCAGCACCCATCAGCACAAGGCATCCACCACCATGGCCCAGGTCCTTGGTGTAACCACATCACCAGCACCCACCACCCATCGGCTGCTCACCTGAGCTCTGCTGGAGCCGGTGCCAATGCCGATACCGGAGCCGGTACCGGTGCTGGTGGTGGTGCTGCTGCCGGTGTCGACGCCGGTGATGCTGTTGATCCCGATGCTGGTGTTGATGCTGATGCTCGCGTTGATGCCGGTGCTGATGCCGGTGCCGCTGCCGGTGCCGCTGCTGACACCGGTGTCAGCGCTGCTGCCGGTGCCGCCCGGTGACCGCAGGAAGGATGCTCGGCGCTCCGGCTCGCAGGCGGCCCTGGGGGCACCGGGGCCGAGCCGCCGCCGCCGCTCCCGCCGCTCCCGGCCCACGCTCCGTGCGGGGGGGACCCACCCGCCGCCCCCCCCGCCGCCGCCGCCGCCGCGCCCCGCCCGCCGGTGCCGCCCCGCCGTGTCCTCCCGTGTCCCCCCCGCGCTCTGACACCCCCCCCCGGTGCCATCACCCCCCTGTACGAGGCACCGGCAGCACCCGGCAGCCCGGGCCGGGGGCTCGCAGCGCGGCAGCGGCTCCGCTCGGGAATGAAGTGCCAAACCCCCGGCTCCTGATGAATTCGGGTCTGCGGATGGAGCCCCATAGCGGGGTGAAGGGGGTTCTACTTGGGGCAGTTTAGTCCACACACCCCCCCCGGAGCACTTATTCCAGCCCCAGGATCAAAATCTTGGGAATAATAATTAAAGATAATATGGGGATGCAGCCCTGGAGGGTGGGGGTGGGCTGGGAAGAGCCTGGATCCAGCTGGAAAATCCACCTGCTCATGCCCCAGCCCGTGTTTTGCCCAACACAAGGACTGGCCACCTCTGGGGGGACATGGGCAGCACCGAGTGTGTGTGATGGGGGGTCCCCACCCGCACCCCGGAGCTGGATGGGAGCAGTGAGGAGGGGAGAGCAGCCTGAGCATGGACTGAAATCAACCCAAATCTGCACGTGGGAAGGGGACATCCCCCCCCCCCCGGCTGCCATTGCCTGTGTGTGCAAATGGGAAATGGGGTGCGGTTGGGGGAGAGCCTCCAAACGTCCCCTCCTGGCTCTCAGGGTGGATGTTCAAGGCCAGGTTGGACACAGGGGCTTGGAGCAACCTGCTCTAGTGGAAGGTGTCCCTGCCCGTGGCAGGGGGTTGAAGCTGGATGAGCTTTAAGTCCTTTCCAACCCAAACCAGGCTGGGATTCCATGATTCTATGTCCCAGGGTGGAGCAGCGGGGTGCACCCATGGGTGCCATTGTCCCTACACCCAGATGCTGCTCTCAACAGGGGCACATTCCCAAATTCCTGTCTGTGGCCAACCTCCTCCCCCTGCCTATGGTGAGGGGTGACGTTGAGCACCCACAGCAAGGTGCCCATCCTGCCCCTTCCCTGTGGGGCTCAGCACCACTCCTGGGCCCTGGGGAGGAGCAGAGCTTGCTGACCCATGAAGGGCGATGCTCTTCTGACCTCCATCCCTGTGGAGGGATGAGACCCACGGAACCAGCCAGGACTCAGGTCCCCCCATACCCCAAGAGCTCAGTGGGGCTGGAGCTGGCAGCGGGGGGGGACGACACATTCATCCTGCTGCTGGTGACGGGCGCTGGCAGCTCCCGCGGGGACCGAGCCTTCACCAGATGCTATTTTTAGCTCCTCACGCTCCGTTTTCTCCTTGACTGTCTCCCCTCTCCGGAGCAGTCTCAGGCCGAGCATCAGGGATGTTTATCCTGCCTGGCACCCAATCGGATGTGACACTGCCCGTCATGGAGCGCGAGGGCTGCGTCCCTCTGAGCCAGGACATGTGTGAGAGCAAGGGCGGAGATTGCGGAGGGACATGGAGGGAGAGAAGGGAAGCGCAGGATGGGTGGGGAGGGTCATGATGGAGCACCCTGCAGTGGGTCCCCCTTTTTCCACCCTCCGGGTGACCCCAAGGGATGCTCTGCCCTGGGAGATCTCTGGTGCAGTCCCTGCATCCTCCTTGGCTGAATGCTTCCCTCTGCCAGATGATCCTTTGGGAATGGCTGGGCTGGGGGAGCTGGGGGAACTGAGGCACACAAGAGGCGTTTGAGTCTCCATGTGCACCGCTGGTGCTGAATAACCTCTCCAAACCTGCCCGCACCCAGGACATGGTGAGCATCAGAGCCCAAACTCCAGCTGAAGCCCACAAAGCTCTTGGGTACAAGCCCCAGCAATGCAAAAGAACATCAGTGGGAAGGGAAGGATTATTCCCTTACCAGGCAGTGTTGGTGTGGGGCAGTGCCCCGCGCTGTACCCACATGGAGCAAAGGCTGCTCTGCTCCTCCTCTGCTCCTTCAGGCCTTGCAGATGTCGGGAGCCTCTTGCCAGAATGCCCCTGGCAGGGACCTCAAATACCCCATCCGTGCCCTCCCCCAGTACTGGGAGAGCCCCTGCTTTATCCATCATGGAGGTGAAGCCAGTGAGGGTGAGCTCAGACCCCTCCCTGCCCCACAACCTGCTTTAAATCCTGTTTTGTCCTGAAACAAAAGGATCCAGAACAGGGAGGAAATGGTCTGGGAGAGTCTGTTCTGCTCCCACTGCTGCTGCTGAGCTGCTTTATTCCACTGGTCATCAAAACCCGCCGACCCTCGAGCTGCTGATGGGGATGGAGGCAGCATCCCCCTGCGCTGGGCTGCAGCAGGGGAGGATCAAGCTCTCCTGCTCACTGCTGTGGGCTCTGATCTCAGCTCAAAGTCACCTCTGAGGGAGAGCAGCATTTTGCTGTTCCTCTTTTAGATGTATCTTCCTAATTCCCAGCCCGTTTAAGACCCTGGTTTCTGGCTGGGTACAGAGGTAATGTAGAGGAAAGGCTATTCCTGAGCTGAGCTCAGCCCGGGGCTGCGTCAGTCCCTCCGTTAAGGTGCTATTTCGGGACATGGGTCACAGGGTTTGGGGACCTGCAGGTTGTTCCCTGGCTGGGGACAGGGACTTTCCATGAGCGTGGGCAGGACACAGACTGGGGGGCTCTGAATCAGCCCCATAGAGATGGAGGTGGCTCCTATAGGATGGATCTGCAGAAATCATGCTCAGCCCTTGAGAACAACCATCCTCTCTGTGAGATCCCGGAGGCCAAAGGCAGTGAGAGCATCTGGTTGCCTGGAGGATTCAAAGCAAGAGGGAAAATGCCAGCAAACACCTCCCAGGGATGCAATTTGTCACCAGGCAGGGTGGAGATGGAAGTCTGGCCATCTCCATGCTGCCTCGGCAGGAGATGTAAGGTTACAGCAGATAGCAGTGCCCTTCCCGAGCATCCTCATGTATCCCAGTACGCAGCCATCTGGATGTCTGCGTCGTCCTTCACAGGGACATGGATTATGCAGCACCATCTCCCCCTGGGCACGACATGATGGAGGTGATGGAGACCTTCCCCACGCTGTGCCCATGCACAGCCCAGCGCATCCCTTCCATGCTTCCCCCTTCGACAGGGGACAGCAAATGAGCTGCTTCTCCTATTCCTGTAGCTCAAAGCAGCTTGAATACCTGCAATGAGTTGCACAGGTCTTTGTAACTCATCTGCAATTTGGCCCATTCCCAGCAGAATGGGAAAATCCAACCAAAATAACAACATCTTCCTTTTATTTATTGCAGCAGAAGCTCTTTCCTGACCCAAAGCTATGGTGGGTCACACAGCCACAGCTTGGGGCTCATCCAGTTCATCACAGGAGCTGCGGTTCCACCAACAGCATCCCCATCCAATGTGTCTCTCTTGGGGTCCAGACATGGAACTATTCACATCACCTGCCCCAATGGACAAGCAGAACAAGCAAATTGTTTCTGGTACAAAATAGCTACAGTTTTGGAAGCCACTTTTCCTATGTACTGACACCTATAGTGGTTTAAATCTGATGTTTCCGGGCAGCAGCCTGGTTCACACAGGCAGGAAGGAAGCCCAGGCAAGGCCAGGGATGTGTGGAAGAGCTCAGAGTAGAACAGGAGGGTTTGGGAAGAGCTGGGATGTGGTGGGATTTCCCAGTTTTTGCTTGAAGAGGCCTGATCGGGGCAGTGAGGTGAGCTTTTGGAAGAAAGGTGTGTTGGGATTAACCGAGCATAAAGAAAGCATCCCAAAAAGATGTCTTTGTAGGGAAAAAACAAGCAGCTCAAATCTATTATTCGTGCTCCAGTAACTTCCAGATGCCAGGATGGGGATACAGGGAGCCTCACAAACACCTCCTTGGTGGGAGCAGGCTGGGCCTCCATCCTGCCTCTGCCCCCTGCCCATGGAGGGGGATGCCTGCCCCAAAAGCCTTATGATTTAACCCAACCCTCCAGATTTGAGGCCCCATTCTCCCTCCGCAGACCCTCCCTGTGCAGCTCAACACCAGAATGCTGCAAAGCAGCCAAATCATCCCCAAATCACTGCGGGCAAAGCACCAACCGGGTGGCTATCGAGTAGCCACCACCCAGTGCCCCCTTGCAGGGGGCTGCTGCAGCCCTGCCTCCAGCTCCAGCTCCAGCAGGGATTTGTACAAAGCTCCCGGCACCCAGGATGGGCTTTTTTTATCCCTGGCTGCTCTTACGTTGACATTCTTCACTGTGCCACTGGCTCCGGCGCTGCTCACTAACCCCTTTTACAGGCAGCTAAATATAGCCCAGGCAGCTAAGCAAAATCTGCTGCTCGGCAGGGCCACGTGGGGCTCGGCAGCACTGCTGCATTACAGCCAGGCTGTGGGGTCTGCCAGCACCGGGGGGGGACAATAAGGTCCTTGCTGGTGGCATCTTTCCCCCCGCGGTTTCTCATCCCCATCCCGGAGAGCATCACCGCTGCTTGGATGCTCCCAATGGCATCCCAGTGCTTCTCTCCGCCTCTCAGCCTGGGGTTTCCTGTGGTTTTTCCACCCAATTTTGGGTATTTAATGCTGGGGGAGCATCTGGAGTTCATCAGCATCCCTGATCCTACAAAACCACCATGTAAAACCCCAGGGTGCTGCTGTGCTTAACAAAGAACAGCCACATGGCTCCGGGCATCCCCATGGGTGTTGTGTGAAGCACCCGGTGCAGGGAGCAAACCCCAAACCAGCCGAGGCATCGTGTGGGGTCACCCACACCCCAAAAGGGTCTGACAAGGGGGGAACGCGGCTCCCATGCTCGCCCATGGGGGCAGCTCAGTCTCTGCCTTGCCTGTCAAAGGCAGATATTTCCTCCGGAGCCATGAAGTCATTATGGAGACACTGATCTAATTGTCTCCGCACTGCGCTTGTGGGTCTTTTCCTTTGGGTTTAAACAGCAACGAATCCTGGAGGGATCTAATTGGATCCCTATGGCTCATTAGCTATTTCTCTGGGAGGAAGGATTGTTAAGGCTGAAGATGAACAAGCTGGAAAACTGCCTGTGCTATATGCAGCTTTCCATAGGCATTCCCAATGTGCAATCCCCCCGGCATAGCCCCAGCCAGGCTGTGGCACCAGGAATGCCCTGTCAACTAAAGGACATGGGAGATGCATGGAATGGGTTCAGGAGGGCTCGTGCTGGAATTTAGAGGAAGGATGGAGCCTTTCAGAGAGCAAATTGAAGGGCTCGAATCCAAAGCTGAGGTGAGCATCGAGGCAGAAGCACCCAGCAGTGTGGGGCTGCAGGCTGGGAGTGGAAGAACCACGTCCTCCTGCGCCATGGACCAAGGACACCTTCAGATCAAGGTCTCACACCACTTCTTCCTGCTCCCTATCCCCCCATTCCTCTGTTCACTTGGATCCTGGTACATTGGGGAAGGAATCCAGCTCACAGTGGAGTCAACCCCCGAAATTTTCCAGCCCATGAGAGACACAGTGGTTGTGACAGCGCAGAAAGCTCAGCAGGACACAATCATCCATCACCACCCAGGCATCTGGCCACCGCCATGAGACAGATAAACAGCATCTGTCCAAACTCAACAGGGAAATGCTGAAGCTTTTCCAGCCCAGGCTAAATCAAGCTTCAAGGATGGAGGTGAAGGGTGGCCAGTGCCTCTTGGCCTCACAGCCCTTCACTCTTCTGGCTGGGAGAGGGTTTGGGGAGAAGACCCCAGCCTGCTGGATGACAAGTGATAGTTCTGGTGATGGCCCATTACAAACGCCACCATCATGTCAGCTCCACATCACCCCACTGGCCTTTAAGTTATCTCAATCTGGCAAAAGGTCCTTGAAGATGATCCCAAGTGCTCAAGCACAGAAGGTCCTGCAGGTGCCTGAATGTCCTCCTGAAAATCAGGATCACAGAGTGGTTTGGGTTGAAGGGACATTAAAGCTCCTCCAGCTCCAACCCCCTGCCATGGGCAGGGACACCTTCCACTAGAGCAGGTTGCTCCAAGGCCCTGTGTCCAACCTGGCCTTGAACACATCCCCTTCATTTCCACTGGATTTGAATCCTGACCCTGAACACCCCCCTCTGCCTGTAACCAAGGACCAAGCAATTCCCATTGCTGGTGCTCCGTGAGTGTTCATTATGGAAGAGCTTAGTGGAAAACTAATTCCCTTACTCAAAGGCATCCTTGGACAAGGGGGGAGGGAGATGCTTCAATCTCAGGACTTCTCCATTTGTCCTTCCCATCCCAGGCTGGCTTTGTGCCCATTCCCCTTCTCATCTATGGGCTGGAAACCCCAAGAGAGGCAGCACAGCTGAGAACATGCACTGCTGGCTGTAAACAGGGGGGGAACCTTCATTCCTGGCCTCCTGGCAGGGCAGGGGGACCCTCACACCTCCCATGATGAGCAGCACCCTGACATCTTGGAGCAGCTCCCCAAAGCACCCAAACCACAAGGCTGTGATGTGCTTGCTGGCAGCTGGTGGCCAAGGGAAGGGGTTTGGGTGCCCTAAAAGCCCCATCCAGGAGTGGGGCCAGCCCCCAGGGCACTGGAGGTAGGACAAGCCCATGGACCAGGGGTTTCTCCAACCCCCCAAAGGCACCTTACGCCGTGCACTGGGTGATGCTCTGAAGGATGCTTGCTGGGTTTAGCTGCTTTTCCAAACACAGGCTCGATTATTAATTATTATTAATTACTGTAATGTGGGTTTAGCCAGGAGCAGCATCGCTGGGGCTCAGCAGGAACCCTTCTGCCTGCGCCCACGGCTAAGCTGCTGTTGTCCCAGATACAGTCACGAGACCATTTGTTGTCCCCCCCAAGTCCCTGGCAAGCTGCTCCTGGGCCTTGTCACCACCAGTCTGGTGCCACCCCCAGCCCTAATATCACCCCACAGCAGGCAGAAAATGATACCCTCACCCCTAATGAACCAGGCACTGGGTGAAGGGGGGGAAGAAGATGACCCCTTGTGCCTAGAGGATGCTGAGTGATGCAGAGAAGGAGTGGACAGGGAGGCAGAGCAGAAAAAAGGTGATTTTTTAGGGGTATATGGGCAAGGATGCTCCCAGCCCTGCTGAGCAATGGGACGCAGGATGGGGGCTTCTGTTGCAAGGAGGAGCTGGAGGCAGGCACATGCCCTTGGGCTCTGGCATCATCCCTCATTCCTCATAGTGCAGTGTGGTGTAAAACCAGCATCCTTTGGTGCCCGTGGGACTGCCACAGCTCTGTCACTTGTGAACCTGGTGCTTGCATTGTGGGTCCTGGGGTGCCCTCAAGCCCCCTGCTGAGAAGGTGACAACGAGGGGGTGATGCTGAGGGTGGTGAAGCCCTCTCTCTCCTGGCAGCCAGGGCCCTGCTTTGCCATCCTGCAGCAGGGATGGAGCCCAGGCACCGTCCCCAGTGTCCAGCTGCTGTGTGCACTGGTCTCATCCGGCACTGCCATCTGGCGGCACCGCCAAAGGGGGCGAGGGGACAGTGTGGGGAGGACCGATCCCTCCATGCTCTGTGGATTGCTGCTCCCGGCATGACAGGGAGCTCCTGGAATCACAGAACCACAGCCTGGGTTGGGTTGAAGGGACCTTAAAGCTCATCCAGCTCCAACCCCTGCCACAGGCAGGGACACCTTCCACTAGAGCAGGTTGCTCCAAGCCCCTGTGTCCAACCTGGCCTTGAACACTGCCAGGGATGGGGCAGCCACAGCTTCTCTGGGAAAAGTCTGTGCCAGCACCTCAGCACCCTCACAGGGAAGAGCTTCTGCCTCAGAGCTCATCTCAATCTCCCCTCTGGCAGGTTAAAGCCATTCCCCTTGGCCTGTCCCTACAGGCCCTTGTCCAAAGCCCCTCTCCAGGTTTCCTGTAGCCCCTTTAGGCACTGGAGCTGCTCTAAGGTCTCCCCTTAAGGAGCCGTCTCCTCATGTCCCCACAAGGCACAGAGGGATAGCAGGACCAAAAGGACAAATACCTCTGTGGCCGCTTTGCCTTTCCCATGAGGACAGTGGCTGAATGACACTCCTGCTGTGGGTGTCACAGGGCTCCCATATCCAGCCGGGAAGAGACAGGAGCTGCCAGAGCCCCCCACCTCGGCACGGGGGCCGTGCTTGGAGCCAGCCCATCATGTCCCCGCGGGCGCTGCCAGACCCGTGCCCGCACACAGCCAGTCCAGGCAGGTCCCCAACGCACACCCCTGCCGGGACCAGCAACCTGAGCTCCACTGGGATCAGCCAGCAGCTCCGGGCTCTGACCTCTCCTGCTGCCGGACCGAGAGCTGATGGGAGCCCGGGATGCTTAACCTGTGCCAAGTGATGAGAGGCCAAGCCCTGTGGCTTTACCTCTGGAGCGAGCAGCGTGACACCCTCCTCTTCCTCAAGGGCACAGAGGGCAGGTTGGCTTCCCTCATTCCCATACCCCCCCAATCCTGCTCTGTACTCATGTCCTCTCCTTGCTGTCTAAATTTAGGGTCTGGAAGCAGGCTAGCACATCCCAGTTGATGTCAGCCCCTGCATTATGCATGCCAACAGTAGCGCTTGCTGCTCCGGGTGGATGTGCCAAGAAGAGCTGGGAAACCTGCTGCTGGCCCAGCCCCAGCTCCCACCCTCGGTTGTGAGTGGAAAGATGCTCCTTGGACCCCCTTTCCTGGGGTCTGGCCCCACAGAGGGAGTGGATTCGTGCTGGTGGGTCTCCTGGAGCCAGTGGGCCTGCTGGAGATGGAGGGTATGTTGTCAGAGCACCTATAGCAAGAAGGGCTGCTATAGGTGATGAAAGGAGGAAGAGGGAAAATATGGGTCCATTGCTCCATGAGATGGGAGAACTGATGCTGCCAGACATGGGAAAGACTGAGGAATTGAACCCCTTCTTTGACTCTTTACTTGCAAGACTTCAGGAATCCCAGGTCCCAGAGACCCTGTGGGAAGGCTGGAATAAGGAAGACATGCCCTTGGTAGAAAAGGATCAGGTCAGGGGATACTTAAGCAAACCGGACATACATAAGTCCATGGGACCTGCTGGGATGCACCCCTGAGTGCTGAGGGAGGTGGCACATGTCACTGCGAGGCCAGCGTTGACAGCATTTGAATGATCATGGTGACTGTGAGAAGAGCCTGAAGGCTGGAGGAAAGCAAACATCACTCCTATCTTCAAGAAGGGCAAGCAAGGACCCAGGGAACTATGGGCTTATCAGCTTTACCTTGACTCCCGGGAAGGTGGTGGAGCAGCTGATCCTGGAAATCATTTCCAGGCACATTAAGAAGTCAGCATGGGGAGGCCATGCTTGACCGACTTGATGGACTTATTCAATGAAAGGGCTGGATTTGTAACCAGGGGAAAGCAGAGGGTATTGCCTGCCTGGACTTCAGGAAGGCCTTTGGCACTGTCTTCCCTAAAATCCTAACAGAGAAGCTGTAGATGCAGATGGATCGAGGTGAGGTGGGTTGAACACTGGCTGCATGGCCAGGTCCAGGGGTGGTGGGTGACCAGTGGCACCAAGTCTAGTTGGAGGCCAGTCCCTGGTGGGGTACCCCAAGGGTCTATACTGGGTCCAATCCTGTTTAACATCTTAATTAATGATCTGGATGATGGGGCAGTGTCAGCTCAGCGAGTCTGCAGATGACACTGAATTGGGAAGGGTGGCTGATGTAGCAGAGGGTTGTGCTGCCATCCAGAGGGACCTGGACGGTCAGGCTGGAGGAATGGGCTGACAAGAACATCACAAGGTTCAACAAGGAGAAAGGCAAAGTTCTGCCCCCAGGAAGAGCAATCCCAGCACCAGCATGTGCTGGGGGCTGCCTGGCTGGAAAGCAGCTCTGCAGAAAAGGACCTGGGGGTCCTGGTGGATGAAAGGTTGGACATGAGCGGGCAATGTGCATTTGAGCCCAGAGCCCCACCATGTGCTGGGCTGCACCCCCAGAGCGTGAGCAGCAGGTCCAGGGAGGGGATTCTGCCCCTCTGCTGCACTCTGGGGAGACCCCAATTGGATACTGCATCCAGTTCTGGTGTCCCCAACACAAGAGGGACGTGGAGCTGTTGGAGTGAGCTCAGAGGAGGCCCCGGAGCTGCGAGGGCTGGAGCAGCTCTGCTCTGGAGCCAGGCTGAGAGAGCTGGGCTGGGGCAGCCTGGAGAAGAGAAGGCTCCTCAAGGGGAGACCTTAGAGCAGCTCCAGTGCCGAAAGGGGCTCCAGGAAACCTGGAGAAGGGCTTTGGACAAGGGCCTGGAGGGACAGGCCAAGGGGAATGGCTTTAACCTGCCAGAGGGGAGATTGAGATGAGCTCTGAGGCAGAAGCTCTTCCCTGTGAGGGTGCTGAGGCGCTGGCACAGACTTTTCCCAGAGAAGCTGTGGCTGCCCCATCCCTGGCAGTGTTCAAGGCCAGGTTGGACACAGGGGCTTGGAGCAACCTGCTCTAGTGGAAGGTGTCCCTGCCCGTGGCAGGGGGTTGGAACTGGATGAGCTTTAAGATCCCTTTAACACAAACCATCCCATGATTCTATGATCCCCTCACTCGGGGCATCCCGGAGCCGCTCTCACTGTGCCAGCGGATCCCCTCGGCGGTGCCCGGTGAAGGAGGCTCCGGGGCTGCCGCTTGGGGGGGGTGTTTGTGGGTGCCAGGACCCGCCCCGGGGGAGGCGCGGCGGGAGCGACGGGCCCCGGGCGGAGCCAGCGGCGGGAGCGGGGACCGGAGCGGGGTCCGCGGCCGCAACATGGGGGCCTGTCTCGGCGTCTGCTCCCTGCTCGGCTGCGTGAGTGCCCGCCCGGCCGGGGCAGCGGGGCGGCACCGGGCGGGGGGGGACCGGGAGGACACCGGGAGGACACCGGGAGGACACGCAGAGGGAGCGGGGCTGCGCCGGCTCCGAGCGCCGCAGCGACGGGCGCGGCGCGGGGCGGGGAGTCGCTGCGGCTGCGGGTTGAGGGGGAGGCCCGGGGGTGCCCCCGGGAATGGGCCACGGTACAGCCAAAGGGGTGGAGGAGACGTAGGGGGGTCCAAGGGGAGCCCGGAGGGTGCCCCCGCGCTGCACCCGGGGGGATGCAGGGGATACGCGGGGGGATGCATCCCTGGGTACACGGGGGATGAAGGGGACACCCAGGGGGATGTACCCATCTGTGTCCGGGGGGATGCAGGGACCCCTATGAAGATGCAGCCCTGTGTACACGAGGGATACAGGGAATACCCGGGGGATGCAGTCCTGTGTACATGGGGTATACAGGGAACGCATTGTGGGAATGCACCTTATGTACATGGGGGATACAGGGATACCCGAGGGGATGAGGACCTGTGAACACGGGGGATACAGGGGACACCCAGGGGGGATGCAGGGGACTCCCGAGTGGATGGAGCCCTGTGAACATGTGGGATACAGGGACACCCAGGGGGATGCACCCCTGTGTACATGGGAGGATCCCCAGAGCAGGCATCCCACTGCACCCAGGAAAATCCAAGGGAGACCCAAAGGGTTCACCCCAGATAACTCTGGGGCTCATGAGTGTCGTGGTTGAGGGGAGCGGTGAGTCTGAAGGTGCCTGGAGTGATGGAGCCCAGTGCACTTGGGGATGTGGGGAGTTGTAGGAGTGATGCCCTGCTGCACTGGGGGAATTCAGGGGGTTCTGGCCCCAATTCCTTAAGGGGGAAAGGCCAGTCCTGCTGCACCCATGTGATGCTGAGGGACTGGGTCCTGCCTGGTTCTCACTGCTGGGGATGCAGTAAGAGAAGGAGCTGGGAGGCAGGGGGGCTCAGTGGGTGCCATGGCCCAGGGCAGGGTGCATGACTCGGGGCGCTGTGCCCAGTGACACAGGCAGCCCCATGGCTGGTGTTGCCTTTCCTGTTGTTGCCTCACCTGCGGGCATGGGGCCAGGGCTGCGGAACCAACCCGGGAGCCTGGAAACCTGGGAACGGGGCTGGTTGTGCAACTTGACCTCAAAGCTGTGGAGGTTTGACCAACAGGAGCTTCTGAAACTCCAGATGGTACGCGGGGAGGGTCTGCAGGACCTGTCTGTAACACATGGCCAATAGTTTTCCTTATGGGCAGGTACTGGAAAAGCTGGGATTTCCCCTGGAGCAGGGCTGGGGAGGTTTCTGGCCTAATTGTGGATATTTGTCCCCAAAAAAGCTATTCTGGTTCAGGCCATAGAATCACGGAGTGGTTTGGGTTGGAGGGGACCTTAAAGGTCATCCAGTTTCAACCCCCTGCCATGGGCAGGGACTTGCTATGTAGGGTAGGGAGTTGCTATATAGGGCAGGGAGTTGCTATATAGGGCAGGGACTTGCTATGTAGGTTTAATTCTCCTGTTCCTTCAAGTGGAGCTGGCTGGTTAATGGGATGTTTTAGCTCAATTCTGAACTGAAAAACCACAAGAAGGAAAATAACCAAACCAAAACCAACATCCACTCCCCCCAAATCTGCATGGTTTTTAACAAGAGAATCTAAACTAACTCCTGGTCAGCCTGTATCATTTGGGTGAAAGCAGCACCAGATTGCCCAGCCACCTCTGCAGCACTTTCTCTACAAGCTGTCCCTGAGTGAGACTTTGCAGCACCCAAGAAGTATTTCCCTTTCTCTGCCTCCAATGATTTGCCAGACTCTGCCTACCACTGCCATGAGTGGAACGGTCATCTCAAGGTGCTTTCCTTATGGGATGGAGTTGGTGTTGCCAGCAGAAGGCTGCCCATGGCGATGGGAGTCTTGGGGGCTCATGCAGCCCTCCAGCATGGTTTGGGCACCTCATGGGGACTGTCAGCCTCATTGTGCCAACATAAAGCCAGGCGTGAGAGCCACCAGCCTCCCAAGCCTACGCCTGACCCTGTGGGCTCAGTACTCATTAACCTGCTGGTCATTGATTGAACTGGGGATAAGAACTGGTTGCTCTGCATTGCTTTGGGTTGACTCAGGCTCTGCAGCCCTGGGTTTGCCAGGGTGAAAGCTTGCAGAAGGTGTGTTGTTGGGGTGGGGTTGTTGATTTGGTGTAGTTGGGCTGGTTTAGTTGGACTGGTGCTGTTGATTTGGTGTAGCTGGGCTGGCGTTGTCGGCCTGGTGGTGTTGGGGTTGTTGTTGTTGGGGTGCTGTAGTTGGGTTCATGCTGTTGTGTTTCCCTGACTGGCTGGACAGTGCTTGTCCATCTCCATCCACGCTCTCCCAGCCTGCAGGCAGAGGGAGCACAGCAGCCCTTAGGTGTGAGTAGTGCTGGGAGTGAGCTGGGTTCCATGAGGAAGCTGATGGTGAAACTGGAGAGATCAGTCTTTCATCTGCAGCGGCTGGAACCTGAAGCTTCCTCATTACCACAGGCTCTCCTGCAGCCACTCCCTTGGCTGGCTTTTGCCATCCTGCTCTTAGGGTGTCTTTGGAAGTCTTTAATGGATGTGGATGAGAGCATGGCCAGTGCTGCCTTAATGGGGCAGGACTTCCCTTGCTCTTAACCCGTTGCTTTTGAAAGAAAAAGGCTGAAATCAAGAGGTGCCCAGGCAGAGGCTGGATGAAGTATGTTTGCATAGGATGAAACTTCCTTGCAAAGGATGAAGCTTCCTTTGCAGCTTAGAGGGGGGATGGATATCCAAGGAAGGCACCAGGGGCCATGAAAAAGCTTGACCACACAGCTTGGTGGCTCAGTGATACCAAGGTGTGCGGTGGAGTTGACATGCTGGACGGAAGAGATGGGATCCAGAGGGACCTGGATCAGGCTGGAGAGGTGGGACCTTAGAGCAGCTCCAGTGCCTAAAGGGGCTCCAGGAAACCTGGAGAGGGGCTTTGGACAAGGGCCTGTAGGGACAGGACAAGGGGAATGGCTTTAACCTGCCAGAGGGGAGATTGAGATGAGCTCTTGGGCAGAAGCTCTTCCCTGTGAGGGTGCTGAGGCGCTGGCACAGGGTGCCCAGAGAAGCTGTGGCTGCCCCATCCCTGGCAGTGTTCAAGGCCAGGTTGGACACAGGGGCTTGGAGCAACCTGCTCTAGTGGAAGGTGTCCCTTCCAACCCCCGTGGCAGGGGGTTGGAGCTGGAGGAGCTTTAAGGTCCCTTCCAACACAAACCAGTCTGGGATTCTGTGATTCTATGAAATAGGAGGGTGAATATCCAAATGGGGGAGCAGAAAAGAAGACAAGGGGTGTCTCCAGGACTCCTGGTGCCATTTTCCAAGTTGGTTGGGTATTGGAGTGAACTTGTTCCTGCAGCTCTTCTGGTTTGCAGCAACCTTTTGGTGGGATTTGGGGCCATTTCCATGAGGTCCTGCAGGCTGCAATGCTGGTGAGGAGCTCTAAGCAGTGGTGCGGATTCCTGGGCAGATCCCCATATGGTTCAACCTGGGCACGTGTTTTGGGGCCGATCTCAAACCCTCTGACACAGGATGCTCTCATTGCAGGTGTCCTGCCTCTGTGGCTCTGCACCATGTCTGCTCTGCGGCTGCTGCCCCTCAACCAAGAACTCCACCATCTCCCGCCTCGTCTTCACCTTCTTCCTCTTCCTCGGCACCCTCGTGTCCATCATTATGATAATCCCTGCTGTGGAGAAGGAGCTGCACAAGGTAAATAACTCCTGGAGGTTGCTGGGCTTGGGCACCACGGGGAAGAAGTTTAGCTCATGGTGGGTACATGGGGCTGAATCAGAAAGTGAATTTTTGGGGCATGATATTGCTTCCGTTCCCTTTTTTCTGAGCATCTCACTGGGAGAGGTGTTACTGACCCTGATTTTCCACACGGGGAAGATGCAGTGGGATAATTTCATGCATTAGCATGTTTTCCCGGATCTTTCCCAGGAAAGTTTCCTACATCCCATTTTTTGGGTTCAACTGGCCAAGTGACTTGCAAGTCATAGAATCGTGGAATGGTTTGGGTTGAAGGGACCTTAAAGCTCCTTCAGTTCCAACCCCCTGCCACGGGCAGGGACACCTTCCACTAGAGCAGGTTGCTCCAAGCCCCTGTGTCCAACCTGGCCTTGAACACTGCCAGGGATGGGGCAGCCACAGCTTCTCTGGGCACCCTGTGCCAGCGCCTCAGCACCCTCCCAGGGAAGAGCTTCTGCCTCAGAGCTCATCTCATTCTCCCCTCTGGCAGGTTAAAGCCATTCTGGGACATCAGACACAGGGTTTGATGTCTCCAGCTGAGCTAAGTGAAGGCTGGACAAGACTATATGGGAAATGCTGGTTTTATCCCAGCTTTCCTGCAATGACTGTTGGCTTTAGCTGTGTCACTCCATGGCTGTCCTTAAGCAAGCCAACCACGTGCTTTATGGGTGGCATCGGAGCAGTCACGGGCATCACTGATGGCACCAGGGTTTGTGGTGGGTGCAGGATGCTGGCATGATGCTCACCCTCCCATCACCATTGCAGCTCCCCGGCTTCTGTGAAGGCAGCGGGTCAGTGTTGGGGGTCCAGACCCGCGTTGACTGCAGCAGCTTCCTGGGCCTCAAGGCTGTGTACCGCATGGGCTTCGCCATGGCCGCCTTCTTCTTCCTCTTTGCCATCCTCATGGTGTGTGTGCGCAGCAGCAAGGACCCGCGGGCCGCTGTGCAGAATGGGTGAGCCCTCATCCCGGAGGAGGGATGCTGGTGTGGGGATGGACCAGACCCCCCCTTCCCTGGGAGCTGGGTTCCTGCTCCCAACTGTGCCACCTCTCTCCTCCCACAGCTTCTGGTTCTTCAAGTTCCTGGTGCTGGTGGGGATCACGGTGGGGGCCTTCTACATCCCTGATGGTGCCTTCACCTCAGGTGAGGAGCTGCCCCTGCTCTCCTGGCATCTCCGGGTTATCCCTCAGCCAGGGCTGGACTCAGCATCCCCACTGCTGTGTGCCCCTGTGCCACAGTCCCCCTTTCCCTGCTCTTGACTGGTTTTTCTCCTCTCTCAAGTCTGGTTTTACTTCGGCGTGGTCGGCTCCTTCCTCTTCATCCTTATCCAGCTCCTCCTCCTCATCGACTTTGCCCACTCCTGGAGCCAGCTGTGGCTGCGCAACGCAAACGAGAGCAACGCCAAGGGCTGGTATGCAGGTCAGTCCCAATGGCACCATGCAGGGTTTAGGGATGGGGAAGCTCCTTCTGGAGCTGGTGACGTTGAGCTGGTGGATATGGGGGACTCTGCTCCAGCCCCTTTCCTGTTTGGTTCCTCCCTCAGCCCTCTGCACCATCACTTTCATCTTCTACGCCATCTCCATCGCGGCCATAGTGCTGCTCTACGTCTACTACACCAAGCCCGAGGGCTGCAAGGAGGGCAAGGTCCTCATCAGCATCAACCTCATCCTCTGCCTCATCGTCTCTGCTGTGTCCATACTGCCCAAGATCCAGGTTAGGTGATGGGGAGGGCACCTTGGAGGCTGGTGGCCATGTCACTGTGGGGTACAGGACCAGCTCTGAGCACCCACGGTTGTGTTTGCAGGAGGCTCAGCCACACTCGGGGTTGCTGCAGGCGTCCCTCATCACCCTCTACACCATCTACATCACCTGGGCTGCCTTGGCCAATGTACCAAGTAAGCAGGATGCGGCCTTGGTTTGGGAGGGGGATACATGAGGCACCCACTGGGGTGGCTGCTTTGCCCTCCTGGGTCTCTGTGTGCTGGGGAAAGGTGCTGAACCCCCTGTATGTCCCCCCCAGTCCAGGCCTGTAACCCCACACTGCTGGTGAGGAACAGCACCAGCTCAGCAACAGCCACACAGCCACTGACAACCTGGTGGGACGCCCCGAGCATCGTGGGGCTCGTAATCTTCATCCTCTGCACCCTCTTCATCAGGTGAGGACTTGGCTGGTGGCCCTGGGGACTGCATCATCCCTCTGCCTGCCTGGAGCAGAGGGAGGCTCTTAGGGAATAGGTGATGCTGGAGGGGGGGGGGTCAAAACTCAGCATCCCTGAGCCTCCTGTCGCTGCAGCATCCGCTCCTCCGACCACCCCGAGGTGAACAAGCTGATGCTGACGGAGGAGAGCGGGGCCGGGGTGGACAGCGAGGCCGCGGAGCGCGGGGAGCACCGTGCCTATGACAACGAGCAGGATGGGGTGTCCTACAACTACACCTTCTTCCACCTCTGCCTCCTCCTCGCTGCCCTCTACATCATGATGACCCTCACCAACTGGTACAGGTGGGCAGAGCAACCCCTTCCCCTGCAGCCCCTTCTCCTGGTGTCCTCCCTGCTCCTACACTGGGCAGAGCTGGTTGCTGAGGTGCACCTAAGTGAGAACCCACTTCATGTGCACCATTACCAGTGTTGATTATGCTTAGTGCTGCCTATGGCAGGTTGTGCCCGGGCTCACCAGCTCCCTGCTGCAGCCTGGGATCCCTTGGGATGTGGGGCGAGCCAGGATCCAGCCCTGGGGGTGCTGTGGCTGCACTAGTGGGGTCACTTGGACAAGCTGTGGGGAGCTGCGTGCCTGCACATGGGGGTTCTCCCCTCTCTCCTCCGTGTTCTTTGTGTTGCACCCATGGCTTGGTGCTCGCAGCATCCATCCCTCCCCAGCGTGGCGGCTGCCACTGTGCTTGGGATGCGCAGGGAGATGCCACCCACTGCAGCACGGTGATGGGTGCTGCTGCTCTTTGGGATTCCAGGCCGGATGAGAGCTTGCAGGTGCTGTCGAGCCCCTGGACCGCCGTGTGGGTGAAGATCTGCTCCAGCTGGGCCGGGCTCCTGCTCTACCTCTGGACCTTGGTGGCTCCGCTGGTGCTGCCGGACCGGGACTTCAGCTGAGGTGGCCCTGGGGTTGGAGCCATTGTGTCCTTGTCCCTCGAGGCTGGGGCAGCCCCAGCAATGCTGGGTTGTGCCTTCTTGAAGGTCTTCTGCTTTCATTTGAAAGGGATGAAGTGCCAAGCACTGAAAATCAGCAAGGGCTGGGGAAGACTTGAGGATGTTTTTGAAGCTCTTCTCATCTCTTATCATGCTTGTCTAGTGCCTTTAGGGGTGCCTCCATCCCCTCCTCTTCTAGCGGACACCCCGCCTTGCCTTGGGAGGGTTTGGTGTCACCAGCTCACTTGGAGCTCCAGAACCGTGGTGCCTTTTGGAGGGGGTCTGAGGACCTGCCGTTGTGCCAGGACCCAGGACCTGGCTGGTTTCCCTCCCCAAAGAGCCTGGATGAGAACGGACCTCAGGGATTTGTGGCTGGAGGCAGATGTCCCACTGCATCCCCCAGCCGTGGTGATGGCCTCAGCTCCTCCAGGGCTCTCCTGCCCACCCATCCATGGGAGGACAGTCCCTGCTCCTCACTGGAGCACAGGTTGGGTTTCCTTGGTAATAAAGTCTCGTTTGGAATAAACCCATCAGATGTGTCCTTGTGGAGTCTTTCCTGATGTGTGCTGAGAGGTGGAGGAAGAAGGATGGATTAAACAGCCCTGATGCCAGGGTGAGAGCACCGCTGCTCCCCTGGGGGTGCAGGCAGGGGGGGAATAAACTGTCACAGCAGCCTGGAGCCCTGGACCCTGCTGCCAGCCTCGGGCACCCCAAGAGTCACAGAGTGGGTGGTGGTCGTGGTAAGCCAAGTGGAGAGCACAGCATGGGGTGCACACAGATAGGGGTACACACATGGTGTGCGCACAGCATAGGGGTGCACACTGTGCCCAGGGGCACATGGGGCTGGGGGTAGCACCGTGGTGGGCACACGCTGTGCTGGAGTTCACATCTCACATGCTGGGCTGTGTCCCACGCAGGGTGCACCCTGCCGGGGGGTCCCTGGGTGGGTGCACACTGTGCTGGGGGGTCCCTGCCCTGCAGCAGCCGTGGGGCGAGAGGGGCCCATTGCGCACCCCAGGAGCAGGCGGGGACAGAGAGAGGACAGCGCTGAGCCACGAGGGGGCGCTGGCGGTACACGCTGAAGCACACCCAGCACCCAGCACCCTGCACCCAACATGAACCTTGCATCATGCACCCTGCACCCAGCATCATGCAACCTGCACCAGCATCATGCACCCACCATCATGCACCCTGCACCCAGCATCATGTAACCAGCATCATGCACCCTCCACCAGCATCATGCACCCACCATCATGCACCCAGCACCCTGCACCCTGGACCACGCATATTGTATCTCTAAGCCGTACTCTGCTCTCTGCACCCTGCATCCTGCTCCCTGTGTAGTGCACCCTGAGTCTGGCACCCTGCATCCTGTGCTCTGCATCGTTCAACCTGCAGCCAGCACCCTGCACTCCTTGCCCAAAGCCCCTCTCCAGGTTTCCTGGAGCCCCTTTAGGCACTGGAGCTGCTCTAAGGTCTCCCCTTCAGGAGCCTTCTCTTCTCCAGGCTGCCCCAGCCCAGCTCTCTCAGCCTGGCTGCAGAGCAGAGCTGCTCCAGCCCTCGCAGCATCTCTGTGACCTCCCCTGCACTCGCTCCGACAGATCCACGTCCCTCGTGTGTTGGCTTTAGTTAGCTCTAATATGGCTTTAATTGCTCTAATTTGCTCTCCCTGGGGAGGGGGCACCTCAGAATGATGGATATGGGGGGAAATAAGCATAATGTGGGAACATTGGGGAGCCCAGGCAAAGCCAGGCAGCAGTTTTGCTCTACAACAGGGAACTGTGAGCTCTGTGATGCCAAATTAAACTGAATTTAAAGCCAAGGGTGGGGATGGTGCCCTCCTGGAGCTGCTCGGGTGGGTCATGAAGTGGTTTAGGAACCCCCCGGAGGACCCAGGCCCAGGGTGATGGGGGCACCCAGAGTCCCAAACGTGAAGAGAGGGATAGGACAAGGGGAACGGCTTTAACCTGCCAGAGGGGAGATTGAGATGAGCTCTGAGGCAGAAGCTCTTCCCTGTGAGGGTGCTGAGGCGCTGGCACAGGGTGCCCAGAGAAGCTGTGGCTGCCCCATCCCTGGCAGTGTTCAAGGCCAGGTTGGACACAGGGGCTTGGAGCAACCTGCTCTAGTGGAAGGTGTCTCTGCCCGTGGTAGGGGCTTGGAACTGGAGGAGATTTAAGGTCCCTTCAACCCAACCCAGGCTGTGACTCTGACTCTGTGGTGCACACACAGGGCAGCAGCACTGGCTGTTGCTCAGAAGAGGAGGGGAAAGCATTTACATAATTCATTGCAATGAGGCACCCGGGGAAATCCACATTGGACCTGCAGCGTGTTCCCAGTGCCACGCCGAGCTCCATGAGCCGCATCTGGAGCCATCAATGCCTCCCAGGCACACCACAGAGCAGCTCTAATTAATTGTGGAGCAAAACCAGTGCCCAGCCTCCAAAGATAATGCTGGGAGGCAGCGGCAGCATCACCCGGTGCTGGCCCCTTTGGGCATGCATTTATTTCAGTGGGTCTTTTCTCTTTCCCAGATGTTCAACCAGGCTCCCCTGGGGTAGGAGGATGCTGGGGTTAAAGCAGGAAGAGGAATAAGCCAAGTGGGGCTGTGAAATCAGGGCTGCTTGGCTGGGCTTGTGGGCAAGCATCATCTGTGAGGACTCTTCTGTGCGTGTTTGAGCCCTGTGGCCATGGGCAAGGGTGAGAGGGACCCCTCTGAGGGGATCAAACCCACAGTACAGTGGGGAGCAACCAGCCCAACATCACTTAGCCTCCAGTATCTCCATTTTGTTCTGCAGATGCATGGACCAAGCATCCCCTGGGCTGAGGTTTGCTGCTGGCTGAGACAATGGGGATGCTCCAGGGACCTGTGCCCATGCTCAGCCCCCTCCTGCCCTCGAGTAATCCCTCCCAGTGGTTTGCACTGGGTGCAATGGGGCTGCTGTGTCTCCTGTGGGCCAGGGCAGCAGTTTGTGCCCTTGGCCTTGTGGGGGGCCACGGGGGCACCTCAACCCACCTGAACCCCAGCGCGGGCAGTGACTCTGCTACCTCCCTGCTGGTGTCTGGAGCTGCTTCCCCTGCCCTCAGCAGTGCTTTGAAGAGCAAAGGGGATGTGAAGGAAGACAGGGAGTCAGAAGGAAAGAAATAAACCCATCGAGCTTGAACCCTGCTGCTAGAGAAACATCTGCATCTATAAATACCACTGATGGGAGTGGGAACAGGCTGTATCCCAGCAGCTCCCGAAGGCAGCGGAGCAGCCTCGCCCCGGCTAACCCCATTCTGACACGTGCTGCTGTAGCACATATGGGTTGCTGCAGCTTTGCAGGTCTTGTTCTGGGGTAAAAAAAGCCCAAATCTGGTCTTTAAAAAGAAAAGGAGATAAATAAGTGTTGTCTTGTTGTTTGCAGCTCGGTCACAGGCGGGTGAGCGCGGCCCCAGGGATGTGAGCGGCTCTCCAGGGTGCAGCAGGGATGCCCCAATGCTCCTCGCTGGGACATGATGTCCCACTGCTGGTCCTCACCCTGCTGTCACCCTTCCAGTGACCTTCTCCATCCCCCCAGCCTGGCTCACGTGTTCTCAGAGAGGCACAGAGTTGCTTCTTCACCACGCACAAAGTCCCCTGGGCAGGGAGATGCTTACCCAGATGGGAAACCGATGAGCTCCTGCATGGATCCATCCCTGGCAGTGTTAGAGGCCAGGTTGGACACAGGGGCTTGGAGCAACCTGCTCTAGTGGAAGGTGTCCCTGCCCGTGGCAGGGGTTGGAACTGGATGAGCTTTAAGGTCCCTTCCAACTCAAACATGGCTGGGATTCTATGATCCCTGCCCTGACTCTACAGGAGCCCAGCACCAGCCCTGGGGCTGGCAGGATGGGATGATGGCCATGGGCTCGAGCTGGCGCTGAAGAGCTGTCTCAGGAGGGTTTTGTTCTGCAATCACTGACCATCCAGGTTGCTCCCACCAAGGAGATGTCCCCCACTGTCCAGTCGGGGACAGGAGGGGGTTGTCAGAGGCCACCACCAGTGCCACCAACTGCATTGGTTGGGGTTCCCATCAGAGGTGCTGTTCAGATGGTCATTTCCCACACCCTGTACAGCTCACCCTGTACAAGGCTCAGCAGCTAACAGGGGTCTGAGTCCTTTGCAGAGGTGTACATAGAACCATAGAATGGTTTGGGTTGGAAAGGACCTTAAGATCATCCAGTTCCAACCCCCTGCCATGTCCTCCTGCTGCCGAAGAGCCACATCTACTGGTACAAGAAAGGGAACAAGACAGCGACCTTTCCCTGGTGTAGAGGTTGCTGAAGCCTTACCTGCAAATGAGTCCCAGCAAGCTCTTGCTGGTGCTGGGGCAGGTGGTGGGTGATCTCCTGTGAGGTTTTCCAGATCTCAAACTAGACCTAACACTGGGCTTAGGGACATAGAACCAGCTCTAAACACCACCAAATCCTAGTTCAGGCCACCCAGAGACTGCAAAGGGGGAGATGAGTTTGCTTGGACTCTGCAGTCCTCCCCTGTGCAGCTGGTTGGGGGAATGGGGTACACACAGGGCACCCCAGAGCTCCTCCAGGCAACAGCCAGAGCATCATCCCACATTGCTCAGTCGCCCATGAAGTAAATCCCACCCTTCATCTCTCTTTGATAGTAGGAGCCTGTATACACATGCACTTCAAGAGGTTATAGGGTGTCTCCTTTTCCATCTCCAGCAGAACTCCCCTCTCCCAGCTAAACCCTGCAGTCCCACTGCCTGTTCTGGAGCTACCCAGCTCCATGTGACACTCCATGGGGTGGCCCTGACAGAATGGTCTCAGGAGGGCATTTCTCCAAGCCACGCAGCACCGCTGTTGTGCTTTATTCCTGGCATCATCCGTGTTATCTGTGCTCAGATCGGGGCCATAAACCCACAAGCATCCCCTCAAATGCAGCATCATTTGGGTCAGGGAAGCAGAGCACTGAGCTCTCTGCTCGGAATATCCCAGGGGGAAGAGTGAGGAGTGGAAAGAGTTGCTTTGACAGATACTTGCAGCTTTGGCTCTTTCGGTAGGGTCCCATTTCCACTCTTTGGCTTCCCTCCTCCCCAGACGCCAGCGAGGGACACGTCACGTCCCAGCATCACAAGGACTCAGCTTATTCCCAGTCCCGGAGGAACCCCATCCCAAGAGCATCCTCCCACCCGTCACGTAGGGATGCTGCAGATGGCCGGAGGCGCTGGGGACCCTCAGAGCTGGCGCGGGTGCTGGTGATGGAGGCAGCAGTGTGGGAAGCACAGGCTGCCCTCACGTCACCCTCCTTCATGGGGGCTCCTCAGGAGCACCGGGGCAGCTCTGGTTTGGTGTTTCCTTTTCTTCTTTGTCCTCTTTTTTCCCCCCATCTCCCTCTAACAACAAGGACTTTTCATCAGCTGCCTCCCTCCCCCTATTTCCTCTCTGACTCATTCCCTTCTGCCCTTGCAGCAGAGATGTGCAGCTCCCCACGTCCCACAGCATCCCCTCCCTCTGGCTGGGTGATCCACAGCAGCAATATGACAGCACAGCCCAGGAGGGGCAATCCCGGGGAGAGGGACAACGAGGGGTTTGATGCAATAAAGTGAACATTTTCTTCCCTTTTGTGCTAATTCGACCAGTGAATTTCAATACAAGAATATGACCCATCGGTGAACCCAGAACCCTCCCGTGTGCTGGGCTGCACCCCCAGAGCGGGAGCAGCAGGTCAGGGAGGGGATCCTGCCCCTCTGCTGTGCTCTGGGGAGACCCCCCCTGCGGTCCTGATCCAGCTCTGGGGCAACAGCACAAGAGGGACGTGGAGCTGCTGGAGCGAGGCCAGAGGAGGCCCCGGAGCTGCTGCGAGGGCTGGAGCAGCTCTGCTCTGGAGCCAGGCTGAGAGAGCTGGGCTGGGGCAGCCTGGAGAAGAGAAGGCTCCTGAAGGGGAGACCTTAGAGCAGCTCCAGTGCCTAAAGGGGCTCCAGGAAACCTGGAGAGGGGCTTTGGGCAAGGGCCTGTAGGGACAGGCCAAGGGGAATGGCTTTAACCTGCCAGAGGGGAGATTGAGATGAGCTCTGAGGCAGAAGCTCTTCCCCGTGAGGGTGCTGAGGCGCTGGCACAGACTTTTCCCAGAGAAGCTGTGGCTGCCCCATCCCTGGCAGTGTTCAAGGCCAGGTTGGACACAGGGGCTTGGAGCAACCTGCTCTAGTGGAAGGTGTCCCTGCCCGTGGCAGGGCGTTGGAACTGGATGAACTTTAAGGTCCCTTCCAACACAAACCATTCCATGGTTCTATGATACCCCCATCCGGCACATCCCAGAGCAAAGGAAGCTGAGTGGAAAATGAGAAGCAGGAGGGGCTGGGAGGGACATGGGAAGGAATCCTTAAGGATTCACATAGTCCATAGCTGGGCTCATCAAGGGCTTCAAAAACCTGACAGTGTAAAAAAACATAAAGACACCACTTAGGAAAGCTTTGTAAAAGCCAAGTGTTGTTAAAGGAGCTGAGGCAATAGAGACATTGCCCCTTCTTAGAATAAGAAAGGGGTTTTCTGTGTTCAAGGGCTGTCAAGAAGCAGCAGGCTGGGTCCTGTAGGATGGGTGAACCCAGCAGCCCTCTCTAATGTGAGCACACACCTCATGGTGGGTGTCTCTATGAAAGCTGGGGTGCAGTTGAACCTGCCAGGCTTTCTTACAGGTCTGACTGAGGTCACAACTGAAATCATTCCAGTATCTGCTCTTGTCTTCCTAGGCAATGTGGCTGCAAGGTCTTTGTTCCCCACAGATTTGCAAGTTCTAAAGCACTTTGAATGTAAAATTTGAGGGTGAATCATAGTTTTGCTTTAAATAAAACCCCCTTCCATGCTTAAGAACATGTTCGTCATCGATTGTGTGACTTCTGTGATTGAGCAGTGCTTAGAAGAAATAAAGCAGCCAATAATTATCCTTTACCTCCACCCAGGAGTGCTCGGTTGAGGAAGGCACAGTGAAAGAGGCAACATCTGTAGGAAGAAAAAAGGTGTTTTTCATGAAATCAAATGGTAGAGCTGGAAAATAAGGCCTGGTTTATAGCCACAAATTGGGGTGCCCATGGACAACAGCAAGTTTGGCCATCCTTTCTTCTCTACGTGCTGTTTAATCTAATGATGGCTGTGACTCAGCCCTGCAGATTTGCCTCCCTTGCATCCCCACGTAGGCAGAGCTGTCACAGTCCCGTTACACCAGGACAATAAAAGCCATGTTCTCATCTGCCAGGTGTATGAATTTGTTAAGGGATTTTTGGAACAGGACTAGACAAAGGGGGGTCAAAACGTTTCATTTCCTTCATCTCCCACCTTCAAAGGGCCGTTTTCCTGCTAACTCCTCGGGATGCTGTACCCGGAGACCCGGAGAGCCTCGGATGGTCCCTTGGGACTCCGCTGGTGCCTCCTGTCCCATGCGCTTTGGTGGCCTCTTCTCCACTAAATGTCACCATCCTTTTTAGGCAGTCAGCAGCAGTTTGGAGAGCTGGCCTTATAAGTCAGAAAGGTTCCTGCACTGCTTGTGGGATGCAGGGCTCGGCAGAGAGTCATCGACTCACGGAATCAATGAGGTTGGAAAAGACCTTTAAGCTCATCAAGTCCAACCGTTCCCAGCACTGCCAAGGCCACCACTAACCCATGGCACTGAGGGCCTCGGCTACACGGTGTGCGAACACTTGCAGGGCCAGTGACTCCAGCCCTGCCCTGGGCAGCCTGTTCCAATGCCTGAGCACCCTCTGGGGAAGGAATTGTTCCTCATCTCCACCTAAACCTGCCCTGGTGCAGCTTGAGGCCGTTTCCTCTTGTCCCATCCCTTGTTCCTTGGGAGCAGAGACCAGCCCCCTCCTGGCTCCATCCTCCTGTCAGGCAGTTGGAGAGAGCAATAAGGCATCACTATGTCCAGGCTGCAGGAGCCAGACGCTGGGAATCACGCCTATGGGAGACCCTTGTGCACAATGCTTTGATGGAAAGAACCTGGTTTTTCATTCATCTTCCCATTCTATGCTGCATGCTCCCTTGTTTGACCCAGCTGACGCATGCCCAGGGGTTGTGCCTGGCCTTTCTCTCCTCTCTGGACCTGAGGAGGAGGAGGAGGAAGTCAGGCAGGGAAGGAGGATTTTGGTGTCATAGCTCACACACAGTTTTAGGACCCCCTCCTGCATCATAGGAGAGAGCCACAGTCCTGAATGAAGCCTGAATCAGGAAGAGATTAAAACACACTGTAGCTTTCCTGAAATCCCTGGAGTCACAGGCACTGGATCCACAACTAATCCAGGCTCTAGGCAGAGATGGAGAAAAACATTGAAGAAAGAAAAGAAGAAGACGGGTGACCTGCCGATCCTGCAAGGATGCTCTGACCTCAGACTTCTCTTGCTGACCTATTTCTTCCCCCAGCCATGAGTAGCACGGACATTCATGACTGCTGCAGTGAGCTGGAGACTTCCTGTCCCTCTCCACACAGCCCCTGCCTCTCTTCCTAGCACCAGCTGCTGATGTGGGTTGGAACTGGATGATCTTTATGGTCCCTTCCAACCCAAACCATTCTATAATTCTATGTGAGCCCACCGAGGAGCGAGGATGCATCCTGCCTCCCACACTCGGTGCTGGGGACACTGCACCAAGCTATACCAGGAAATGAGTGCTGAGTGGCCAGGCATGATGTGCTGTTGTAGGACTAACCCAGGCCTTGGCTTTGTGAACATGTGTCTATGGGTGCATTTGCTCACGTGGAGCTCAACTACATCCATTCTGCTTTGCTTTGGGAAACTGAGGCAAGCCCATCCGCAGGAACCCAAACTACAGACATTGATGTTATCCAGGAGGCTGGTGGGGCAAATACAGTGTCCTACCAGAGCTGATGGGGCTGTAGGACATGCACTAATTGAATAACTACCCAGTATCCTTCCCCTCATGCCCCCAGATCCATCTGCACCTTGCCTGCGCTGTTCTGAAGCTCATGTCAAGCACAGAGGACATGCAGCCATGCACGTTCAGCAGAGCCAAGAAAATGACTGAAGTGTCTTTGAAAACTGCCTGGAACATGAACTGAAATGACAGCAACATATTAGGTGCAAGCCCGGTGGCCAGCAGGCTTCGGAGAGCAGGATTTATCATGGACACCTGGCTGGGAGCAGGGAAAGAGCAGCCTGGAGATCTCCTGATGTCCCATATGGATAGGCAGGAGATGCTCTGCATGGCCCAGACCCTGTTTGCTTGGCTGTCACTTGGGATGAGTTAACAACAAAGCCAAAGAAATCGGTGCTTGCAAACTGAGGGAACACACCACTTGCATTGGGAACATGTGGAGGTGTGAGCAATGTCTGTGTCCCCAGGGGCAGGAGGTGGCAAACAGAGTCTGTGCAAGCCTGTGGTGTGTTCCTTGGAAGAAGAGGTCATGGAGACCCTCTGGAGAAAGAGAGTTCCCCCCCAGGGAAAGAGAGTGACAGCAGATATCTGGGAGCCTGCTGAGGTCTTGGCAGCTCCCCACTCCAACTGCAGAGGGGAGGCTCTGGAGCTTATTTAGTTGAGTGAAGAGGAGGCCAAGATGGGACCTAACAGCAGCCTA